>NW_024420331.1:807857-818399 GCF_014898765.1 Herpailurus yagouaroundi
ATGGGCTTCTTTGCACATAACCCTGAATAGGTCAATTACACAGAATTTCATCGTGTCTCAGACATCATGGGTAGCACAGTCCTATGGGAAGGAAAAGGATGAGAGAAACCCAGTGGGCTGGATTCAGCCCAGGGATCCCCCCGTGGCTGAGGAGAATTTTCTTTCTGAGCCCAGAGAGCAAGGGTGGCCCATGACTTCCCGTCACATTCAAACACTGTAGGGCCTCTAGCCGATCTAAGCAAAGTGAAAAGTGGGGAGAAGGGTTTTCCCACATTCGGGGTGTCATCGCTCAGCCCAGTTCCTGGTAAATGAAGTTTGCTCACGGGCTCAGGCCACTTCTCTCAGGCACTTCTGAATCCCTTGGTACGCTCCTTCTAAGGAGGTTTCATGGAGATCAGAGAAGCCAAGAGAAGACAGAGCAGAGGTTGGAGGGATGTGGCCTTGAGCCAAGGAGCGAGGCCACCCCCAGAAGCTGGAAGAGGCAGGCGGGATCCTTCCCTGGAGCCTGCAGCCGGCACAGCTCTGTCACACCTCGGTTCTCGACCTCCGGCCTCCAGGACGGCAGGAGAGAATATCTGGGTTGTTTTAAGCCCCCCAGTTTATAGTAATTTATTACAGCAGCGAAAGAAACCGGACGCCAACAACCGTCCGCGAGTCCTTCTTTTCTAGTAAGTTATCTCTAACAATAAGCCACACAATTTCTGAACTCAGGCCTCCCTCCGCTGCTCTCCGTGCAGTCTCTCAATGGCTATCCACATCTGTGCCTGTGCGTTGTTGACAATGAACGTCTTATCTCTTCCATCAGCAGTTAAGCTTGGCCAAGTGTGGAACTGTCCGATGGGGTTAAAAACTAAAAACAGCTTTTATAAAAACCTAAAAAAAAAAAAAAAAAAAAAAAAAAAAAGGGCGCCTGGCTGGTTCAGTCAGAAGAGCACGGGACTCTAGACCTCAGGGTCGTGAGTTCGAGTCCCACATGGGGTGCAAGATTACTTTAAAAATAAATTTAAAAAACACAAGGAAACACTAAAAATAGGTACCAGGTTGTTTCAAGACACACACTTACAACCATGTGATGCATACGTCATGAAAGGAAACAGGTGTGCAAAATGGCCCCAAGCGGAACACGCACCCAAGTGTCCGACGCCAGGAGAGAGGGTAAAGAGTGAGGCAGGTGCCACAGAAGAGGTAAACCCGCTAGTGTCTGAGCAACTCTGTAGGGCTCTCCTCGTCAGCACGGTGGGGGGATGGGGGGCACCACTGGCAGAGGCCGGAGGCCAGGAGTGTGGTCACACCCCCCGGAAAGCAGGAGACAGGCGCACACAAAGGACCAGGGCCAAGCAGTGCCGGTTTGTCTACACGACAAAGAGTTCATTATGAATGAACGTGAGCAACACAGTCTGAAAAACACAACCTTGGAAACAGAAGTAACGGCAAACTGGATGCTCGCAGGCAAAACATGAAGTTAGGGCTATGTGCATGCGGGACAGGGGCCGCGTAACAATGAAAGGAATCATTTACCCAAGAAGATACAATGCACTGCTTATCTTAGCACTGAATGCCAAAGCAAAAGGAGAACCCGACTGCAAATCACAGAATACCGAATTTACTAAACTTCTTGCTACACAGACGAGAAACAGCAGAATATCATTGGCTCCTTTGTGATATGGACAAAAGTGAAGATGCTAACAGTCCCATGGAAACGCACAAATGGGAGGAATACCTAAGACAAGAGATCATACTTAGGGGACAAAAACGAATGGGACTTTAATAGCTAAAGATGCAGACAGAGAAAACTTCACAGCAGCACATGGGACTTAAGGTTCTCGCCGCCCTCAGCTAAAGCTACATCACAAAGTGATACAGACACATGGTCACGACGTCACACACACCCACTCTCACGACCAGCCACTTGTTTTTGTGCTGCTTGTGAGGTAGTAATGGTTTTTACAGGAGTAAATAGCTGGATGAAAAGAAAAACAAAAAAAAACAAAAGAAGAACATTTTATGGCAAGTGACAATTACATGAAATTCACATTGCAGTCTTCATAAATAAAGGTTGCACTGGAATCCAGCCACACCCGCCATTTACAACCCAAGTTCAGCTGCTGCCACAGAGACCAGACACCCCTTTACAGAAAAACGATGCTGACCCCTTCTAATCGATACAGGGTAAATCATATCTCAACTGCAGAATCGAGTTCTGGAGATCAAATTTCTAGTGAGAAATTAACAGACAGCTGTATTCGGCATGGGGCCTGGGAACCACATGTGAAGAGGCATTATAATTTAGGGGGACCTCAGTATGGGAATTCAAATTTATAAAGGAATTTTGGGGGCACCTGGGTGGCTCAGCCGGGTAAGCCTCAGACTCTCGATTTCAGCTCAGGTCACGATCTCATGGTTCGTGGGATCAAGTCCCATGTCGTGTTCCATGCTGACAGTGCTGAGCCTGCTTGGGATTCATTAATTCATTCATTCTCTCCCTCTCTCTCTCTCTCTCGCAAAATAAATACATAAACATGAAAAAAACCTTTATAAAGGGATTTTTTTCATATATGAGGGAATCTTGTATGCTGTTTGGAAATCTGTGTTGTTTCAGAAAATAAATTAGGCTGATAAATGGAGGTGTATCGGGGGGAACCCTTCTCGTGATTAGTCACCATATCACAGAACAGCCGTGTGTCTTGCAAAATGGAAGGATTCACACGGAACCCGACTGAACAGCTACCTATTCGTAAGATATAAAGCAGATAAAAGCTTAGGGGTTGATCCCTATCATGGTTTGAGTGATATCCCCCTAAAACTTGTCTACCCAGAGCCTCAAAATGTGACCTCATTTAAAAATAGGGTGTCTGCAGGGGCGCCTGGCTGGCTCAGTCAGAAGAGATTGCGACTCTTGAGCTCGGGGTCGTGAGTTCGAGCCCCACCTTGGGTGTACAGATTACTTAAAGAGAATTTAAAAATAACAATAAAAAAATAAAAATAGGGTGTTTGCAGATAGAAGTAAGGCAAAGATCAAAATGAGATCACTCTGGATCAGGACGGGTTCTAACCCAACGGCTGTCCTTTTATAAAAGAAAAGTACACACGGACACAGGGAAGAAGGCCATGTGAAGAAAGAGGCAGAGGTGAGAGTGACGCTTCCAGAAGCCGAGGAATGCCAGGAGCCACCGGAAACCGGAAGAGGCAAAGAAGGCTTCCCGCACGGAGTATCCAGAAGGAGCATGGCCCTGCCGACACCTTGTTCTCTGACGCTTGGCCTCCAGAATGGTGACAGAACATGGTTCTGTTGTTTTAGGCCACCCAGCGTGTGGTGATGTGTTACAGCAGCCGTGGGAAACTAATACAATCCCTTCTAAAGCTCCCCAGAAATTCCAACTTCTCTCTTTGTCCTCAAAGGCAAGGTCTAGATCTTTAATTTCTTCTAGAAACCCACACAGCCTCCTCTAGTGCTACTGTTGCTAAAAGAAACATTCAACGATGTCAACCTTCGTTCTTCTTGAACGGTTACAAAGAGGTAACGGTGTATCTTTTTAAATTACATGTTTTATCTTGAGACAGCTGTAGACTCACCTCAATTCAAAGGTCCCGTTGTGCCCTTTACCCAGTTTGGGCTCATGGGAACATCTTGCAAAACTATAGTATAGAATCACAACCGAGGTACTGGCGTTGATATGCTCCAGCGATGTGATTCCCATTCCCCAGTTTTCTGTACTCAGCGGGTGGCATTATTAAGTTCTGCCCACCACCATCGAGATGGACAACAATTTTGCCACCAGGGCTATGTGGTATTGTAATACATGCAAAAATATGCCTTATCTGTATGTAGATGTGTAAATATTAACGTGATGGCTGGTTCAAAGATAAACCTTTGAAAAGCCAGGATGAGATACCGTATTTACACAGTCCTTAAAATAGAAAGCAAGTGTTTCCCAGATACTCTGAGTTACTATGGGAGGGGAGGAAAAAAGGATGATGTTCACCCAGAGCGGGTTCCTCCAACAGGACCCAAATCTCCTACCTTGTCCTTTTTGTCTTGTCGAGCATACGGAAAACACGGGATCACGGCAGTCACCCTGGAAGATGACGCGATCTTACAGGCATTGATCATGATGAGAAGCTCCATGAGGTTGTCGTTGATTTCTCCACAGCCACTCTGGATGATATAGACATCTTCGCCCCTCACGCTCTCACCGATCTCGACGCTGGGAAAAAAAAAAATGCCATCTGTTAATAGTCAAGTATATTTGCTGTCTTCGAGGTCCCCTGGGGCACCGTTAGGTATGATAAGTGACCAGGATTTACCATACGCATCGGTGTCCAGGGTACGATCGGGGGGCTGGTCACACGGGCTCCATCTGCCCGGCACGTACCCAAATTCCAGACCCCCAGGTGTTCCGCACTAACCACACTGTTCACACAGGTTAGTGGGGTGAGCTGTTCGTATCTGGGAACGGGGGGGGGGGGGGGCCGTTTCCAAAATGAAGTTCCCAAAGGCTAGCTGAGGACCACCTTGTGAGCAGAACTTTTCATGTAGGAGAGGGCCCACTATGCTCGTTAGAAATAGGTCTCAGTCCTGTTACATTGACTTCTTTCTGCTAAATAGTATATTGAGTTTTTACTTTTATTAAAGTTACATATACACACTGCTTAAAAAATTCAAGTCATTCTGGGGGCGCCTGGGGGGCTCAGTCAGTTAAGCGTCTGACTCTTGATTTCAGCTCAGGTCATGATCTCAGGGTTCATGACGTTGAGCCCCACGTCGGGCTCCACACTGACAGTGCGGAGACTGCTTGGGATTCTCTCTCTGTCTCTCTCTCTCAAAATAAATTAAAAAACAACAAAAACAACAACAACAAAACAAAGTGAAGTCATTCTGTAAGCCTTGTAACAAACATTCCAGAGGCAACCAACTGGGACTCTTGGTATGGTTTTTAGGCATTTCCCTTCAAGCCTCCAACTAGTAAGTTTGTATAGCTTCATCTTGATTTTTCATTTTAGGCATCACGTGTGGTCATCGTGCTATGAAGACGAGGACATAAGTCTATCCCCACCCCCCCCACCCCCCATTGCCTGTACCACCTGCAGCCTTCTGGTCCCACCATCCCAACAGAGATCAATACTCCAACCAAATACGACAGCTACCGTTAACTGTGTAAATGCTCCTCGGAGCCGAGCCACAAAGTAAACTTCAATCCACGTTTATATTTCCCTTTTACACACAACTTTCGGTGCTTTGTTCTCCCTGGAGTGTACTGTCCTACCTTTTCGCCTGCTAAGTTTTCTGAGTAGTGATTCCAAATTCCGGCCTAAACGCTTGGCTGACAGTCTACATTCCCACCGTGTCAGAGGCCCCAAGGGTGACATCCATGTCACTGGCCCACCCGTGTTTGTCCCGTCGCCGGCTGAGCCAGGTTCTCTCTGCCCGTGCACAGATGCCATCCCCCCCCCGGGGGGGGGGAATCCCACCACCCCTCTCCTACACATCATTGCCCACTTTCTGTATCCTCTTTCCTGCTGCACCTCTTTGTTTTGCTGGTTGGCATCCTCCAGTAGCTTCTGGAGAAAGAGTGAAGAGGGGCTTCAAAAGTCTTTGAAAGTTGCATGTTGGACAATTTCTGTTTTGTGGGCGGAGAATCCTGGGCGCTCAACACGCCCGCAGGCCAGCCCGTCCCTGGCACGTGCTGGGGCACGTCCTTCACAGCACTGCCAGGCGCCCGGGAGACCTTCAGCTCTGCTACGATGCTGGGTTTGAAAAGCCTAATCTTCTTCCAAGTGATACCTCGGGAACAATGCGAGCCGAACTCGAAGGCCGCGTTGGCTTACCCACTGTCTTTCATCCGGAGATAAGACTGCAGCAAACTGGACGGCGCCCAGCTGGATGGAGAAGCCGCTCAAGAAATCCTCCCCCGGGGCCGCCGCCGCCCCCCCTCCCCAGGACAACGGCCACACCCGCCCGCATCTGGTATCACCACTCGACATACCACTTCAGACTCCCTCCATCGCCTCACGAGAACCCCAAAGCTACAGCCCCCCCCCCGCCCCGGACTCACTTCCCCAAGGAAAGGGCCATACTTGCGACAGCGCTTACGGTTAAGCCTGTAATGTGTATAAAGTGCTTTACCATTTCTATGACATTCACGTCTTTTTAAAACGTTGCTGAAGTTTTGATCACTGCACCCCCAACCAACCCCATTTCCCCCATAAGCCCTGTGGTCTTTATTGTAGGACTCTGCACAGCACGATGATTTTTAGGAAAGCATTCCAGTAAGACCAGCTGCAAAGGGGCTCCCTCTAAAAAGAAATATCGTGAATCTTATTTTAAATGACAACTAGACCCAATCATATTGTTTTCTCTAAAGAGCCGATTCTTTTTTAAAAATAAAAAAAAAAAAATTAAAGGCGTCTGTATTTGGAATCCATGCAGTAGTCTATTGAGTCAACAGAAGCTTCTACCCAACCTCAACTAGAATAATCAGAACACAGGGGCACCTGGGTGGCTCAGTCGTTTGAGCGTCCGACTTCGGCTCAGGCCATGATCTCACGGTCCGTGAGTTCGAGTCCCGAGTCAGGCTCTCGAAACACAAAAATGAAGGCTTTCAAGTTGAGCCGACCTGAAAATGACTTTGGTAACAGTGGAAAATGATGATCCACTTCAAATTGAACCAGTCTGACACCACCCCCAGGGTGAGAGAGACACAATTCTATGTGCTCCCTCCTATCTCGAGTTCTAAGGGGCTAAATGTAATTCCTTTGTGAGCACCCTCTCCAACTGTGGAATCAAGTCAATTTGGAAATCAGCGCGGTAGGCAGAATGGCCCTGCAAAGAGGTCTATGTCCTAAGCCCCAGAACCCCTGAAAATGTTAGTCCCGTGGCAAAGGGGAAACAAGTCGGCAGATGGCATTATGGTTGCTCATCAGCGGACCTGAAAATAGGGGGATTTTCCTGGAGTATTCCAGGTGGCCCAATGCAATCACAAGGGTCCTTGAAGATGGGAGAGGGAGACATATGAGGACTGAAGCAGCGTCAGAGAGATGCTACGTTGCTGGCTTTGGAAGATGGAAGAAGGAATCAAGGGCCACAGGCAGCCTCTAGAAGCTGAGAAAGGCAAGGGAACGGCTTCTTCCCTCGAGCTTCCAGAAAGGACTGCAGTGACCCGTGACAGACCTCTACCCCACACAACCGGAAGATGTGGCAATGACCCAGAGGGCATGGGCCTGCAAAGCCTAAACCACTTACCGTCTGGCCTGTTACAGAAAAAACTTGCTACCCTCTGGTGTTATGACGCTTTATCCCAAAAGACCTGCTTCTTTGGCCTATTTTTCTTGGGGAACCTCAGAGCCCACATGACCAGCAGTCCGGCAGAGGCTGAAAAAAATCCTATCACCATGGCAACTTTTTTTCCTGCTTCTACTCCTAAAGATGATCACGACCAATCTTTAGTGTAGGGGCTTAATTTCAAACACTTGTGGCCAGAAGGCAGCATCCATTTGCCATGGAGATGGAGAATCTTCACCGATCCGCCAATAAGAAGGCAGATGAGTTTACCTGACTCAACAATGAGTGAGTGTGCTCATTGATGAAAAGGCGGCTGCAGAGATGCTTTGAAACTCTTCCCATCAAGAAGGGGATTGGCGCCTGGGTGGCTCAGTCGGTTAGGCAGCCGACTTCAGCTCAGGTCAGGATCTCACGGTCTGTGGGTTCGAGCCCCGCATCAGGCTCCGTGCTGACAGCTTGGAGCCTGAAGCCTGCTTCTGATTCTGTGTCTCCCTGTTTCTCTGCCCCTCCCCCCCCCACTTTCTCAAATAATAAACATTAAAAAAAAATTCTACAAAAAAAGGGGGGACTGGATTTGGGAGGACTCTGCCCGACAACCGACTGTGACAGAGGCGACAATGCACTGACTTCAGGGTCCAGACCTTAAGAGACTGGCTGCGGCCACTTCCTGCCTCCCGTGCTATGGGAAAGCTCAAGCAGCCACGTGGAGAGGGACTGAGCTTTCGGCCCAAGCTCCCAGGCAAAAGCTAGCACCAAATCACCAGCCGTGTGAGCGAGCCGTCTTCAAAGTGGACCCGCCACCCCCAGTTAACTGCCCCAGATGCCAGCACACGGGGCGCTGACCGGGCTGTGGGTGTGGGAGTGAAATAAACAATTGCTGTCTTAAGCCGTTGAATTCCGGGTGACTTGTGACACAGCAATAGATAACCAGAAGTCGGGTCTCTTGGTATCAGCGAACGACCCCGTGGGCAGGTTAAGTGACCGGGGCTAAAATGTTAAAACAGACCCGCAGACACCTTCACGGTGGGACTTCAGTGGTCTATAGCGAAGCTGGGGCGGGCATCTCTCTGCTGTACCTCAAATGATTCAGAGATGAGAAGGGAAAATCAGGAGGCCCTGTGTGTCTGATGAGGTGGGGGATGGGGGTGGGCATGCCCGGCTGGCTCGGTTGGTGGAGTGGGCAACTCCTGATCTCAGGGTTGTGAGTTCGAGCCCCATGTAGAGACTCCTTACAAAAAAAAAAAAATCTTAAAAAAAAAAAAAAGTGGGGAACGGAAGGAGTGATAAGAAGGACATCAAAGCAGAGTTCTGGTCCCAGCTGAGGGGAGACGTTCAGGAAGGGGCGTCTTAGGTGAGCTGAATCATTTTTCTCTTCCTTTTACCCTGTGTCTCATCCCTGGGACCACACAGTAAAAACCAGATCACTAGTACAACACCTAGTATAGACAGGACTGTTTGTACAAATCAACCCCTGGGCCTAGACAGTTTATGGGAAGGAGAAAAGTCAGGAAGCAAACGTTTTATATTCTAAGTACTAAAAACATATAATGTTGGGGCACCTGGGTGGCTCAGTCGGTAGAGCAGGAGACTCTTGATCTCCGGGTCATGGGTCTGAGCCCCACCTTGGATGTAGATATTACTTAAAAAACAAAACAAACAAAACAAAAAACATATAATCTGACTGTAGAAGCAATTCCCAGAGTTCATGTTTCATGGTTTTCCAGACCTCACAGTTTCTACTTATCAGGTGGTGGTGATAAAATACTGGAAAGCAAATAAAACTGAGTTAAAAACAAACACACAAACAATCATACTTCAATGCCTGAATGAGTTGCACCCAACAGTCCATCCAGTATTTGGAACAGAAATCCCACAATGACTTCACGACGGGCTTCCGAGCTAGATTGGCTGCTCTTCGGCACACAGGAGGGCAACAAATTTGCTTTCAAAATCTACTTCGCCCAGACATTTCTCCCCTACTTACACGACGCCAGCTCTTGAACAGAAACTATCACCCCATTCTTCTTAGAGCTCCAGGGCTTCTGTATGAAACTCCACAAAGCGGAAATCTTTGGCTGAAGGACTCCTGGCATTTATGCCACCTGTTACCCATTCCCAAACGTTTCTTCACTTACAGAATCAACAGGACTATGTGTTGCGATTTCCCACCCGGAAGAAGGGGCTTCATATAGCCTAAAAAGTTGACTCGACACACACCATGTTCCCCGTATGCATTAACAGAACTCCCCAGGAGCTCAGAAATTTTTGACTAAGCCAAAGGCCACCAAGGTTTTCTCCCATGCTTTCTTCTAGAAATGCTTAGTTCCAGGTTTTACATTTTAAGTCTGCAATCCCTCTCAGGGTCATTTTTGACATGGTGAGAAGTATAGATGGAGGACTGTTGTTGGGTTTTTTTGCTTTTGTTTTTTGTTTGTTTGTTTTTGGCAGCCTGCATCAATTGTTCCAGAATCGCTTGCTGAAAGTGTTGGTTGAACTGGATCTTTGCCAAAGATACACACATGATTCGTGTGTACAGGGCTAAGCATTTAAGGGGGAGAAGAAAAACAGGAGAGCAATTCGAAATTGTTCAAAGAGCTGGGTGGACTCAGGCAGGTGGAAAACGGGGCCCCTGTCGCGCTTCCGAGGGTGGCCACCAGCCTGACGTCACTGAACAGAGGTGACCGCATCTCCTGGACCTGAGACACAGGTGGCAGTTACGCCCGAACCATGCGTGGCCTTGCTGCTGGAGACAGCAGAGTCCCAGGCCTACGAAGAGGATGAAAGTGTGTCGTGTTTGGGGCAGAAAACTGAAGAGGACGCTCAGGGGCACCAGCACGTGCCCTCTGGAGCTCTCGCACTCTTCAAGCCCTCCGCACAGACACCCCCTCTGGCTAACCCAGACTTCTGCACCCCGGCTGCTCCGGAGGGTCACCCGGGAGCTTTTACAACACCCACGCCCCCCCCCCGCCCCGCCCGCCGCGGGGATCAGAGCTCCCGGGCAGGGAGGGGACGCGGCTTTCGGACGGGCCCCAGGTGAATGCAGGGCACAGGCGGGCAGAGGACGTGGGCGGAGCCGGGTAGAGGACCGGCAGGCGCGGATCCGGGAGCACCGAGCGAGCACACGCAGAGGCGTCCGTCGCCGCGTGCCCTGCACCCAGGCGGTTCCCGCCGGCTGCGCCCACCTCTCCTCGACGCTGGTGACCGCCCCGAGGTCGCCCTTCCGGGCCCCGGGCCGCCCTCCTCCGCGTCTCCTGGGCGCCGCA
>NW_024420331.1:818799-822115 GCF_014898765.1 Herpailurus yagouaroundi
TTTGAATTTTGTGCATAAAACCACTGTGAAAATTTGTTGTCTCTCTTGTTATGTGAGTACCTACGTGATAACCTCTCCCATTTTGCCTCGTGGCCCGCAAAGCCTAAATTATGTACTATCTAGTCCTTAGTCAAACTTCGCTGGTGCCTCAACTGCTACAAAATTGCCCGCTGCCCTTGAAAAAAGCCGCCAATGCCAGTGGCCATCTGAGACCTGACCACACATGGAGGGGCAGGGTTACTCTCCATGCTGATGGTGAATGGGAGCAAACCGAGGCCCCTCTAGATTCCTCGTCTTTAGGTAGTCCTCAGGCCAGTTTTGCAACGTCCAGCCAGTCGTCCAGCCAGTCGGTTCTCCTGGCCTGACCCCAGGAACCTCACCCTGCCCCCTGCCCACTCCCACCAGGTGGTCCCCAGCCACCGCTCTCCATAGCCCCTGAGCCTGCTCCTTTCCCTCTCCCCCTGCAGAAGGGAGCAAGAAAGGTTTTCCCAAGCAAGTGCCAACCTCTGTGCACAAATCAAATGTAGAGGAAAGGAATGTATTACATGACAATGTGGGCCCACGTGCTAGTCCTGCTGGCCAATTTAATGCTTCTCAATGACAACAGATTAAACAGGTCGGATAAATGGCTGGGTTTTCCGCTGCCAGCAATTGGCCCTCCGTCCACACAGAAGGCAGCTTGTAGCCCGCTGTAAACTGACCTCATATTATTGGGATTTGGGGGATTCTTGGGATTATTCATGTAATTGGGATGTTTCATCTGGGTCCATGTACTTTTCTTTAAACTCCTGAATCCGCCTGTTTACCCAAAAGTTGTCCAAAGCACCATTCTTCCTGGGGACGTGTATGTGCTCTATTATTAAAAAAGAAAAGAACAGGGGCGCCTGGGTGGCGCCGTCGGTTAAGCGTCCGACTTCAGCCAGGTCACGATCTCGCGGTCCGGGAGTTCGAGCCCCGCGTCGGGCTCTGGGCTGATGGCTCGGAGCCTGGAGCCTGTTTCCAATGCTGTGTCTCCCTCTCTCTCTGCCCCTCCCCCGTTCATGCTCTGTCTCTCTCTGTCCCAAAAAGAAATAAACGTTGAAAAAAAAAATTTAAAAAAAATTAAAAAAAAAGAAAAGAACAACCCAGCCCTCCTTGCAGTGAGTTGTTATCTCTGCGTTTTACAGTTAATTACCATGGCAATGAGATTTATGCTCATACTCAACCATATGTCTAAAATTTTTACTGAATGAGTCTGCTAATGTAATTATTTTTAAACTCTCCTAATAACATTTTCTACTAACAATATTGCTGTAATTGTTAGGTCCTTAAACTTTTTTTCTCGGAGACAAGCTATATACATGTTCTTTTCAGCGGGAAAGTGGCCTCTTGTCAGCAGGGCAGGACCATGGTTCTTGGGTAACAAAACTGATGCACTCTCGAACGCAGCAGAAGTGAGTGAAAGCCCCTGGTCTCTGAGTATGTTAATGGTCAGGGGTTTGGAAGCTAGGGTGGAATCCTCACAAACTATGACTTCAATGCTGCCAGGGAGAAACAATACGTAGGCTGGGGCAACCAACAGAATCGTGGTTGGCTCAGCCCTTTGATGAGTTACTAGGCTTAGATGCTGAGGGAAAACAAGGAGAAATGTAACATGGGGACCATGGAAAATCATCCTGAGTCGCAGACTGCCCGGAAAGCTGTCACTGGTAAATGTACAGGCTTCAAAGATCAGCTATAGACGATTTTATTGAAGTGTGAACACTTTCTCTCCCAAGCCCCTTTATCCTTGACCCAAAGGACCCAGGGTGCTGTGAGGAAACCTTGGTGTTTTGCAGGTTTCTCAACCTTGGCGCTCCTGACATGTGGGCTGGGTAAGCCTTTGTGACGGTGCTGTCCTGTTCACCGTAGGACTTTTAGCGACATCCCAGGCCTCTACCCACTAGATGCCAATAGCACCTATTCACCAGTCGTGACAACCAAGTGTCTCCAGTCATTGCCACATGTCCCCTAAGGCATAAAATCACACCAGACTGAGAACGGCTTGTCTGAACAAACCCCCGTTCCTTTCCTCTATGTGGGCCTCTCCTCAGGGCTTTTCCGGCTTCCTCACAGCATGGCTGTACAGTTCCAAGAAGGAGTGTTCCAAGAAGATAAGCCTCAATGAGTAAGAACTTCACAAGCCTCTGGTATTATCTTATTTGCTAATGTCCCATTGGCCAAAGCAAGTCACGTGGCCAAACTAGCATCAGTAGGGTATGGGACAACATACAGGCATCAATACTAGGTCCAATGGTCCACCAGTTCTCAACCACAGTGCACTGCTTGGACAGAATGTGAAGTTGAGAGAGCCATCAGGAAAATGGGACACATATACAAAGACTCAAGACTCAGGATGAAGAGAACATATGCCATGTGTATATGTGGTCTCAGACTTGGGGCAGTTGGACGATATTCATTATTCTAACATAAAATATTAGCGGAGAATATAAGAATGATAAGGGATTTCCATTGTTGGCTTCTACCTTCGCTGACTCATCAGTAGGGCTGATGTGAGCAAACACCGATTTGACTTTGCGAACCGTTTTCACGTCCTGTATTCCACACATCATTTTGCCGAGATCTCTGAATATAGAAAGAGCTCTAAATATTTGCAGACATGAACAGACACTTCTCCAAGGAAGACATCCAGATGGCCAACCGACACATGAAAAAATGCTCAACATCACCCATCATCAGGAAAATACAAATCAAAACCACAATGAGATACCACCTCACACCTGTCGGAATGGCTAACATTAACAAGTCAGGCAACAACAGATGTTGGCGAGGATGCAGAGAAAGAGGATCTCTTTTGCATTGTTGGTGGCAATGCAAGCTGGTGCAGCCACTCTGGAAAACAGCATGGAGGTTCCTCAAAAAGCTAAATATAGGACGACCCTATGACCCAGCAATGGCACTACTAGGCATTTATCCACGGGATACAGGTGTGCTGTTTCGAAGGGACACAGGCACCCCCATGTTTATAGCAGCACTATCCACAATAGCCAAAGTATGGAAAGAGCCCAAATGTCCATCGATGGATGAATGGATAAAGAAGATGTGGTATATGTATATACAATGGAGTATTACTTGGCAATCAAAAAGAATGAAATCTTGCCATTTGCAACTACATGGATGGAACTGGAGGGTATTATGCTAAGTGAAATTAGAGAAAGACAAAAATCATATGACTTCACTCATATGAGGACTTTTAGAAACAAAACAGATGACCATAAGGGAAGGGAAACAATATAAAAACAGGGAGGGGGACAAAACAGAAGAGACTCATAAATAT
>NW_024420331.1:822215-863662 GCF_014898765.1 Herpailurus yagouaroundi
ATTTAAATATATATTTTAAAATATAAAAAATAAAGTTAAAAAAAAAGAAAAAATATATACATATATGTTTTTTCCATCTATTACCTATTTATGACCTTTGATTTTTTTCTATTAAATTATTGCATTTTAAGTATATAAGCCTTCTTTGTGTGTAAGGGCCAATTATCTCTTACCCATCATATAAGCTATGAATACATAATCTTAGTCTGTCATTTAAAAACTTAGTTATGGAAAAAAAAAAAAAAGACAAATGTTGATGAGGATGTAGAGAAATGCTGGCAGGAATTTAAAATGGCGCCTCTGCTTTGGAAAACCATCTGGAAGTTCCTCAAACAGTTAGTCATAGAATTACCATGTGACCCAGCAACTTGACTCCTAGGGGCAGAGCCCAGAATCGAAAACACAGGTACTCAAGTAAATAGTCTGCATGAACGTTCATAGCGTACAATTCACAATAGTCAAAAGAAACAAACAACACCGATGTCCAAGAACCGATGAGTGGCCAAACAAAATGTGACCTGCCCACACAATAGAATATCACTCAGCCATGAGGTTCTACTACAATGCTATGACATGGGTGAACCTTAAAAACAGTACGCTGAGTGAAAGAGGCCGGTTACCACGAAGGACCACATGTTGCGTGATTCCGTTTTCGGAACAGGCGATACACTAAAAGCCATTGAATTTTACACTTTAAATGGGTGAACTGAACAGTACATAAGTGATATCACAGTAAGAGCTGCTACATAAAAAAGATGAGGACATTTTTCTTCATGATTCCAACACTGTGATCATATCTTCCATATTAACATGTCAGACATTGTCTAACAAATTAATATGTCTAAGACATATTGAGATCGATCACTGCTTTAAGGTGGTGACAGCCTGATTTCTCCATAATAAGGCTTTCCACTCTGCAAAATGCCAGTTTTCTAGTTCTATCATCCCTTACTGTCTACAAACATTAGCTGGAGCTCCTCAGCAAAGAAAAGCTAAAAAAACGGAAAATAAATAATTAAAAAACAAAAAAGAGCTTTCTTTCACCCTCTGGGGCTGCTTTGTTATCCCAAAATACAGTTTGTACTGGAGAAGCAAGATAAAAGTTTCATTTTTTTCCCTTTATCAATTTGCAACCATTCGTGGAATGATAATTGCCTAAAATGTACCAAATACATAAAAATCAGTGAGTCTATGATGGTAGTCAATTAAATGAAAACCAGAACAAAACAAACAAAAGTAAATTGCCCTTGAATCCAGTGGTCATTAAGGAGTAAGCTTTCTGTTTTTTATTTTTATTTTTATTTTTGAGAGGGTGGAGAGAGGGGCAGAAAGAGAGAGAGAGAGAAAGAGAGAATCTTAAGCAGGCTCTACCCTCAGCGCGGAGCTAGATGCGGGGCTCGATCTCACGATTGACAGAGGTGAAATCAAGAGTTGGATGCTTACCTGACTGAGCCACCCAGGCGGCCCAAGAGTAAGTTTTCTTTAGAGGCAAGGTGAAGGTGGAATTAGCTGATTTCTTGAGTAATTGCATGGCATTTGATGCCTTCCAGAGGAATGCCCTTTCCTTGTAGGTCGGATCCGTCACTTCTGGAAATTCGATCAAAGATAAAGACTCTGGTGCCCTCAGTGAGCTTAAGAGAGCTAGATCCAGCATACATTATTCAAGCAGCCAGGGTGGAGCTGGGAGTGTGAGGGAGTTTTACAACAGTGGAGCTAGAAGTTTCTTAAATGGGACACGGCATTTGCAATGTTGTGAGAAGGTGGGCTAATGTTCTGATGATAGGAGTAACATGAAGTAAGTTAAGTTAAACTGAGCTTCGTATCAGCATGAGCCAAAGTGACAGAGAAGTGGGGGGTCTAAATTAAGTAGGGCCCAGTAAGAGCACGTTGTTGCAAATCCTTTCTAGAATCAGGGAGCCACTGAGAGAAGGACTAATGATATTGTACCTGTCTGTAACACCACATGGCAGGCCTTCAAACTAAGGAACAGAGAGGTTAGGGAACTTGCCCAAGGCCACACAGCTACACAGTAGAGCTGGGCAGCTTTTCCTATTTATTGCCTCTTAAGTCACTCCATTGTGTAAGTGGGAGCAGTTGAAGAAGGCTTCCCATTTTAGATCACTCGGTGCACAAAAAAGAGTACTTCTTCTCCATGACCATGTTTTCCGCTCCTAAGCAATCTCAGTAACACCATTTTGATAAGGATTGTCCCACCCACCCAACATTTTTTGGAATGTTGTCGGAATGCCTTCCAAGCACGATCCTGGGCTTTCTTGTCCTCTTTGTCCTTTTTATAAGCTCTCCTTATGGTCATCTAGGTCCATGACCGAATCCTGATGATGACTTAACGTGTTTATATCCCCAGCTCCGACCCCTCTCTCCAGGGCTAGACTTGAACATCCAACTCCACGGCACGGGTTGGCAAACTAATCCTGTTCATGGCCTGTTTTGTAAATAACGTTTTGCACATTCACCCACTTACCCGTTGTCTACGGCTGCTCTGTGCCCCCAGGACAGAGTTGAGGAGTTGGCCAGAAATCACGTGGCTCTAAAGGGTAAATATTTACTACTTGGTTCTTTACAGAAGAAGTTGGGCCTCTCCAATAAGAAGCATTTTTTTCCTCCAGTGCCACTGAGATATAATTGACCTAGGACTTCTGTATGTTTAAGGCGCACAAAGTGTCAATTTGATACACTTACGTATTGCAAAATGATTACTGCCGTAGCAGTTAGCTAACGCCTCTATCACGTCACGTAATTACCATTCTGTTTTGTGGTAACAACAATTAAGATCCACTCTCTTAGCCACTTTCAAGTATATAAGACAGTGTTATTAACTAGAATCACCATGCTGTACATTTGATTCCCAGGGCTCATTCATCTTATAATTGGAAGTCTGTATCCTTTGAGCAACATGTCTCCATTTCCCCCCACAGTCCCTGGTAACCACCACGCTACTCTGTGTCGTTCTGAGTTCGGCTCACTTAGTTAGTTAGTTAGTAAGCTCTTTGCCCAATGTGGGGTTTGAACTCACGACCCCGACAACAAGGGTCTCATGCTTTTCCAACTGAGCCGGCCATGCACCTCTTTTGCCTTGTTAGATTCCACATATAAGTGAGATCATACAGGGGCGCCTGGGTGGCTCGGTCGGTTGAGCACTCAACTCTTGATTTCGGCTCAGGTTATGATCCTAGGGTCATAGGATCAAGCCCCACATCGGGCTCTGAGCCAAAGGTGGAACCTGCTTGGGATTCGTTCTCTCTCTTCCTCTGGCCCTCTACCCTGCTCACACGTGCTTTCTCTCTCTCTCTCTCTCTCTCTCTAAAATAAATAATAATAATAATAATAATAGTAATAATAAGTGAGATCGCACAGTATTTGCCTTTCTCAGTGGCTTATTCCACTTGACATAATGCCCTCAAGATCCATCCATGTTGTGTGTGTGTGTGTGTGTGTGTGTGTGTGTGTGCTTTCCATTTAGCTGTTGACTCAATGCTTCTCCTCCCAACAACCCATTCTTCCCTCAGTACATAGCACCACTAACTATCCAGTTGAGTCAAAAATATGTAAATCATCCTTGATCCTGACCTTCCCACTGCTTTTTATGTGCTGAGGCTGTTGGTTCCATTTGCAAAGTCTCCATCCAAGCCTGTTCTCTTCTCTCCACCTCCATGGTCACCAGCCACCCTGTTGGACCTCCTCTACAACATTTTCAGTATCTTAGCCTCCTCCCGTCCCTTTCCATACAGCAGTCAGAAAGAGTTGTTTTTTTTTTAATCAAAGCTAATTGTATAATGTCACCCTCCTGCTTAAAACCCGCCTATGGCTTCCCACGGTACTTGGAACTGGCCCATGTCTAATCTGCCAGCTTCATATGCCCTTCCCTCCCTGACCGTCAGCCTCTCTAGTCTCCTGCCCAAAACACAAACAAACCTTCCGGCCACAGGACCTTTGCATATGCGCCTTCCTCTCTCAGAGAGCTCTTTCCACTGGCTCCTCCATCACAGGCTTGGCTCCTTTGATCTCTTGGTGCCAGCTTATAAATGTCATTTCTTTAATCTCCCCTCAAACCACAAGTCTCCTTCCTCCCCCCACCCCAACTCCGGTGTCTCTTTTTCTCATCACCGCCTACGGTAACTGCCGTCATAGCGTTTATCTTAATCTGTAGCTATCATTTGTTGCTTTAATGTGCATGTTGACTCCGTGTGCCCCTAGACTGTAAGCAGCACAGAGTCAGAGATTGGGTCCATCTTGGTCACAGCTTTGGACCCAAAGTCCAGCATAGGAGTTGGCCAGATAGCAGCTGTGTGTCCACAGACCTTCAGTTACGGACACTGTCATGTAACTGTCATTTTATTCAATGTATCATGATATATTAACCTTTGGGGTGTTTTGTTTTGTTTGTTTTGTTTTTTGCCTCCAACCACTTAAAATGTAAGAAACATTCTTAGCTCCAAGGCTGTGCAGAGGCATTTGGTCATAAGTGGTTTGCAAGCCCCTCATCTAGCACATTCCTTGGCAGATTCTCACAACTTTTTCCTTCTTTTCTTTTTTTGGAAGTAAAGAAGATGTGCCGGGCAGAACTTAAACATGAGAAATGCTCTTCAACCAATACTCCTTAAATGTGCATTCTGAGAGGCCACAGCACCTGGTTAAATAAAAATGCGGTTCTCTTGCAGCTGACCCGTTCAATATAGACAGAAACCAAAAGCCCCTTCAGAGTTTGGCATCTTCCTAAGGATCCACTTCCCTCTACGCTGTGCAGACATGGCCACTCTCATAAATACTCCAGTAATAAAATAGGAAGTAATATCAAGCGACCCCTAGAAACTTCTTAGAGAGATCGTAGACGACAAATAACAAAACACATCCATCTGATCATTGTATCATAAGGGACACACACCCCCCCAAAATCTTTCCAGTTCTACCATTGGCTTTCTGTCCCCCTGGATCCTGAATTGCCCCAACCTTTTCTTCTCTTTCTCCAGAACACTAAGATCCTTTTCCTTGGAGGAGTGGGTCGTGACCATGAGAACAGCACCCCCATCAGCAGTATACGTGTTCTTGCCGGTGCTGGTTTCATTCTTTTTAAAATTGCTTTAAAGTTTATTTATTTATTTTGAGAGAGTGTGTGTATGTGCGCAGGGGAGGGGCAGAGCGAGAGAGGTAGGGAGAGAATCCCAAGAAGGCTCCGCGCTATCAGTGAAGAGCCCGACGTGGGGCTTGAACTCACCAACCTGAGCTGAAACCAAGTCGGACCCTCAACCGACTGACCCCCCAGGTACCCTGTCATCAGGGCTGTGAAGGTAACACAATTTCTCTTTCTTGTCCCGTCCTAAAGCTCTTTTATTCCTCGGGCTCAGAGGTGCCCGTTAAAAAGACACAAAGTGTTTATGCCACCTAATTAATTTAGCAAACGTAGTGGGGAAATGTTGAAATCCACGGTTCTTCATGTTTGTCAAAAAACATTACTTGAGGGGCCCCTGGGTGGCTTGGTCGTTTGAGCGTCCGACCCTCGGTTTCAGCTCCGATGGTGATCTCACGGTTTCGTGAGTTCGAGCCCCACGACGGGTTCTGTGCTGGCATTGCGGAGCCTGCTTGGGATTCTCTCTCTCTCTCTCTCTCTCTCTCTGCCCCTCCTCCGCTCACACTGTCTCTCTCAAAATAAATAAATAAACTTGAAAAATTATTTTCAAAAATAGTGTTTCTTTTTTACAAAGAAAACGAATAATTTTTGAAACCTTTTTCTTTTTCTCCAGCATAGAACTCTAAAGGGGGAGAAAGAGTTCGGAATGTACTTTCTGAAGATTTATCATATGTAACAATTTGAATTACAAGGACAGCTTCTTAACAAAAATAAAACTGTTCATTTCTCTGAATGCCAACTCATGACAACTGTCTACATATCAGTTCTCCAAAACACGATGTGATTTTCTTGATCTTTTAAAAGAAGAATGATGTGACCTTATTCAGCCTTGAAAAAAGCCTCAGCTCAAGTGTCTTTGGGGAAAAAGCCATGCTTAGTAAATTATTAACCCCACTGGCACTCCTTCAAGGTTACACGATCTTAGGTAAGAGACAGACTGTAGCCGCGACCAGGGATTTTAGTGCAAACACACTCCTCTGGAATATTTAGACCCTTACAAGGTGCTTGAATTCAGTCCATAACATACATTTAATAAACACTCCTATCGAATGAAATACAAAGCATTAGGCATACATCATTTCAGTTTAATATAGAAAAAGGTTGCTCATTAATTCCTTCATTAATGGAAACCCCAGAGGGAACATGAGTCCCTACTACGTGCAACATTCTTTCACCTGGAGACATTTAGCTCTTTCCCCAGGCCCACTGGCTCTGGCCAAACAGCACAGATGAGAAAACTGAGGCTCAGAGAAGGTTAGTAAGGCATCTGAGGTTAGTGGTGGGCAACACTTTGAACTCCCTTCTCTGTCTTCTGTTTCTACGTTTGATTTTTAAATATTTTTTTAAGTCTATGTATTTGACAGAGAGAGACAGAGAGAGACAGAGAGAGACAGAGAGAGAGAGAGCAGGGGAGGGGCAGAGACAGGGAGAGAGAGAATCCCAAGCAGGCTCCAAGCTGTCAGTGCAGAGCCCGACACGGGGCTTGATCCCACGAACTGTGAGATCGTGACCTGAGCCGAAATCAAGAGCCAGACACCCACCCACCTGAGCCACCCAGGCGCCTCCTTTTTATATGTTGAAACACGGGAAATGATTGCTCAGTCTTCAATCTTGGATAGGGTGAGCTCGCCTTTGGGACCCAGTGGGACTCCAGACATCTGATAATAGCCACAGGTGAATAAATATATCTACAACTACAGTGGGAAGGAAATTAATGTAAAAATCAATACATACATAAAATTATAAATGTGCTCCCTGTATACTCTGAATAAATGAAACTATACCAACCCCTAACTATTTACCCAGTCATCTAAGCGCTAGCATAATGCTCATTAGACATTCTAATAATTTCTAAATCATTCCTGATGTTTTTGTTTGTTTGACACAGCTCTGACCAGCTAAATGATGCTTCTAGAGGTCTGAGCGGTGATTTCACACAAGGAACCACCTTGAACTCATCTAGTGCTGTTCCCCTTACATGGATGTTATTAGGGCCCCAATCCCAGATCTTAGACTCGTTGCAGCCCAGGGACCACCATGCTGGGTGCCCTGGATCTCAGGTGGCAGAGCCTGTGAATACCACAGCTTTCCACACGGCGTGGACCCGAACTCTGGCTCTGCAGGCCACGGGGCCACCAATACCCCTTGCTGCAGCCTTCTGGGCACCCCTACCCCAATGCCATCACCAGGTACCCGATACCAGCACCACCCCCACACCCCATTGCCCGCCTTCGAAACTGCCAGTAAGCTCTGTTATCTGGTGACTCCTTATCTAATCAGCAGAAAATACATGTTAACGGCAGGGACATTCTTCTCGGCACTGAATTCACTCTCAGCTTCTGATGACCCAACAGCAAACGGATGAAAACATTTTTTCAGCTGCTGTTCCCAGTTGGGACATTAATATGATGATTACCTTCCACTCACAAGTTTGCATTCGAAGGCCACTTATTCACTATTTTCACTACAACTAGCAGTCACTATTTTGCCATCTGCCAATCAGTAGACACATATGTCAATGTCAGGTTGAAACTTACGAAATTGCTGATATGCAACCATTTAGACCGGACGGTTCTAACAACTCGAATGGCAGTACTGGGTGTGCCTGTGGGACACGTTCCCTGATTTAGATAAATTTGCTTTTCTCTTGGCCACTGGTTCTCGAACAGGGGCAGTTCAGTCCCCCCCCACCACCCCGGGAGACGCATGAAAATGTCTGGAGACGGTTCTGTTTGCTGCAACTTGTGGGCTATTACTGGCATCTGTTTGTTTCATCTTGACTAGGACCCACCTTACAGTTTTCATTAACTTGGCAAAGAAAATCATAAGCTAGGAAATGGGTAGACCACAAATGGATAGAGAAATCCTACCGTGATTATAAAACGATATCTGGAGCCCCTGACTGGCTCAGTCGGTGGAGCATGTGACTCTTGATCTCAGGGTCATGAGTTCAAATCCCACATTAGCTGTGGAGCCTACTTAAAAAAAAACGGGGCACCTGGGGTGCCTGGGTGGCTCAGTCAGTTGAGCGTCCGACTTCAGCTCAGGTCATGATCTCGCAGCTTGTGAGTTCGAGCCCCGCGTCGGGCTCTGTGTTGA
Organism: Herpailurus yagouaroundi; assembly: GCF_014898765.1. NCBI lineage: Eukaryota > Metazoa > Chordata > Mammalia > Carnivora > Felidae > Herpailurus > Herpailurus yagouaroundi. The sequence goes on from NW_024420331.1 coordinate 830,461, forward strand.
CGGCTCAGAGCCTGGAGCCTGCTTCTGATTCGGTCTCCCTATCTCTCTGCTCCTCCCCTATTCACACTCTGTCTCTCTCTCTCTCTCTCAAAAATAAATAAACATTAAAAAAACAAAACAAAACAGGGCACCTGGGTGGCTCCATCAGTTAACCATCCGACTCTTGATTTCGGCTCAGGTCACGATCTCACAGTTCGTGAGTTTGACCCCTGCATCAGGCTCTGCGCTGACAGTGTGGAGCCTGCTTGGGATTCTCTCTCTCTCCCTCTCTCTCTGCCCCTCCCCTGCTTGTTCTCACTCTCTCTCTCTCTCAAAAATAAATCAGTAAACATTAAAAAAAACAACAACGATGTTTAAGTAAAGAGATAACAAATGAATGATGCCATTGTCTACTGTCCACACAGACTCCGGGTCTATAACAGCTGGCCTTCATGTTTTTTCAGACTTTTCACCAAAATCCTCCCCTAACAGACCCTCTGCCCCACCCACAATGGTTTACCTGCTTGTGTTAAGATATCTTGTTTTTTTCTGGAATTTTTACCTTAGCCCATGCCTGAACTCGGCCGTGTTTTCGCTCTTACTTCCTACTTACTTGCTACACTTACCACAGGTGATGTTCCCGGACACGCGGTTGTTCAATAGGTATATTACGAATGAACTAATCGAACATATTTCACACATGTTATTTTATGTAGTTTCTTTCAAAATGAAGTCTGGGGGCACCTGGGTGGCTCAGTTCAGCATCTGGCTCTCGATTTTGGCTCAGGTCACGATCTCAGCATCAGCAGGCTGAGCGTGGGGCCTGCTTAAGAGTCTCTCCCTCTGCGCTCTCTGTCTCTTAAAAAATAAAAAATCCAGAGATCTGAAGCTCTGGTCCTACTCTGGCATCGACCCACAATTGTTTACCCCCTAGTCAAGGCTAGTGCCTTTCTGGTCCGTTTGTCATTATGCCATGCCCTAGTCGCACATTTCCATCCCTGTCTTGGTTCCCGCAGGCGGCTGGGCTGATTCTCCTTGTCTACCTCTAAGCCTTAGGACCCATTTAAGTTAAAGGACAAATAGCTACCCGGCTCTGATTATCCTGGACCCGCAGCTCGGGATGTGCGTGCATCTGGAGAATTTAATCATCCTCCCAGGGAGGCGGTGTGCTTTTACTGTTGAAGGAAAAACAACAACAAAGAGTGTTTTGAATAGGTCTGTATAAATGTTGCCTTAATGTGGAGGCGATTGTTTAAGTAGGTGATTCTGCACCGTCTCAACCGACCTTGGCAGCTGGGCTGAGGTGGGGGGAATGGAGATCCACGCTGATGAGTAGATGTGCTCCGGATGACACAGGATCTGTTCCCACCCGCCTTGCACTTTTAGGGCGTTAAATGTAATCGCAATTTCGAAACAAATAATGCATCGCTAAGAACAAAAGTAACAGAATTGTCTCCATTTCGGTTTTTGCTTCAGATACCCTTCGGACTCAAGGCAGGTTTAGCTCCACTCCCCAAGTAGCAGTTACTTCGGAAATATATTTTAATTTTTTAATTTAGGAAAGAAACCCCCAGGAAAGCATTTCATGATCTTGAGTTAAAGATCACTATATGCGAATCACACCTTTAACTGTCTTATTAAACTAGGGCTTTAGTCCAGTTACATTACGAGATACCAGAATTCAGAAAAAAAAAACACCGGGGAAACTCCTCAAGAGGGAAATAAGGTTTTCCTAGAAGTTCTTCTTTCCATAGCCTCCACACCTTTTCACGAAGGAGAACAATTTTAATCGTTCCTTCTATTAGAATGATGAATAATAAAACAGCCCGTCACGTTGTGCTGTCCAGCTTCCTGCTGGAAACAAAACGATCAGCCTCTTATTTATCGTATTTGGCTATAATATATATTAAGCCCAGATTGTGCTTTCTTCAAGCACTGGGCTAAGTGTTTGCGTTTCTTATTCCAATTAATCTTCACAAAGCCGAAGAAGTAAGAGTCCCTATCCCCATTTTACAGATGAATAAGGGAGGAAGAGACTGACAGGATGACACGTGGCAGAGCTTGGGTTTGAACTCGGGTGCATCCGGTCTCCCAAGCCGGGCAACTGAAGCATCACGTGCACTGTCCCTGCCTGCTGCTCCGGCTTGGTGTCCCGCGATTCCCACGCGCGAAGAGAAAAGACAGCAAAAGCATGTTTCTGTCCCCGTTTCCATGAGCAGGAAGCGGGGGTCTCTTGCTTCCCCAGTGTCTGGCTCATAACCAGGTCGCAGAGGCTCAGAGTTAGAAATGCGCAAAACTGAACCTACAGGATTCCAAAGACCCGGTGGATTTGGAAGAACGTACGTTTGCAAGGAGGGGGTATGATTCCCCAGAGACGCGTGATGGGGGGGGACCCCCAGACTTCGGATTCGACAAGACAGCTTTCGACGTTTACTGAACATCTGCGGGCTGGAGGAACCGAAAGGACCACTGGCTAGAAGCTGTGATTCCCAGCCGAGAGAGGCTCACACTTACAGGTAAACCCATTTCAAAGGCCACTTGAGACACAAAACTGATAATATTTTTGAGAGAAGACTTTAAACGTGTATTTGAATATGGGGGGGGGCGGTGGGGAGGATCGGTATTTGCTCAGAAGAAGAAAGGCAAGATCGACACTGAAGGTTGACAAGGAGTCATGGTGTCTGTTCGGGGGAGTGAAGATCTGTTAGCTGAGGTTTTCATGTTTAGAGCACAAGGCACAAAGTTCTCTTGAATATGGATGAGCTGGAACGGGTCTTTTAAAAACATGTTCTCAGAGAAAGTAGTTTTTAGAAGGAGAAAAAGAAAAGAGACATTCTTCCTCTACCTGGAGAAATGGCCTGAACCAGCCTGAAGCCATCCCGGGAGAAACGGTACTTGAAGTGACAGCCTTGAAGTGATGGCCCCTGGGTTGGGCTGTGGGGTCTCGCAAAAGTGAGCTGGTGGTGCGTCAGCTCTCGTGTAAGAAACACAAGTCAACACAGGCATCCCCGCCACCCCGCCCCGCTTCTTCCTTCTGTGACACCTGCCATCAGAGCAGCCCCACCATGTTGTACAAACAAAGGGGACTGTGATTCACATCGCCGTCCGTGTGCCACGGGCCACCTGGAGTTGTGCAGTGCACAACCTGTGTACCCATACATCGCAGCCCTGAGGGAGGGGAGTCTCTCTGGGTTTTGGAAAGTTCCTCTTTCTGTTTGCTTGTCTGCTGGATGGACAAGTACAAACCTAAAGAGCCAATGACTCGGACAAATATTTTGATGTGCCTAGCTTTAACCTAAAGAAGGGTTGCAAGGTAGGTGAATATACAACTGTTTTTTTTTTTTTAACTGACTAATTTACAATATAGAAAAGGAGTCAGTTATCTTAAGAAATCTTGTGAATTTTTCATAAAAGAGAGGAAGCCTTTCACAAAGTAAATAATCGTACCTCATATAATTAGAAAAATTTGGATTTTCCTGCCTTTGTTTTGCTTTAAATAAAGTACATTTTTTTTATTTTATTTTATTTTATTTATTTATTTATTTATTTTTTGTAAATGCAGGACATTGCTCTGGGATGTGGCCTGGGCTTTGGGATTTTTAAAAGGTCCCAGGTGATGGTAATGTGCAGACAGATGTCAAAGCCGCTGGGGTAGTCCAGTCCTTCCCCCGCCCCTCCACCCGGGGTCTCCAGACAAACCTCTCCGAGCAGAGATCTTTACTGGACTAGAACACAGACAAGAGCTTAGCCACAATTCCGTCCACTGTCTTTGACATTCTTGTGTGTTTCATACACCATATCTTGAAACTTTTGGTTGAACTACACTTGGCATCAAATAGTTTCGAACATCTACTGTGCATTAGGCAGTTAAAAAGCAGCTCACGTTTCAAGGATCGGATCCTTGTTCCAAAGAGACGATGGGTTCTTCATGTAGCCACTAGATGGCAGGAACTTGTAAATCAAAGCGAACATCTCCCCGAAGCCGATGATGAATCAAAGCATTTTTACTACAAAAGTGAGTGAATGGCCCCTGGATGAGGACAGGACAGGCTCAGGCCGTATTTTAAGTCAAGTGCCATTTATCTGTGATGCCTGTAGGGAACCGCCCGAAGGGCTGGGAGAGCGAACCAGGTGGCACGTGGATCCCGCCCCTCCCCGGCCAGTTTATGCAAGACGGAGGTGACAGCGAGTTTTCTGCCGCAGGATCCAGGACGCATATGCTCACGTGAGCAGTGGAGGCAGCCACATGCGCGTTACCTGGGGTCAGGGTTGTCTCCACGTCTGAAGTATGGCAGGTGTGGAAGAGAAGGGTAGTTCGCTTCATCCCCGGCCATTCCCTGTCAGGGCTAGTGGGTGAATATGGCTTTTTCTGCTTTAGTGTTTTAGCCTCCGATCAGGTCGGGTCCTTGGACAGACGATGTCCTTTTCAAGTCTCGACGAAAAGCCCCACCTGCTAATTTTCAGCCCCCAAGTTGTCGAGTGACAACCCTTCTAAGGCAACGACTCAGTGTCTTTGACAGTTAAGGCGGGACAAAAGGCACCTGCAGAACACCCCCGTGAGTCATTTCCACTTTCCGGTGGAGGAAGGAGGTAGGTGATACCAAGGCGATGCTGCTTTACCAGCGTTGGTGGCTAATGTCATCTTTAGCAACAAGAATGGGGAAGACCGGTGTTTGCAAGTCGGAGAAAACATATCGAGCGTGTTATTTGAAAATGTATACAAAATATTGTTTTAAAGTAAGCCCTTCCTGGGGCGCTGGGTGGCTCAGGCGGTTGAGCGTCCGACTTCAGCTCAGGGCATCGTCTCCCAGTTCGTGGGTTCGAGCCCCGCTTCAGGCTCTCTGCTGTCAGCACAGAGCCTGCGGGGGATCCTCTGTCCTGCTCTCTGTCTGCCCCACCCCTGCTTGTGCATTCTCTCTCTCTCTCCCTCTCTCTCTCTCTCTCAAAAATAAATAAACATTTAAACAATGAATGAATAAACTAAGTCCGTCCTATGTTCCCTGGTTTTTCAGATAGGCACAAATTTCCCAGTTGCCTTTGCCCCAGGTGTGGGCATGTGGCCAAGTTCTAGCCACTGGAACTGGAGCAGAAGTGACATTGAGCATCATATACTCCCCCACGGCCCTTCTCACTTCCTACTGGTGGGAACCGTGGCAGCTGCTGTGGGGCTGGAAGCCACATGCTGAAGATGACCGTGCGGCCATCAGTGCAGCTCCCCGCCCCCCCGTGACTGCGCAGAGCACAGCCCCTCCCTCCCCTGTCCCCACCAACCTGGCACGCTGCACCCCCTCCCGTCCCTCCACTCCTACCCCTTCAAAGTGTTCTGGGAGTCAGAAACAAAGTGTTCTGGGAATCTGCACGAGCCGTTACATCCTGGATTCACTCGTTACAGCAGTTCGCCTATAACAGGGCATTGATTGAGCATCCTCCATGATCTTGAAGTTTGGAATGGTCAGTTCTGCGTGACTTTCAGGGCTCTGGGCTTGCGTCGTGGAACGCTGAATTACAGCGCCCCGCGACCCCAGTCGCACACCAAGTTGCATTCCCGAAACCTTACTCTAGCGACTTCTTATGACCCGCCTAGATGGAAAGCCACTGAAACACAGCGCTAGATGGGGGGGGGGGGGGGAGAGAACCGCAGCCTGGTGAAGACAGAGCTGCGGCGGCATGTCCCAAGGTCCCCCGCCATCCCTGGACCTGGGGCCAGTGTCGGGGCGCGCACCCCAGTCTCCTCCCGTGTAAAACAATGCAGTCGCGGGTGATCTCTTCCAGGGCTGAGATTTTAGGACTCTGCAGTCATTCAGTTTTCGGTCTTTGCGTTTTCTTTACTTTAGTTTTCAGTTTGATGAACACCGACTTTCTAAATTAATTATTCTTGTTCAATCATCGTCAGAAATATTGTATTGGTTTCAGGTATAGACATGCTGGCCAGAGGGTAGGGTCACCTGGGTGACTCTGTCAAGCCTCTGACTTCAACTCAGGTCATGATCTCGCAGTTCGTGAGTTCGAGCCCCATGCCGGGCTCTGTGCCGACAGCTCGGAGCCTGGAGCCTGCTTCAGATTCTGTGTCTCCTTCTCTTTCTGCCTCTCCCATGCTCGTGCTCTGTCTCTATCTCTCAATAATAATCGTTAAAAAAAAGTTTTTAAAAAGCTTTAAAATGTATGTCCCTGTGCTCACGATGGAGAAGAAATGAAGGAATGAAGAAATGAAGGACTGTTAAAGAAATGAAGAAATGTTTAAGAAATATTCAAAATGGGGACGCCTGGGTGGCTCAGTGGGTTAAGCAGTAGACTTTGGCTCGGGTCATGATCTCACGGTTCATGAGTTCTAGCCCCACGTCGGGCTCTGTGCCGACAGCTTGGAGCCTGGACCCTGCTTCGGATTCTGTGTCTCCTTCTCTCTGTGCCCCACCCCTGCTTGGGCTCTGTCTCTCTCTCAAAAATACATAAAGATTAATTAAAAAAAAATTTTTTTCGACATTTTTTATTTATTTTTGGGACAGAGAGAGACCGAGCATGAACGGGGGAGGGGCAGAGAGAGAGGGAGACACAGAATCGGAAACAGGCTCCAGGCTCTGAGCCATCAGCCCAGAGCCCGACGCGGGGCTCGAACTCCCGGACCGCGAGATCGTGACCTGGCTGAAGTCGGACGCTTAACCGACTGCGCCACCCAGGCGCCCCCATAAAGATTAAGTTAAGAGCCAGATGGTGAATGTTTTAGGCTCTGCAGGCCACAGGGACCCTCCCGACGACCGAAGTCTACCCTCATGGTGGAAAAACGACCAGAGACGATACGCAAACAGGGTTTTCTCTGTTACGTTATTTACAACGTATTGTAAAACCTTGTTTTTGAGATATATTTGCTTTTCTCTGAAGCCCAGTCCTCCTGCTACTAGCCACACCTTTATCGCCAGTTCCAGAATTTTCCTGGACCCATCTTTCTTTCTTTCTTTGGGACCCACTCCCTCAGTTGGAGCGGGGGGCAGGGGGCGGTGGGAGCCTGTCTTCCAGTAACTTCCTGAGTTTTTGTGGTTCTGCCAGTCTGAAAATGTCTTCAGCATACATCATTCACACTTAACTCCAAACTTGGCTGGCTGCAGAACTGTTAATTGGCAATTGTTTTCTCCCAACATTTGAAAGGCTTCGTTCCTGAAACAGTAGTTCCCCTTTATCCGCAGGGGATTCGTTCCAAGACCTCTGGTGGATGCCTGACACCACAGCGAGTACCGAACGCTAGACGCACTGTGTTTTGTCCTATACATACATACCTGGATAGAGTTTAATTTCTGAGTTAGCCACAGTAAGAGATGAGCAGCAAGAATAATAAAATGGAACAAATTCTAACAATATACTGTAATCAAAGCACATTCCCGTGAACGCGCTGTACTCACCCTTTTCCTTGCGATGAGGTGACATAATAAAACAACTGTGTGAGGCGATGAAGCCAGGTGAATGTCGCGGGCGCTGGGACGCAGCCTTAGGCTACTGTTGACTTTCTGCCAATGGATCAGAAGGAGGAGGATCTGCTTCCAGAGCGGAGTTGACTTCGGGTAACCCAGACCGCGGATAGCGAAACTGCGGATAAGGGGCGACTGCTTAGTACTTCCGGCTTTTGTGGTTTCTGTTGAGAAGCTCCAAGCATTTCAACTTCTGATCTTTGGCAGGAGGTTGTTTCTACCCCCACTTTTCCTCTCGAAGCTTCGGTGAGCATCTCTTTGACCTCGTCTGTTGGACCTCGTGGAGAGATGCTTTTTACATCATTTCCATTTTCCACGTCGTTACCTTCCTGTTCTACTGCGAAATTTTCTCAGCGTTTTCTTCCATTGAGTTTTTGGTTTCTGTGTTCATGTTAGATTGAACCATATGAAATGGCTAATATTTGATGGCTCTCGATCTCAAAAAGTGGCAATTTCATATGCTTCAGATATTTTGAATTTCTGAAAGCACACACTTATTTTCTGGCCGTTTCCCTTCATTTTGCTAGTGTCCAGTTCTCATTTCAGAGATAGGATTTCTTTCTTTCTTTTTTAAAAATTTTTAGAGAGAGAAAAAGTACACATGCGAGCAGGGGAGAGGGGCAGAGGGAGAGAATCTCATGCAGGCTCCGACACGGGGCTCAGTACGATTCTGGGATCATGACCTGAGCTGAAATCAAGTTTTCATCTTCCTATGCAGTCTTTCCCCCCCCCCCCCCCAGTTTTTTCCCTCTGCCTGATTGCTTGGTTCTTGAATCTTCACATTAGAAGGTTTCCTTTGATGATAATAAGATCCAATCCTAAAAGCTAACATTTTTATAGCACTCACTGTCTGGCAGAAACTCTTTCAAGTACTTCACACATATTAACTTACTTAATCTTAATAATCCTAAGTAGAAGGGGCTATTAGAGATGAGGACACCGAGGCTCAGGTATCTAAACTGTCTGCTGATATTTAAGACACGGCGGCAAAGAGAGTAGCAAAAGTCGTGTGCCAGTGAGTGGGGCTTGTCAACCGAGGGTTTCGCTGAGAGTGATGACACATGGCTGGTAAGCAGAATAATGGCTCCCAAAGGTGTCCTCACCCTCCGCTCTGGAGCCTGAGAATATGTTACTTTTACACAGCAAAAGGGCACTCAGCACATGTGGCTAAGGACCTTGAGACGGAGAGATGACCCCGGACACTCCAGGTGAGCCCAGTGTATTCCCAAGGGTCCTTACAGATGAAAGAGGAAGGCAGGAGAGAGAGAGAGAGTCAGAGAGCCAAGGAATGCAGTGACATAAATCATTGTGTCACACACCTTAAACTCACACAACGTTGTATGTCAATTGTATCTCAATACAACTGAAAACAAAACCCCTATTCTTAGCCTAGGGGGCTTTGGAACGGAAGCGAGTAAAGTGCTGAATTTTAATGCACCGTTTTTAGCTGGAAACCTGGTCCTTAAATTGATATTTGTGTGTTTCGGCAGAGATCAAAAGAGAGTGCAAATTCAAAAATGTGGTTTTTTTTCAAAACGTACCCAGGGTCCTTTGAAAAGAAGTCGCATTCGCCCTAGTAGTCCATTTCAAGCATTTTCATAAATATACTCACAGATTTTTGAATTAGCACCAAATCTCTGTATTTCAACGAACTGCTTTGAGGTCTGCATAGCAAATGATGGATTCGTGAGAATTACCTGGAGAATGTGTCCTAAGGAAGCACTGGAATGTTTTCACCTCCCATTAAATGACCGCAGAAGTGCATTTTGCACTTAATTCATCCCCACACGTCCATCAAGGTGACATTGTTCATAAAGCTAGAATATCCTTAGAGGCAGCAGTGGGGTTCTCGTGCAGACTAAGCTATGAAGGAAACAGATGTTTCAAACGATTTTCAGCCTAAATACTTCTCTTCCATGCTGTGTGGCAGCAACTTTAGGACCTTATACATTTTTTTTTTAATTTATTTTCAACGTTTTTTATTTATTTTTGGGACAGAGAGAGACAGAGCATGAACGGGGGAGGGGCAGAGAGAGAGGGAGACACAGAATCGGAAACAGGCCCCGGGCTCCGAGCCATCAGCCCAGAGCCTGACGCGGGGCTCGAACTCCCGGACCGCGAGATCGTGACCTGGCTGAAGTCGGACGCTTAACCGACGGCGCCACCCAGGCGCCCCCCTTATACATTTTTTAAAAAGATCCCAAGTTCTCGGCTGAGAAAAACTACCGCTCGTCCTGTAACGGGCCCCACTATTTCCCACACTGCTCATGAAGTGAATTCATTTTCCACGTAGCTAGAAACAAAGCCCGCCTTTTAATTTTCCTCGGATGCACGTGCACTCTTCCACTCCTTCTCTCTCAAATCTCACATCCAAAGTGTTTAACAAACTTCAAACCACGTCTTAGCGTACATACCTTCACAGGTGACTTCAGAGTAGTGGTTCTCGGGGCACCTTGGCTGCCTCAGTCGGTGGAGCATACGACTCTTGATCTTGGGGTTGTGAGTTTGAGCCCCGTGTTTAGTGTGGAGAGGACCTAAAAACAAAATCTTAGAAAAAAAAAAGAAAAAAGAGGAATGGTTCTCAAAGTGTGGGCCCTGGACCCAGCATTAATGTCACCTGGGAACATGTTGGAAATGCAAATGCTTGGGCCGGATCCAGACCTAGCAAACCAGAAACCCTAGAGATGGGCCCAGAGTTTTAACAAGCTCCCCAGGGGATCGCTTTGTGCACTCAAGTTTGAGAGGTACTGTCTTAGAGGGCTCCTGGATGAACTGACTGCTATTTTAGCAGCCGGCACAGTGTCTAACATACTGAAGATACTCAATAAATTTTTCAGAGAAGGAACCTAAGCAAGACTCATTTAAGACACATAATATTGGCAGAGACAGGCTAATGGGCATAGTGTATCTTTAATCTTTATAAAGGGTCAATTCAAGAATCCATCATGCAGACAGTCAATGACTGTTACATAACTGTAGTTAAACGTGTGTCGACTGTTGTGATAAACGAGCTTACTTTCAGCAAAAAGTTTGCTTCCGAAGAGGAATAAAAAAAAAAAAAAAAGAAAGAAAGAAAAGAAAAATGTAAACCAAGCTCTGCCTTTTTGGTGTCCCTGCCTGGAAGCTTAGAGCTGCACAATAATTCTCGGTTTCCTTTGTCACTGGGTCTCTTTATTGTCTAGTTACCCCACGTGAGGAGCCTCAGAGCCTTTGGAAACAGGCAGGGTATAGATTTGAGATAAGAAGGTGCCTGAAAGGCCGTGGGCAGCCCTGAGGCCAGGGCCGGCTAGCAGAGACCAGTCTGCAGAGGTGACCTTGGATCGCTGGGGTTTGCAGTAAACGCCAGGAATAATGCGGTAGCTTGCACCTGCTTGGGTAGGGCTCCAGGAAATTTGGTAGCATGGGGATGCCAGCTAGAGAATGTGAGAAACCCAGAGGGAACGGTAAACACGAATTTCTGGAAAAACACGACCAATTCCTCCTCTCTTTGATCAGCTGGGCGACTTGGGGGGAGGTGAAGTTGAGTGAAGCTTGCCCCTCTCCAGTTGGGGGCGCGCCTGGACTCCTTCTGTGGATAGATTATTCGAGGGATCCTTTCTATCCTGCAACCGCACTGAAGGAACTTGTATCCCGGGCCTGGGAGCTCCCGGACAATTGTATCCTTGTCCTGGTGTGGTAGGTTTAACGCAGGCCCGGAGATCCTCGACCGTGGCTCTGGTTGAGAGCTATTGAATACAGCGCACTTCGAACAAACAACAGCAGGGGTGAGGCTTCATGACTCCTGAGACTAGGGCACAAAGCTGCATCGACTCCTACCTGCTCTCTCCTCGGATGGCATCACCCCCATTAGTCCCACGGTCTCAATTAGGGGACGGGGTAACGGCAAGGACTGGTGACAGCCAACCCACCAGCCACGGCACTGCTGATACAAGGAGTCTCAGCCCCGGCACCAGGGGATGACTCCTGATTAGTCTAAGTCAGCATGGGGGACCTCCTTCCCTTTGGCCACTGACTGGTTTGGGGTGGGGGGGTGAGCATTTCTTCCGGTTCTGGCTGATGAGCTGAAAGGGGAAGTTTGCTTGGGAGTCTCCCTTCCCACATGAAGAAATTACAAAAACGCAGAAGCTGGCGGGGAAGACCTTCTGGATGTCGGAACCTGAGCAGCGTCTCAACCTCTAAAGCCAAAAGCCAGCACGCTAGGTCTCTTGGTAGCGTCACCATCCCCCGATCTCCCTCTTCCAACTGCTCGCCTCTGTGTTTGTGGTGAAAGAACATACGGATGTCTCAGCGTTCTGCCCAAATTTCCTCGGAGACACTTTCCTGGTTCCACGGGCTACTTCTCCAGTTCCCGTGAGTGTTGCAGCTAACTCCCCAGTTACACCAGCGACCTTGTGTGAGCTCTACTGACGGGCTGCTGGAGCCACAGCAACTTCACATCAGGAGCGGTCACAAGCACCCATCCCTCTGGGGCGGCCGCAGCTGATGACTGATGGGGGCAGAGCTTGGAGACCCCAACTCCTTTCCCTCAAAGTGAAACACCCCAAAGCCGCCCCAAATCACAACGGCTAAGTAACTAGAAGGAGAATCACAAGGCAGACAGTCTTGTCCCCCAAGTCAGAACTCTTGTCCTTTTTGAACGCGCGATTACAGACCCTCTGATGAAATAACAGAAATCCAAGAGTAAAGTGACTCCCGGACTGTTCAAGATCAAATTTGTGGTCTCGTGTGACCTCCTTCTACTTCTTCTCAATATGTACCTTCAATTTTTATATATTTGCAACGAACTGTTTTACAGCTCTTCTGTCCCCAAGCCCCCACCCCGCACACTTTTCTCCCCCTGCCCTTTCTCGACCTGTCATGAAGACAACTATTTTTTTTTATTATTTTTTTAATGTTTATTTAGTTTTGGGACAGAGAGAGACAGAGCATGAACGGGGGAGGGGCAGGGAGAGAGGGAGACACAGAATCGGAAACAGGCTCCAGGCTCCGCGCCGTCAGCCCAGAGCCCGACGCGGGGCTCGAACTCACGGACCGCGAGCCGAAGTTGGACGCTTAACCGACTGAGCCACCCAGGCGCCCCGAAGACAACTAATTTTAGAAACGGTAGGACGACGTACAGGTGTGAACACCAGCATCTGAATGTGGGCTTTGCTGCTTCCGGGTTGCGTGATCGCAGACATCGGTCGTCATTTCTTTGTGTATCTCCTCATCTGTAATATTGGGATCATGCTACAAGTATTCACCCCTCGGGTCGTTGGGAGGCTTAAAGGGGTATTGTCTATGCTGCTGATAGAGCACCTAGAACACAGTAAGCACTCGGTGCGTTTGCTGTTTATATATCACATACCTATTGCCATGCATATGTCAGCCTGGCAGTTCAATGCCATCTTGGCTGGCTATTGGGTTCTTCCACTGTAGTTCTTTCTTGCCCCATCATTTATGGATGTTATTTAACATCCTTCTAATTTTAAATGTTGTTTATAAGAAATCTGATGGCTGCCTGATGCTTCTGCCTTCGTAACTGAAGTACAAATTTGAGTCTGAACAATGCTCCTAAGATGGTCTCTGGGCCTCTGGATGGAACTCAGGAATGTTATCAAGACGTCGCTAAGAAAGGGCCTTTGATTTTCATTAATCCTATCTGCACCTCAGTGGACCCTTTCGGTCTGCAGACTTGTCTTTCCTCAGAACAGGAAAATCATGCTTGTATGATCTCTTTAATTATTCACTTCCCTTTTGTTCTCTTTCCGCTTCTAGAACTGTTACTTACATACTAGAGTCCCCAGCCTCTTGTCTTCACGTATCCTATCTTCTTCCTCCTAAATTCTGCTTTGGTATTTTTTTTCCTCCAGAACTTTTTCATCGTCCCAAACTGGAACTTTATGCCCATTAAACAATTCACTCTCCCAGCCCCCACCACCATTGTACTTTCCATCTCTATGAATTGGACTCTTTTAGATACCTCACAAAAAACATATATTAAAGAAAAGGGGGGGGGGTGACTGACTGGCTTGGCCTGTAGAGCATGTGACTCTCGATCTCGGGGTTGTGATTTTGAGCCCCACGTTGGATGCAGAGTTTACTTAAAAAATTTTTAGATACCTCACATTAAGCGGGATCATATAGTATTTGCCCCTTGGTGTCTGGCTTCTTTCAACGACCATAACGCCCTCAAGGCTCATCCATGTTGTAGTATGTGTTGGGATTTCCTTTCTTTTTTAGGCTAAATAATATTCCATTGTATGGATAGACCACACTTTGGCTATACATTCATCTGTTGGTGGACACTTGGGGCGTTTCCACCTTTGAACTGTTGTGACTAATGCTGTTCTGCACCTGCTCCAATCCTCGCCTTCGTTTATTTTGGGTGTAAACCCAGAAGGGGAATCCCGGGTCTTCTGACTCTATGTTTAATTTTTGAGGAACCATCAAACTGCTTTCCAAATTGGCGGCACCATTTCACATTCCCTCCAGCAACGCGGAAGGATTCCATTTTCTCCACATCCTCGCCAACACTCGTTATGTTTGGTTTTGCTTTGTTTTTTTGTTTTTTTGTTTTTTTGTTTTTTGTATTTTTGTTGTTGTTGTTTTTAAAATAATAGCCATCAAACTACTGGGTGTGAAGTGGTATCTCCTTGGGATTTTGATTTTCGTTTCCTTCATTGTTTTGGCATCTTTGGTCTACTCGGAGGCTACTGATTCTCTTCGCGTTGGTTCCCCTTGCCTCTTCTGTTTTACCTATTGACTTTTATTCATTTATCCACTGAATATTTGTGTAAGCGTGTAATGAGCAGGAACATAGGCCAGCGAACAACACCCACACGTTCTCTTTTTAAAACTTAGAAATCATTTGTTGCGTCTGACTTTAGCTCCAGAAAATCTTTTTCTGACGCTGAAATCACATTTCTCTAAGTCTTCCCTTTGATTCTCTTTTTCAGTTAGAGGTCAGATGCCTCTTCCATTTAATGTCGTTCGCTAGAGGCTACCTCACCTAGGGCTTTTGGTCTCCCTCTCTGGGGTTACTGGGCTCTATTTGCTGAGAGCTCGCCTTCTGCCGTCATGTGATCCTGTTGGTATCTCCCCCCCTCCCCCCACCCCGGGGGCGGCAAGACTCAGTCCCCCCACTGATGGGGTAAGGTGGACCCTCAGGTAAGCTCTTGGGGGAGGAAGCCTTTGGCAGAAGAAAGAGCCAGTGGGCCCGCCTAGGTTAATACTCACAGAGGCAGGTAACACACGTCTTGGAAAGGATTCATGGGTCAGCAACTTCAGAAGATTTCGTTCCTATTATCACTTCTACATTTTTCATTAGAACGTATTTTGCGCCTTCTGTTCCTGAGAAAGAGAATCTGCGTGAAATGTCTGCAAAGCTTGCTCTGAGCTACACCAAAGCTCTGGGTGACTTGAAAACTTAACCCAATGTTTATGGAGAAGTTCTCTCCGGTCTCCCTCTTCAGGGAGAGGGGGCAGCGTGGCCCCTTGGGGAGCAGCGCAAAGAAAAAATGACGATGCGGAAGTTTGAAGGTGGTGTCGGGGAACAGGAGTGGCTAGCTTTATGTGCCCGCTTGACTGGGCCATGGCTGCCCAGACATTTGGTCAAACACGATTTTGGGTGTTTCTGTGAGGGTAAGCATTTAAATGGGTAGACTGAGGAAAGCAGATTGCCCTCCCTAACGTGGGAGGGCCTCAACCAAATCAGTTGAAGGGCTGAACAGAACAAAAGGCTGAACCCGCCCCTGGTTAAGAGGATTCTCCTGCCTGCGGGCCAAACTGAGACATTGGATCTTCCTGGCTCGATAGCAGCCTCCTGGCGGTTGGGCTCCCCCCCCCCCCCCCGGACGTGGGCCAGCTTCTGTAATCGCATGAGCCAATTCCTTATCATAAGTCTCTTTCTGCATATGTACACATTCTATTGGTTCTCTTTCTCTGAAAACCTTAACACACTTCCTCCCCAGGGATACGTAGGGTTCTAATTTGGGGCCAGGTAGCTCTGTCTTTTGTCTCCTGGTTCACTGGAAAACAAAGTCCTGTGATCATCGTTTCCTCTGGGATGGCAGGTACTAGCTCCCTTTGTAAAACACAATTTCAGCATCCTCAGAAACGCATACATACTTACGTACATCAATGTGCTCACTTAGAAATCACATACGTGTACCATTCCATTCACAAGTCAAAAATATCACATGCATTTACTTATAAATTAAATACATGGATCACGTGAGGCACCTGGGTGGCTCAGTTGCTTGAGCATCTGGCTCTTGATTTCAGCTCACGTCATGATCTCAAGATCTCAAGGTCGTGGGCTCAAGCCCCGAGTCGGACTCTGCGCTGGGCACGGAGCCTGCTAAGGATTCTCTCTCCCTCTGCCCCTCTCCCCCACTCGTGCATGCTCTCTCTAACAAAAACTAAAAATAAACAAATAAATCACTTAATATAGCAAGTGTACAATACACTAGAAGATGAGAAAGTATAAATACGGTTTTCTTCTTGCACCCCAGTGAACGGTCTTGTATGACTCCTGGAGTGTTGACACCACATTTTGTAGACCCCTAGCTTAGGGATCCCTGTCCCGGCTGAGGCTCTAGGTGCCACCAGACTCTGTGGCAGCCCACCTGGTTCTGGAGAGGGAATGGAAGGGGAGTTGCGAGAGGAAGGCACTCAGGGCCTCCAGGTGACATCACCGTCTTATCTTTTCCTACTCGACTGTTTACTTAGACCGATGCATCCCAAAGCTAGTGAGAAGCTTGGGTCTGTGTTATTTCTTTCTCTGTTACTTTTTTTTCCCCGATGGCTTCCCAAGTGATCGTGAGGTTGGGTCATGTTGGGAAACTGCTGAATTCAGCTAGGCTGCTTTCTGTCATCTTTTGGGAATGGTCACAGCTCCATAGGAACAAAAATGAATGGAGCGCCTGGGTGGCTCAGTCGGTTAAGTGGCTGACATCAGCTCAGGTCATGATCTCATGGCTTGCGGGTTCGAGCCCTGCATCAGGCTCTGTCTCCCTCTTCTCTTTGCCCCTCCCCTGCTCACCCTCTGTCTCTTCCAAACATAAATAAACATTAAAAAAAAAGGAATGAAAACTAAAATGTATTTCTTTTTTCAGGAAGGTCAAAAATAAAACCAGGAACAAATGCTGGTCTGTGCCCAAAAAGGTCTGAGAAGGAAACGTTTTATGAGAGAGAGAGAGAGAGAGAGAGAGGGTATGTATATTTTTATCGATTCTGCTTTTCCTTTCTTCTGAGTTTAGTCCCATCCGTCTCTTACATTTTACTGATACTTTATACTTTCCCAGCTGCTCAGGGAAGAGATGATGTGAATTCCACGGTATTGCCATAGACAAGTAAATAACGTGTCTACCCATAGTTCACAAGGTAGGTATAATTAATTTGTGTATTTATTATGACAATTTCCTAGCAGACAATAATAAATTGTGTTGGCCTAAAAAAGATTCAATGTATTTCAGCAATTTTCCAACGTGTAAGGTAGAGCGTCCCCGGGAAGGTGTACCTTTATCTAATTTGCACATAGATATCATCTGGACTAATGGCAACCCTAGCGGTGACGGGGTTAATTAAGTGGCTGTGTTCTCGCTCCTTTTGCTAGCAACATCCCAGCTCTTGCCTCCGGGCCATCCCCCAAATGCAATACTCCTCCAAGGAGTGTAGATTGTAGTGCCAAGTCCCATTAATTTATTTGGCAGCCATTTATTGAGGCTTCCCCGGGGGGCCGGCCCCCCCTCCTGCTGGGTTGGACTGTGCTGATCTGGAAGGTGCCGCTGCACACCCTCCTGTAGGGTTCCATCCCAAGCCCACCAAGACCCATGCGGGCTGAGCGGAAAACCCCAACAGATGTCTTCCTTCTCCGCACTCATTTGATTTCAAGGAAATAAAACCATGGCGGCTCAAGAACTGACGCACAAGGCCCTCACAGGCGATTCTCTCAGTCTGTCACCATGACAATCTAGTCACATAGTCATTATTAACTCCATTTTAAACCTCAGTCTGGGTGGGGCTCGGAGTGGTTAAGAGGCTTCCCGGAAAATAGCATACCTAGGATTTGAACTCAGGTCTGTCTGGCTCCCATGAGCACAGTTCCAGGGTTCCCTGGTCCCTGACACGAAATGACTCTCTCTACGGCCTCTGTCAACAGAAGTATTTGGCTTCTTCTCACAGGTGATTAAGGAACAGAGCTGATGGCCGTGTCCTTTACCCACTATTCGTACACAGCCCATGATAAGCCTTCTAGGGCTGAGGAAAATGACCGGCTCCCAAATGGACAAATAAAACTGCCAAGTCAAGTCAATTAATAGGGGCGCCTGGGTGGCTCAGTCAGTTGAGTGTCTGACTCTTGATTTCAGCCCAGGTCATGATCTCACGGTCATGGGATCGAGCCCCGTGTTGAGCTCTGTGCTGTGTGTGGAGTCTGCTTAAGATTCTCTCTCTCTCTCTCTCTCTCTCTCTCTCTCTCTGTCTCTCTCTCCCTTTCTCCCTCTCACTCTCTCTCCTTCTTCTGCTCCTCCCCCACTCACTCTCCCCCGCTCTCTCTTCCTTGCTTGCTCTCTCTCAAATTAAAAAAATATCAACTAATAAGCATTCTATTAAATGGCTGCGAGATTTAATATGCCACCTTGTTAAATTTGGTAAACAAAATGGTGCGCAAAAATTCATAAATTTTGTAGAAATTTCCGTGCATTTGAAAACAACTCATAAATTAGATTTTCTTCCCCATGACATTCCTGAGTGTTTATGAAAAGAGGCAAGACATTATAAGCAAAGGGTAATTGAATGATTACTCATAACCAACTTCAAAAGCCAATTGTAAAAACGATTTCATTCTAAATATGTGTTTAGTGTGGAATATGGGTGATTTTTCAACAGTTTATTTTCCAACTTCCTACTGTGAAAATTTTCAAATATATAGCAAAGTTGAAAAAGAATTATGCAACAGTCACCCTAGCCATCACTTAGATTCAACAATTGACAACATTTTACCATGTTGGCTCTACTTATCAAGCGACCTATATTTTTTGCTGAATCTCTTGAAAGCTGCAGGTGTTATCACATATCACTCCTGTAGCTCCTAAAAATAAGGATATATTTTGTATATAATCACAATAACTTACCACACTTAGGAAAGTTAATAAGGTCCCGGTACCAGATGATATCTAGTCCATATTTGAATTGCCATAATTGTTCCCTGGATCCGTTACCAGTTGCCGTGGACCAAACACCCAAAGGCACTTGGTGCCTTAATGCAACGGCCATTTACTTACCTCACGGTTCTTTGGGTTTGCTCTGTAGGCTGGGCACGGTGGCAGCTGGGTTCTCTCGTGTAGCTGTGGTCAGCGACAGGTCACCCGGGCCCTTCTGTTCCTGGAGGTCGCCCACTGGGGCAACAGGGCCAAGCTTCTCTCCTCACCCAGAAGACGAGCCTGAGATTTCCCAGGTGCTGAGTGTTTAGCCTATGGGCCAGGCTGCTGCATTATCACGACACCCTCTGGGGTTTGCCTGGTTTGCCATTAACTTCACCTTTTCTTCATTACCTCCATTATCTACCATGGCAACACCTTGACTCTGGAAAATAGTTCCGGCTTCCTGATAGGGCATTTTCAGGCAACCTGGGTTTCTAGCTGGTTTTCCTGCCTTTGCCTGCTGGTGCGCTTTTGGGCAAGTGCTCCTGGCCTTAGGCCACGCAGCCACAGGAGGCAGTGTGCCTAAGGACAGAAGCCAACCCCGCCCAAGCTTCTGAGTGTGGCCAAAGTCCCAGCCTGTGGGCTATTACGACTACCTACTTGTCCTTAATTCGTGGGGCTCAGACTATTAGGGTAACTGAAACCACTCCCTTTAATCCTTAGCTCTGTTCTGCCCAGCCTGGCTTCCTGATTTTTCTCTCCTCTCTCCCCACCTGCCCCTACCCCTGAATGGCGATACTTCCAGTGGGTAGCAACCTCTACTATACAGTGAGCAAAGGGAATAGCAGAGGAAGTTTTGGTGGATTCCAATGAGGGCTATTAGTCAATATCTGAATCTTTATGTTGGAAAACAGATGAGTTTACAGCCCTGATATGTCCACAGGTCATGACTTGTGCTGTAACGCGGGGTGGTTTTGGGATGTGAGCTCAGGACTCTGAGTCATAGACCAGAGCCCCATTTCCGCCTCCCATCCTTCCCTCTTCATAGACCCCTGAGCACATCCTTCAACCTCTCTGCCTCTTTATAGATCATTTCCTTGGCGTGAAAGAGAGATAACAATTGTTTGGGAGACTAAAAGAGGACAATTGAGAACGCCCTTCATAAATCAAAACACTGTATAAGCCTAATGGATCACTTTTCAAAATTGTGGTGAGGGCACAACATGAGAACTGCCTTCTTAAATTTTCAAGTGCACAGTACAGCAGATCTCTAGGACTGACTCATCTTGCATAACTGAAACTCTTTACTTCTTGCAAAACTGCCCATTTGCCCTTCCCCCAGCTCCTGGCAATCACCGTTCTACCCTGTGCTTCTGCGAGTTTGACTATTTTAGAGTCCTCATATAAGTAGAATCATGCCGTTTTTTCTCCTTCTGTGATTGGCTTATTTCACTTAGCAAATGTCCTCCAGACTCGTCCATGTTGTTGGATGGGGCAGGACTTCCTTCTTTTTTGTGGCTGAACAATATTCCAGTGTGTGTGTGCATCATTTATATACATACACACACACACACACACACACACGTACTGCATTTTCTTTATCCAGTCATCTGTCGGTGGACACTTAGGTCGTTTCCACGTCTTGGCTATTGTGAACAGGGCTGTCACGAACATGGAGGTGCAGATCTCATGAACCCCTAAGAGAGAGTTAGGAAAAACCGGACTTGGAGAAGCACTGTGTCTGAAGCCGTGAACAAAAGGAGAGACTCCACCAGCTGAATGATGGAGGGGAGGCTCAACTTTGGGAGCACTCGGGGCAACTACCCAAACAAGACCCGCTCCGGGCTCGTGATCTGGGTGGGGGATCCGGGTGGGGGCGAATATCGCCTGTGGCTACGGTTAGAAAGCCCACACCTTCCTTCAAATGTGCTTGTTTTGCTCAATCTTAAAATAATAATAGCGAACATTTATTAGGACTTATAAGCCAGCCGCTCTTCTACAGACACCCATTAACACCCATGTATTTCTTATGAAAGCCATATGGTAGGAGCGGTTTTGTTTCGGGAAGCAAATTCACACTCAGAGATGGAGTTTGCCTTTGCCAGTAATTTATTTCACACAGGTTTACTGCGGGAATTTCAGAAGCCAATAGCATACAGCATAATGTCTCTTAATAAGCCAATAAAGAAATACTCCAAACCACCAACAGATTAATCACACCATTGTTCCAGCCAAGAGGAGATGAAAGGAATAAAGTTCAAATTTCAGTTGCGTTGTTCCCTTATCCGACTTGGTAGCAGAGCCGGCGGGGGGTGGGGGGGCTGGGGGGGTAACCCAGAGCTGGCGTCCAGCCCCCGTTGCTAGAGCGCGTTGCTAGGGATCGAGGCCCCGGTGGTGACAGCGAGAAGATCGCTGCCCGGCTTTTGCCACTGCCTGTAACAGTCGCCTTTACAGCAGCAGGAGCTAATGCCCCAAGGTCTTTGGAGAGCTTTCTAGATCTAGAAGTGAGGCCTGGCCCAGACCGAGCCCCAGCGGGGCCCCTCTGGGGCTGAGGTCCTGAGCGCTTCCCAACCGCCCGCGGAGGAGGTGACAAGGTGGGTGACAAGGTGACGCCAGCCCTGTCTCAGCTGACGTCCCTCTTCTAGCAAAACAGCTTCACTCAGAAAAACAACTCCATTTTTGTCATAAACAAGGGGCTTTGCAATCGTATCGGACTTATACACACCGGCTGCTTTATCCCCGTCGTAGAGACAAGAAAACCCAGGGGCCTCACCCAAAGCCACAGCTGGGACGCGGCAGGGCGGGGAGAGAAATCCGGATTTATCACTCTATTCACCAGGAACATGTCTGTAACTAAAAAATAACCTCGAAAACCTAAACAACAAACACCTAAGTGCAAAAGGATTTCTCTTATTAATGCAAACTTTTACACTACTAAAAGCCCCAGTTTATTTATAAAAGCAGGGCCCTATAGGAAAACTTTTCTTAATAAAGCTTGTGATGAAGAGCAGCCGTAAAAATACTTGCCCGCAAAAATAATTCTATGTATCATTAAATCTGAAAATTAAAAAAAAATCATTTATGGCTCGGCAACCACGGATCTGTCTCAGGAGAGTCGTATTCAGCATTGAATTATGAGTCTCTCATTACCAGCGCTACTTGGTGGGGCATTCCATTCTAGCCATACTTCAAAGCAGCTAAAATTAGAGAATTAGCATAAAGCCAGGGCCTAAAGGGCCATTTGGAGCCCAGGGTTTATTACTTTTATTCATTCAATAGCAAACATTTAATGAGGACCTGCTCTTTGCCAGGGGTATCTCTAGATGCTTGAGAATAAATAAAAATAAAACTTATCTCTGCCCTCAAGGGACTCAGAGTCTTTTGGTTGCGCCAGAGATAAAGACCTGCCGTGGTACTACTGGAGAAGAGAGGCCAAAGGGCCAGGGAGCTGGAAGGTCGGAATGGTCTCGGGGAGTTCTGGTAGGTGGGCAGGGCAGGGCTGCGCAGCTAAGTGTTCAAGGACACGGAGAAATTGAGGCTTGGGGAGGTTCGGAATCTCCCAAGGGGATGGAAGTCACAGGTTCAAGACTCAGACCTGGAAGCCGGCATGGGAAGCCAAGTGCGGACGGATCTCTAATATCATGGGCCACCGACTCATTGTCACGTGACACACGGTTCTGAGGCGCTCCAGTCTGGTCCTCTAATATCAGCTGCGCTAGTGATTGGATTCTGACGATTATGGATGAGTTGGCCATTGATTACGATGGCTTCAAAGTGACTTGTAGAGCAAAGGTTCTCAAAGTGTGGTCCCTGGACCAGCAGCGACAACCTCACCTGAGAACCCTTTGGGAATGCAAGTTCCCGAGCCCGGCCCAGACTTACTGCATCGGGAGCACTGGGTGCTGAGCCCAGCCACCTGTGTGCCCTAACAAGCCCTCCAGGTGATGCTGGTGGAACTGGTTTGTGAACCACCGTCTTCGACGGTTGGAAAAGTCAACTTTCACATTCGTTTGCCTCTTGATCAGCCGTCCACCTGTTGTAAATATGTTTCATGCATGTGATTGGCAGTGGGGACTAGATTCCTGCAACTTCGTGTCTTGGCCGGTGACTCAAAAACATTGTATCACGTGGCAGCTTATTAGAAATGCAGACTCTCAGGCTTGCCCCAGACCGCCCCAGTCATTTTCTGCACGTTAACGAACACCCAGGTGATTCACAGGCACGTTCAAGTTTATGTCAATACGTAAAGAAAGTCCTTGGCATTTCGGTTCAATTTTTTTTTGAAAGACATTTATTTTTTCATTTCTTTAAGTAATCTCCACCCAATATGGGGCTCGAACTCACGACCCCAAGATCAAGAGTCACATGCTTTGCTGACTGAGGCAGTGAGCCCCCCACCCCCACCCCAAGAAAACCCACTTATATGGTGCCTGCTGTATTGTTCTAAGCACCAGGAATAAAATATGAATAAGATTAAACAGATTAAAAATGAAACCGAAACAAATCATACTGTGTGAGGATTGCAGTGAAGCATTAACACCACACCAGGAGCTCAGAAGAGGAGTTGTTAGCTCTGGAGAAGGGTTGGAGGGCCAATCACAGAGGGCTGTCTGGGGAGGTGACCTCTGCGGTGTGATTTGAAAAACAAATAGGACTTCATTAGTTGGACAAAGCAGAGAAAGCACTTCAAGATGGAGAGTTATTTTCCTTGAAAAAAAGGTCACTTAAAATTATAGTTACAAATTCAAGAAGTATTTGTCAAAAAAATCAATTATTATACTTCTAATCTGCCCTTATTCGTGTGTTTCCCCAGGCACCTGTGACCTCCACTCTGCCTTCTGTTCTATATTCTCAAAGGCAGATAAAGATGTCTTCCCGAATTTACTTTTTCCATTATGCTATTTTATTTAAGACACATTCACGTGTGATTTAGTGATATTTTTACATGATTAAATGTTATAATTATAATGTCTTATTTCATATCCATTTGCCTTTAACAGTATAAATATTGTGTAATAGAAAAATAATTCTAAAATATAGAGTCATCTTTCACTCATAACAACGTGAATAGGGGACATATACAGCTTTGGTTTCAAGAATAAAATTTTTTTCTTTTCAAACTGCAATTTACTCCCAGGAATGTAATTCTTATTTAATGAACCTGAAAATAAATGGTAGTTTCACCCCACCACACAGTAGAGAATGCAATTTACGTACATTGTTCTATTTCCCTGATCCCATCAACTGTGTGGTTATGGAAGGGATCGACTTAATAGCAATAAACCATGGCTTGGTTGGTCTTGTGCCTACCTCGTAATGCAGGGCTTTTCTTTGCTGTTAATGTCTCACCCAGTTTCTCCTGGGAGTTCGTGATGGTACCTCACATGCGTTGATGAACAGTTCTGCCCAGAACGTGTAACATCCGCCATGTTCTTCTTCGGTTCATCCCCTTTGTGATCTGCTCCCTGTGTCGTGGCCAAAGGTGTTCCCTCCAAAGAGTCCCAAGTAAACCAGAGGCAGAATGTGTATAACTTATAAGCGATACCAATCACCATCCCCAACCTGTCCACACTTTGCCATCTGAGCCCCAACATATGCTGCTTGTCCCCCAGGATCTGAGCAGCGATTTGATGTTGAGGAAATGGTCTACATCTATGGAGAAAAGTAAAAGTAGATTTCTACCTGACATCATATGAAAAGGTGAATTTCAAATGGATTAAAGACCTAAATATGAATGGTGAACCATAAAGTAAATAGAAGAGGATGGAAAAATACATTTCCCATAAGGGACTGAGGAAGGACTTTTAAACAGAACCCTTAAGACACACATCATACGATTAAAGAATCGTATTGGTTACTTCCATACGAAGGCTTTCTGTTTTTGAAAGGAAGCTATGGACAAAGATTACAAATGATGGGTTGGGAAAAGGTATTTGCAGTGTGCCAAACCAACGAGGGCATCGTACATAAATACATAAAAAATCTGGAAATCAACATAGAAAAATCGAAAACTTAATTGCAAATTGGGCAAAAGACACGAAAAGGCAATTAGAGGAAAAGGAACCCGAATGGTCAACAACTATACCAAGAGGAGCTCAAACCCTTTATCAATCAGTGAATGCAAATTAAAACAACAAAGAAATATTAATCCATCAAATAGGCAAAGTCAGAAGGCTGGATAATGCACACTGTTGGGACATCAACCAATGCCCTGTGGGAGTGTAGACAGGTGCCACCATCTTGGTTACATTGAGTATACCTTGTGATCCAGTGTGTGTGTGTGTGTGTATGTGTGTGCGCCTTGTTGCTCCCTTCTCAGAAATCCAGGGAGTACTAAAGGAGGACTTCAGTAAAGTCTGATTCAACAGTATAGCTTTGGGAAATAAAGGGAGAAAAAGAAGGATCACAGAATCTAGAAAGAAACGGGCCCTGTTCTGGATTCATCTCTGCTGGAACCCACATGGAGGAAGCAGCATCCTTTCAGGGTACTCTGACCAGGAGTTCCGAGTGGGGGTCATGGTGGAGAGTTGAACTGGAATGATTGGGCTCCACTCCCAGCTGAAAAACATAGGAGCAAGGAGTCTGAGTCAACTCATTTCCCTTCTCATAAATACTTGAGAAAGGCATGGTTACACTGGTTAAAGTTCAGCATCTTTAATAATTCATCTGCCGGTTGAATTATATGATCTAACCTGATCTTGAAGTCATAACTTGACTCTAAAATGAGCGCGATGAAAAAAGGCATATTGCCACAGAAAACTTACCTATGGACTGAGCACTAATAAAATTCTGACCTGCACAGGTCAGTACATCATAATTATTGGCGTTTGCAGCCCCAGAGCAACTTGGCATATGAACAAGGAAATATGTCTTGAGGATGGTCCTGGGCCAGGGCCGAGAAGACCGAGGGCTGCGGGTCCTGAAAGACTTTCAAGTCTGTATTTCAAGTGTCTACACTTTTCTTCTGTCCAGAGGAATATGTGATCTGTTGAGTTTGTAGCTGAGGGAAGAGCCTTAGAGGGCATGGCGGACAGAACCTAAGGTGGTCCCTCATGATTCCTGCCTCCTAGTGTTCACGCCCTGTGCACCCCTCTCCTCCTGAGTGTGGGCAGAATCTGTGACATGCTTCTAAGCAACAGAATGTGGCAACAGTGAAGTAATGTTGGAGATGTACTTAGGGTCCCAACTCAGTTAATTTTTTTTTTAATTTTAATGTTTATTTTCGAGAGACAGAGTACAAGCTGAGTGGGGGCAGAGAGAGAGAGGGAGACACAGAAACTGAAGCAGGCTCCAGGCTCTGAGCTGTCAGCACAGAGCCCGATGCAGGGCTTGAACTCACAGACCGTGAGATCATGACCTGAGCGGAAGTCGGACGCTCAACCGACTGAGCCACCCAGGCGCCCCAGTTAATTTTTTGTTTTAAAGATTTTATTTTAGTTTTATTTTTTAACGTTTAGTTTTGAGACAAAGAGAGTGAGCAATCAGGGGAGAGGCAGAGAGAGAGGGAGACAGAGGATCTGAAGTAGGCTCTGTGCTGTCAACACAGAGCCCAACGTGGGGCTCAAACTCATGAACTGTGAGATCATGACCTGAGC
Organism: Herpailurus yagouaroundi; assembly: GCF_014898765.1. Lineage (NCBI taxonomy): Eukaryota > Metazoa > Chordata > Mammalia > Carnivora > Felidae > Herpailurus > Herpailurus yagouaroundi. The sequence continues at coordinate 856,618 of NW_024420331.1, forward strand.
TGAAGTCGGATGCTTAACCGACTGAGCCACCCAGGTGCCCCTTAAAGATTGTGTTTTTAAGTAATCCCTACACCCAACATGGCACTCGAACCCACAACCCTGAGACCAAGAGTTGCATGCCCCACCAACTGAGATAGCCAGGCATCCCCCAACTCAGTTGATTTTGAGATAATCAAAAGAGACATTATCCTGAGTCGTCCTGATTTAACCAGGTGAAAACTCATAAAAGAGGGGCTGGACCCTCCCTGAGGTCAGAGTTTCTCCTTGTGGGCTTGATAAAATAAGCAGCCATGTTGGAGATGCCCTGTAGGAAGGAACTGTGGGCAGCCTCTATGACCCAAGGGCAGCCTCCAGCCTCCAGCAGTAAAACACCAGGTCTACTTGCCAGCCCTATAGCTGAAAGAAATTGAATTATTTTAACAATCTGAATGAGCTTGGAAGCAGATTCACCCCCAGCTGAGTCTTCAGATGAGAATGCAACCCAGCCCAGACTTTGCAACCTTGGGAGACCCTGAGCAGATGACCCAGGTACGCTGTTCCCGGACTCCTGACCTCCAGAAACTGTGAGATAATAAATGTACCATTAAGTTTGTATTAACTTGTTACACAGCAATACAAAACTATTATAGAGGGGTGAGGTGGGGAGTGTGGGGAAAGATAAAGAGAGGAAAGAAAGGGGAGGAAATAATGTATAGTGGAGATTAAATTCAAATTGGCTTTGGGGTGCCTGAGTGGCTCAGTCGGTTGGGTGACTTTGGCTCAGGTCATGATCTCACAGCTCATGAGTTCAAGCCCCCTACTGGGCTCTGTGCTGACAGCTCGGAGCCTGGAGCCTGCTTCAGATTCTGTGTCTCCCTCTCTCTCTGGCCCTCCCCTGCTCACGATCTGCCTCTCTCTCTCAAAAATAAACACTGAAAAAAATTTAAATTGGCTTTCATCAAGCTCTGAGTGTGCATCTTCCTTTATTCCTTACCCTATGTATATTTTAGACTGCAGAACGTTTTGGGTCACATCTGAGTGGACTTGGGTGCAGGCTTGGAACCCAACCAAGAAACAACTTGGGCCCAAGAACTGGTAGAAAGATGAGGAAAAGCCGAGGAAAGTTCCAGCTGTGGGCTAAGGGCTAGTGTGGAGTCAGACTATGCTGGGAAGGACATGTTTTAGGGAACAGATTGCTTCTGCTGGCTATTAGGTCAATATTTGCCACCACACTTCCCACACCCCTGTGCATTTGTCAATCATTCACGAACTAATTTGCCCTCAAAATTCTACAGCAGATTTTCAGATCTTGGGGAAGAAATAGTTATTCGTGCAAATCACACATCATCATTTAAAGCACCCAAAGGCTAAGAACAAGTGTGTCTGTGTGTGTGTGTGTGTGTGTGTGCGCACGCGCGCGCGTGCACGCATGCGCACATTATTCAGGGAGTACTCGGTTATCTTTTGACCTAGGACTTACCTGGAGCTGAGGGAAAGATTTGAGTAAGTCAGAACTTGTGGTCTAATGAGGGAGAGTATTTGCTACTGTCTCTATCGCATATACCATTAGAGTTTTGTTTTTAAGGTTTATTTTTGAGAGAGAGCATGAGCAGGGCAGGGGCAGAGAGAGAGGGAGACACAGAATCTGAAACAGGCTCCAGGCTCTCAGCTGTCAGCACAGAGCCCGACACGGGGCTCAAACCCACGAACCACAAGATCATGACCTGAGCCAAAGTTGGACGCTCAACTGACTGAGCCACCCAGGGGCCCTGCATATACCATTAAAATATCTTTAGCAGGGCCTGTGTGCAATGGGTGTCGTGTACTAACTGATCAGAATTGGTTCCTTCATTCCAAATCTAGACAAAGCCCTGACTTAGATATAGTCCCTTTCTCAGCAGCCTATCAAATTCCCTCTTAGAACTTACTGCAGTCTGTCAGTTTTGTGTTTATTTTTTTCTCTTCTTTGCCTGCTGGCCCACTAGACTTGCACATGTCAGTAGGCACAGGTGGGTTTTACATTTTAAGTTAATTAAATTATATTAACTTAAAGATTCAGTTGCTTAGTCATCTGGCCACAGTGGAAAGACACAAGGGCCACATATGGCCATTTGCTACCATATTGTGCATCACAGATTTAGAAAATGTCCATGATTGTAGGAAATTCGATCGGACCATGCCGAACGCTACCCACCCAGCTGTTTCCACCAGTGGCTTCAGACCCTTTAAACATTTGTATATAGGGGCGCCTGGGTGGCTTGGTCGGTAGGCGTCTGACTTCATTCGGGTCACGATCTCGCGGTTCGTGAGTTCGAGCCCCCGTCGGGCTCTGGGCTGACAGCTCAGAGCCTGGAGCCTGCTTCGGATTCTGTGTCTCCCTCCCTCTCTGCTCCTCCCCCACTCACACTCTGTCTCTCTTTCAGAAATAAGTAAACATTAAAAAATTTTTTTTAAACATTTGTATATAGGCAGTTCTCATTCTGCATGGGTCTGATATGCATGAATTTCAGTTTACCATGGCTTAGCTAGACATCGGTCCCCCCACAACCTGGTTTAAATGTCAGTTACCATGGCATGTGAACTGTGAATCATTGCACAAAGTACATACTTTTGTTATTAGCTTCTTCAATCCAAAAATCACTATATACATCATATTAGGTCTTTCAAAGCCTGTTGGTGATTGATCACTAAGTCGATGCTCTTCGGCTCATGTGCAGACAGCAAAGCATGTAGTTGTGCTATGCCCCTTTCCCCCTGCTTGATGAAGCCACATAACATTTTATAAACATGGATGACTGAATGAGGGAACTGGCCAAAGATGCGAAGTGCAGCAAAGAAGCAGCAAGCGATTATGCTGGAAGTGAAATGAAAATCCAATGTAAATGGAGCGACAGAGGAAGTAGCTGACTATGGGAATACGAGCACTGCCTTCACTTGAGACTGGCCAGAGGAATGCAGCGAAGGCGAATTTATTGCCATGAGCAAGGACGGTGGTCGTGACGAAAAGGGCGAAGCTGTCCCAGAGGATGTGACGCTGGAAAAGAAACCCACTTACATTAAAGGAACTCTGGGAGCCATTTCACAGCATCGAAAGCATGAACGATAAAATATGGGAAGCCGATCCAAATTTAAAAGGAGTAGGACAATTTGTGAAAGCATAGAAAAGACGCTCACTCCATGTTAGAAGTTGAATGATGAATAAAAGACAAGCACTGTTCAAACTATCCTTTATAAGGCTTTACAAAAAAGGCCCACTTGAATTCTCAAGGTTTCCAATATTTTAAATTACCGTGTACTAAATAAATAGCAGTTTTACCATATTTTCCATGTCTCTATTATTTATAATTGACAGCAAGATAGAAATGTTTGGACAAAAATATTTTATAGGTCATGGAACAATTGTAGTTTTTTTTTCTCATTGGCTCTTTTTCTTTCTTTTTTTTTTTTTTTTTTAAGCAGGACTCACAGCCAGCCGGGAGCCCAAGGTGGGGCCTGAACTCACAACCCCAAGATCGAGACCTGAGCCAAGATCAAGAGTCAGATGCTCAACTGACTGAGCCACCGGGGAGCCCATCTCGTTGACTCTTAAGATCACTTTGTACACTTCTGTCTTGTTGGTCATCTTTCCAGCCCTGCACCGCCATGCGAGGTGAGGATTGCCTGCCATGCTGACCCTCTAGGAGCCCCTCCTTTCTTGAGGGACAAGTGATCACTCATTCTAGAATGGGTGTTCCAGCTTTGGCAAGGACCAAGGAAGCTGTTAATAGTAATTTGAATGAATGAACGGACTCATCTTGCCTCTTTAAGTGGGTGACGGGAAGGAGCCATGGATTGTTTAGTGAAAGGGCAAACGTGCAAAGGGTACTCATCAGAATGAAGACAGGAGAAACGTTACTCGCTCAGAGGTTAACAAGAAGGCTCAGCTTCCCGACTGTGGAGTGGAAAATGAGAACGAACACGTAGAATGAAAAAACAAAACCCAAACAGACCCACAAACAACTCAATGCTTTGAAGTTAATGCGTAACAGAAAACTGAGGTGCAATGGTAAGTATAGAGGAAAGATTGGAGACAGTTCAGCTGAAGGCAGCAGGTTAATTTCAAGCTGAATGGCGACATGAGCTACGTGGGGTAATCGGTTATCTGCTTCTCTCAGTGACCCAGGATTTAATTCATTCCATTATTTGGTGCGGCGGAAACATTTGATAAAGACACGTATAGGCTTTGAAACTAAAAAGTGAGAGGGGTAGCCCGGGAACAGGTGACATAACTAAAAAGTATCCAACTTAGTGATGTTCAAGTTCTTATGAATAAAAATTCAGTTCAAAAGCTTAGGTTCCGACTCTGATCTTTCAAAAGCAGAGAAGCTACTTCTGCAATATAGCCTTAAAGGAAGACTTGGGATGTTATATACAGGACGTTTTATCGTAGTTTTTGGACGGCCACAGGGGAAACTAGCAATGGAATCCATAAAGCCAAACTGAAAACTACTCTTCCACACCCCCCCCAACACACACAACTACTCAAACACCGCCCACTTCTATGTACCCCTCCACCTCCCAAAATAGGTTAGAAAGAAACAATGTATTATGTTTGTATTTTGATCCCTATGAAGATTTCTAAGCGTTTGCAAAAGAAAATCACCGAGCGTGCACAATTTGCTCATTTTTCAGTTTAAAAATCTGTTAACACAATTACGAATGGGAAACCAGACAGTGGGCGTCTCCTATTGCCAAACCAAGAGTAATCCAGGAGAAATAAACTAGAGTGACCTCCTCAGTAGCTTAGAAGTATCATTCAGAGAATAACCGGCATTTGGAAATATATGAAAAAGGAATATAAACAAATGAAGACTGTCTTTCCTAAGACAAATCATCATGGAAGATGAAATTCAGAGCAAATTCAGGCCCAATCCACTTACTTAAAACATGCTGGAACTTTCAGGTAGAAGGGCGAATGGAGTCAGATCAACTCTGAGTCAAAATTAAACTCAGAGACCCACACAATAATACTAACATCAGTATGTATAAACCCAAAAGAAGCCGCCCCAAATCGTTGACCAGGACTGTCTTTGGGGGTTGGGTTTGAAGGAATTCTCCCCTTCTTCGTTACTTCTGTAGTATTTACTCGATAACATTAAGAAATTATTGATTTTTAAAAGTGTGAAAATGGGGGCGCCTGGGTGGCTCAGTTGGTTAAGCGACCGACTCTTGATCTGGGCTCAGGTCGTGATCTTGCGGTTCGTGAGATAGAGCCCCACGTCGGGCTCTCTCTCTCTCTCTTTCAAAATAAATCCGTACACGTTAAAAAACCACGAAAGTGTGAAAGTGGCATTGCAGTTCTGTTGATAAGTTTTCGTCTATAGGAAGTTCTTACTAAATGAATTGGTGTGTGAGAAGTACATACTGATTCATTATGTGATTGTGTCTACTTTTGTATATGTTTCAAAGTTTTATCATAAAAATGATAGGCGATACACTTGGAAAACCAGGCTAGGGACTAAACACAAAGGACCTCGAGTCCAAGGAAGTTGTATTCCCAAGTTCAGTGGCCTCGCAACTCGTGTCAGTGCCACCCTACCTGCGACAAGATTTTTGCATACATGCACCAGGCATATGCTTATTAATTGATTTATTTATTTAAAATGATGTACATATACCACCGTACTATTACGCCATTATAAAACATACACAAACATAAAAAATGCTAGATAAAAAGAAACACAAGGATCATTCTAACATGTTCTTCCTACACTCTAGTGGACCTGGACCCCACTTAGGAGCCCCATGTGTAGTGAACGGGCGGGGGGGCTTGAGGTTTTCTACGTACTAAGGAGGTTGTCTATAAGAAACAGAAACGTACTGGAGCACCCATAGGTCATGGGAGATGGTTTGGAAGGACCCAGAGCTGTTTTACTGAGGCCTCTCAAAGAACTAGAATGGACTGGGAAGCTGTTCTAACTCGATAGGATTTGAACGAGGATGGCTATTTCCTTGGACACTTCTTTTATACACATGCAACGCACATACCACATCCTGCATATACAGGCAGGAGACGATATGCATATAAAGCAAACATCCCCCATACATTATCTTGGGCAATATATTTAACGTACTGACCATGATGATAAGATCTTAACAGGAAGTATATACCCTGCCAGGTATGCAATCATTGCGGCAAAACCTTTACACACACGATTTTACTTCCAAGTCATGACAATCCTGTGGAAATCGATTTTCATTTTACTGTAAGCAAGTTGACTCAGAAAAAAATCGATCAACTTTCCCAAGATGAAAGGGATAGGAAATGGCAGAGTCCAAATTTAAATCAGGAAGTTTCTGACCCCAGGCCCCGCGTCCTTAACTATTACACCATATTGCCTCCGTCAGGAATTAACAATAGTGTCCAAACCATAAGATCGTTGTGATGATTGAGTAATATATGTGATATGTTTAGCACATTGTCTGACATACAACACACATCCTATTCATGTTAGTATTTTAGTACACAGAATATTTACCAAAAATTGCCACAGTAAACACCATTAATATTTATCAATATCAAACACCAATATTTATAATTATAAGAAAATAATGTTGTATTATTTAAACATTATTTATAATAACACACATCTAAACTCCTTTTGTTTGCTACCATCTATAAATATGTGTGACTTTTGTTACTGAGTCTCTATGGAACGACTGACAAGAGACTGTGATGCCTCCTGCCCGGTAAGCTACAGAAATGAAGTATTTGCACCTGCCATACTCCTGTCATATTTTAAGGAGCCATCTACATAAACAGGAGTATGTATAGCTTAAGCACTAAATGACCCATGAAGTACATATGTACATATCAATTTTCTTTGACAACTGCGTTTCGCATCCTTTTGCTTTGACCCAGAGATACATTTTTAGACAGAGGACGGTTCTGAAAACCCCTTTGCATTCCACCAGTTTTGCCCACAGTGGTCAAATTTACCACTTGTCTTTCCGCAACACCGCCGGGGGGGGGGGGGGGGGGGGATGGGGGTGGGCCAGTCCAAAATAGAACAGGCGGCAACAGCTT
>NW_024420331.1:863762-869327 GCF_014898765.1 Herpailurus yagouaroundi
CTTTCATATTTCAATCTACCAATCCAAATTAGAACATTCGCTAAATGCTTTATTTATTCATCCTGGCTTCCATATTAGAGGAGCCATCTCTCCCTGATTTTCTGGAACACTCCAGATTTGAAACTGTCCCAGTGGTAGGCTGGAATTTCAAATTTGGTTGGAAGCATCGGCCCCTATAGAGGTGACGCACGAAGTTCTATGCCTTGACTCACATTACTGGATCTGCACTTAACTATGATGATCACTGAATGTTGCTTTTTGTAATTTTGCAAATACTTCACTAAATGTTCTGTCGCTCTTAATGGAATTCTACGTCTCACGGTTGAGTTGGGGTGGGGAGGAAGATGATGTCTTTGGTTTACATATTTTGACATTTAATCAAAGGAGATCTCTCTTTTCATCAAACATTTTAATTTTGACATTATTCCTTTCATTTTACGTAATTAGATAATCTCTAACTCTAGACATTTTACCTAGGAACCTGCCCATCATTGCTTCTGTTCTTTTGGGGAAATATTTTAATTATAGAAACATCATGAAGAGCATTTGTATTGACACAATAGAATCCGCCCCCACCCCATTTCTAGCCCAAATGGCATAAGCGAAAATTAAATTTCATGTAGGATTCTTGGAAGAAAGCATCAGATAACCAAACACTATGAGCAAAAAATTAATTTATTATATATATTCTCTAATAATTCATAATAGCTTCTCAGATTTTAAATGTCTTTCTGCTATTTCCAATGCTTAAAAATCATAATTTTAAAACATAAGTACTGATTTATATACATTGTGATCTTTCTCTCTCCCTCTTTCTTTCTTTCTCTCTTTCTTTCTCTCTCTCTCTTTCTTTCTTTCTCTCTCTCTTTTTAACTTCTAAGTATGAATGATATGGTCTCCAAGTATCTGCTTGGAAGGAAAGGGGAGAGGATTCATTGTTCTGCTCTAACACGGTTTTGCTGAGAGTTTAAAATTTCACATCATATACCTGGAGTCTCAACTATACGAAAAATAGCCAAATGTCATCACTTTCTTGTATATTTCTTTTACGTATATATATGTATAATATAAACAGAATACATCTGATTAGTACATTTCAACATTTCATCAATGTGACTTTTATCTCCTATTTTATATAAAATAACAAAATATACAGAGAGAAGAAAGGAGACATCTGTTCATCGTACACATAAAGTAAATAAAAGTTCATGTATGGCTTTGCAAAGGTAGATTATGATGTGACTTTCATATTTTATTTATTTAAAAGCATCTTGAGAGAACGTGTTAGTGTGCTTACGAGGGCGGCCATGGTGGTTGAATGTCGCGCCGAGAGTCCAACATTAGGATCCCCAGTGGTCTTTCCAGTGGCTGCCTCTGCAGCTTTCAGGAGACAAATGTAGTTTATGACCACTTCATTGATCTTCGCTACGATTTCCTGCCGCTGCGTTTCTGAGTTCACGACTTTAACTAATCGCATGCAAGCTTCCGTTAGGCAACAGAGCACTTGAAAGCTGGAGGTCATAGCTAGAAGCATCTCCTCTGGGCTTTTCTCGGCCATAGCCATTTTCCTACAGGCACTTCCCAACTGTCTGGACTCGATGGATAACAGTTGCTTGTACTGAGAAAGCGTAAGGTCATATGCCTCAGGGCGTGACTCCTCTCTCTTTCCCTTCGTTGCCCTGACGAGGCAGAGCAGCTCATTGGCATCATTTTGGGCCGCGAGGAACCCATCAGGCATTGCATATGTGCTCTCTTTTAGGGCATTTATTCTCGCAATCCGGGCATCAAAGGCCAGGTTGCTGAAGTCCGCATCATCTGGGCCACTCAGATCTTCCGCCCAGACCTTTAGCACTGAACCTCTGGTCAGCTCCCTTCCTTGCTTCCGAATGCCAACAGCCAGGGGTGGGCTGATTGGTTCTGGCACGGCTTGAGTCATCTGTGGTCGAAAGAGGCAAGAGACCCGGCGGGCGGCCTCTCCCTCCTCTTCATCCTCATCACCGTCTTCCTCCTGCCCTCGGTTCAGGAAGCAGTAGCTGAAAGGTCCCCGGCATCTCCAATTGCTGCCTTCCAGCTTGCGCAAGGGTAATGTCCTGTACAGCTTTGAGTCTTTGTGAGCCACCGGGGACCTTCTGTGAACTTTTCCCTCAGAGCTAAAGAACATCGAGCTTTGGGAAAAACTTTTGGTGAGCTTCTTCCCCAGGGGGAGTTCTGCTCGCCTTTCTGAACTGGCCTCCTGTGCTTCCGTGATACCTGGACACTTTAAGCTGACCGCACCCTTGGTTCTCTCCTGGAAGGTCTCCAAACCTGCAGATCCCGAGAGGATACTGCTGCTACGTCTCAGAGCCCTCTGGCTGGGGGGTGTTCCGAGGCTCCCCCCTCTCAGATCCAGTGGCCGCCAGTTCACAGCCTCTCCGTAGGCCAGATTTGCTTGGGAGAAATCATTAGGGTCTTGATTTGGAATTGGCACCTTTGATTCCGAGTGAATGTTGGATGGTAGCAGGATGGGATCAGCTTCAGGATGTTGAGACCAAGCTGAAGGCATGCCTCCTCGTCTCTCCTTCCCAGGCTCTGTCAAAGCTACACTAGGGGTAGCAGAAAAACAGAGAGAATCATTAAGCATCTCATGGGTGGTCATTTTCACTGAACCTCTATGTGATGGTTGTCATTTCCCAAGGATGTATTCTAGAAGGGCTACAATTCGTCAGGATCACCCTCCTTTTCAAGGACCACCTCCTGAGCTCTCCTCATATTTCCATTTCAGTACATTTCAAGAAATACTAGGAATCTGCTATTTCCGAAGCGACTCATTTGTTTCGAATTGTCTAGCCATCACAATCAGTTTCAGAAACAATGGCATTTCATGACTTCCTTGTCCCCAGTATTTACCTATCAGTGCTTAGACACATAATTAGAAAACACACATCCTAGACCTCCTAGACCTCCACTATTCCAACATATTTATGACATACAAGTTCATTTCAAGGGAGTTAGGTTAATCCTGGTATTAGTTACCTTTTTTTTTTTTTTAAAGTGGTCTAATTTAATTAATGTGCGCTAAATAAGGTCAACTTTTCAAGAGGACCCCAGGGGTTGGCCTGGTACGGGGTTTGAAGCAGAGACCCTGGGAGAGTTGCTCAACTTTTCTCAAAAAAGTGGTCATGTGAAGAACACATTTCCGTCTCACAGAATTTTTGTGAGAAGAGGTAAGTTTGGTGAAAGCTCTTTGTAAACCACAAAAGATTAAACAGTGTGCTTAAAGGCCATTCAAGGACGGGTTTCCCAAGGCAGGTGACGCCAGTGGCGGGTGTCGTGAAAGCAGATAATCTTAAAAGGGGGGGGAATGAAAGCGAACCAATGTAAGATCTCACTACCACCTACTGACCTAATACGGAAGAGATATTACTGATATACTCTGATATTTGAGAGTATGAAAGAACACCTGTTTTTGCCACGTGATGGCTGGCCAAGTGGATCGGTGAGAGGACTATGTCCCCACCAAGTTACAGCATGGTGTAGATGGACACAGAAGGTGACTGTGTTCTTGTTTCTCCCTGTGCCTATATCTTATTATTTCGCAGAAAACAAGGCAACTCATCACGCGTACCCCGAAAGACTTCCTGACACCAAAGTGTGCCAGATACTTCAGAATATGTCTTTAAGAGAGTCTTACAGAGGAGGGAGGGATCTGTTAAGTATTGCTGAAAGGAAAACGGTCTTCCCAAGCCCCTTCCATCTATTATCCTTCCTTGCCTCTCAATAACGAAAGGGCAAAAGTAGAAATGTGAGGTGCTGAGAAGGAAATCAAACGTTTGTGACTCTACGTAATACTGTCTTGCAACTAGAAACACTGCTGAGCATCGAGCGCTGCTGAAAGTCTACATTTAGGATTTAGAAAAAAAATGATCGCTCCCTTCAGAGTTTGAAAGCAAGCACGGAGCAAGGTTCTAAAGAGCAAATGCCATTTCCACTGCTGTTCCAGATCTAGAAACTTCAGTATTGACTAAACACTGGGGGATCGATGAGGGACACTTAACCCGGCCATAGCTCTGCAACCTTTCAAAAACAATTCTAACTTTGACTTTTCGTCCAAACTTTATATTTTTAGGTTTGTCGTAAATCTGGTTTACAGGCTTCGGGCGTGCAGTGCAAAGCGCTAAATCCATCATTGCTGTACCTGTGGTTTCCTTAATCTTGGGGAGCCGATGACATCCATCTCTCAAAGTGCCAAACAGGGGTTCCGCATTAATAGCTGTGTGCAGAGCGGGCACTGTCATCCGCGGACACATCCCTTCTGCCTGTGGGTGCAATTCCTTGAAGGTGGCGCCATGGTTGGGAAGCCCAGCGGCTCTCTCCTCCGCAGGAACATAACCCATGCCTTTCCCCGCAGTCTCGGGAATCAGGTGCTTCCCCATGGAGGGGCAGAGGGGGGACTCCACAGGTGTGGGACAGGTGCTGCTGCTACTGCCTGTGCCACAGCCTGCGTCCACCGAAGAGCCTTGAGAGCTCTGTAGAGAAAAATGGCACTCGCTTGGTAATGATGACATCCGCTTGGCCAGGTGGTAGTCACAAAGGCGGGCCACGCTCTCCTCCGCCTCAGGAAGCTTGGAAGGATGGTCACAGGTAGACGGGTCAGTATCCCCTGGGTCGTCTAAGTCTTTGGCTGAAGATACACAGGTCACGTCCGTTAAGAAGTGGTCCCGCTGGCCAAGTCCTGAAACCTCACCGGCTTCTCCATCAGGAGCCCCTTCATCCTTTTCCTCCGCCTCCCTCGTCCCCAGACCGGAAGCTCTTGGAAATGTTATCCCGGCTGCCGCTTCCAATCCACTTTTCTCAGCCACTGCCCCCTCGGTGGCCACGTACCATCTTTGGCTGTCCTTGCGAAAGGCAGTTCTTTCCAGGTTAAAAGTGCTTAGGTGTTGTTGACTGTCCCTTGCAGACACAGTACCAAATTTACCTTTGGCGTCCTCCTCTGCCTCAGCTGTTTTGGTCCCCTGCTGTTTCTTCCCTGGCATGTTCCCACTAGGGGGTGCCTTCCCCTCCCCGTCGGCCAGCTTGCTTTTCCTTTTGCTGGTGCACGAGTACACCACCGACCCCATGTGCAGTTTGCTGAAATAGTCAGTGACCGACTTGGTCTCCATGGTTTCGGGCTCCATCTCCATGGGGTCTGGGTGAAGTATCTGCTTGGAAGGCACAACTTTGGGCGGGAGGTCGGTCACCGGACGGGCGGCCAGGGCGTGCGAGGACTTGGGAGGCAAGCCCCCAGCGGGGGGTTTGGAGGTGGGGAACTCTGTCTGCTCTTCTGCAAGGGGGTGGTAGCCTTCGTGAGCAGCCAAGAACATGCGGGAGAGGCTTTCTGACTGCTTCTGTGCTGTGGCCAGTTCAGAGCTCTCAGTCATTTCGGAAGAGTTAGTCTCATTGCCCGAGTCTGACGAAGACTCGGGACTATAAGCCCGCAAGATGGCTACACCTGCATGCCGTGAAAAACAAGAACCGATTAATGGAGGCGTCAGAGGCACTAGGAGACACGTAAGAAAATGGGACTCATTATTATTAAAAAAAAAAAAA
>NW_024420331.1:869427-879624 GCF_014898765.1 Herpailurus yagouaroundi
ACATGAAAACCCCACGATGGTAGTTTCTGCCCACTTATGAAATGGGACATGTGTGAAATGGACAACAGCACATAACAGGACTCCAAGGGTAAATGGCTTGAGAGGATGAAATGCAGGGTTATCAGTGAATAAATGTAACAATCGTGAAAGAACCTGAATTGTCACTGGTCTGCTGTTCCTCTGACACGGACAGAGCTTCTAGAGCTTCGAGCGTGGAAACCACGGTGTTACCCAGGCCCTTCTCACACTTCCCCTCGGCGCTGGTGGGCACAGCGTCAATGAGGGACACAGGGATCTCGTCATTTTGCAGACTCCTGCCTGGCTCCTTGTCCTCGAGGAAGGAGGCGGCCTGGCTCTGAGAGTCCTCCTCGTCTGAACTATCTCTGAAGCCAGGTGGGGGCGCGGCGATGGCCATGTTCAAGGAACGCAACAGGAAGTCATCCTCGTTGTCATCCCCTTCTGGAGGGGGCAGGGACGTGAGGTCAATGATGTCATCACTGGACCCAGACAGGTTGAGGATGGCCGGCTGGCTCATCGCTCCTACCACGAGGTCCTCCTCACAGCTCACCTCGTCCTCATCCTCCGCGTCATCGGTGTTCTCTGCGTAACAGATGTCGTGCAGGAGGGGTTCCTCTATCCCCTCGGCGGCCTCAAAGTGTTTCACATCACCTATGTTTGCATAAACAGAATTTGCCACAAACTGGATGCTCTCCGCATCCGGGGCGAGATCCAGGCCCTTCATATCGTTGGCACCGCTGATGTAGAGATTCCTCTGCTTCTCCAGCAGTTCTGGGCTCTCCTCCAATAGTCTTTCGTAGCCAAGAGTCGGGGGATTCCTACCGTCATCCAAGGCAAGATCTCCGAAAATAAAGGACACTTTAGCTCCTCTCGGAGACTCCTGTGCTTTCTTCAGAGCGTCTGGTCCTGAGAGGGTCAACAGGGACCGCTGAGTGAGACTTCTGTAGTCTGCCTCACACGGAGCATCTCCCGGCTGGGTCAGTGGCTGGTTGAGTTCATCTGGGTTATAGGTGTTGTCTAGATACAGGTGCCGGTGGTCTTTGGGACACAAGGCGCCATCCGTAATATCAACCGTTTTCTGTTTCGAATCTATATATGTTATCTGGGCTTCTTGTTCCCCTTCGCCAATAAAGGTGGTCATCTGGGGTATACAGTTCCAATCTGGGCCAAGGAGGTTATGCTTTCCTTTATTTTCAGTTCCTAAAGAGAAAGAATCAGGCAAAGACACGTTACTGTGAGACCTGATTTCTTAATTTAATGGCTTGTAGCATCAGTTTTGTAAATACCGTTGTTCAGCTACAGCTTAATCCCACGTGACTCTCGGTTCTATTATTAGAAGACCTCATTTATGTCTGTGAATGTGAACATATAACGTGTCTTTAAAAATCCATAAAGGCGATAGTCTAATAGGCTGTTATTCCAGAAAATAGATTCTCCTTTTCGTTGTGAAGTGAGATCTAACGTTGCCCACTTTGTAGAGGAAGATGTTGGACTTTTTCCTTATCGAGTTAAGAGAAAGTCAAGGAGCCTGAGACTTCTGCCACACACTTTAGGAAATATTGTAATGATGATGTAATAATGTTATAATAAAAATGATCTAATATACACATAAAAATATAATGTAATCATATTGTAATGATAGCATAAAACCTCTATCTTGAGACTTTTTATATCCTAGTGGGTGTTAATATATTCACGTATAAACGTCAGCATGGATGCCTGTATGTGTGTGCGCACATGCATGCATGTACGATGCGTGAGTTGGGACGTCACAGGTAATGCACTCCTTTCTATTTTTTTTAAGGAGATTTTTTAAAATGTTTATTTCTTTACTTTGAGAGAGACAGAGAGCTCGAGCAGGGGAGGGGCCGAGAGAGAGGGAGACAGAGAATCCCAAGCAGGCTCCGTGCTGCTAGTGCATAGCCCAACGCGGGGCTCAATCTCATGAACCATGACATCACGACCTGCTCTGAAACCAAGAGTAGGATGCTTAACCGACTGAGCCACCCAGGCACCCTGCCTCTCTGCTATTTGTAAACATAGTTAAATAGTTTGGCTGATTTCAATTTTTATTTGGAGCATGAGAGCTCCTGAAGATTTGTTGGATGTTCCCGTGAATGAAAATTGCAAAACCCTAATTTAAAAATCATGGTTTTGTTTGTTCCTCAGGGGTCTCCCAATAGGGAATTTTGATGTGGAGAGTTTGGTCTGAAATTTAATGAGGAAGTGTTAGGGCCGCATAATCTCCCATTAGTACCCTCACATCGCCCCCTGGCCTAAGTTTGGATGATACTGACATCGAATGTACAAGGCATATGGGAAAAAAAAATCAGTTTTACTGGAGACGTTTTCACTCCCTTCGCCCCCCAGTTCTACACAATAAACTCAATGCTGAATGTTGTTCCAAGTCATTTGCTAAATGCATTTATTTTCATGAATAGCAAGAAAGATATACTTTTGAAGGCACTGAGCTACACAAGAGCCCTATTTACATGTTACCTTATAATAAATATTCCTATGGGGGTTCAGCATTGTTTTATGAACGATTTCGATTAGGACTGTGTGTAGGGGGTGTATGTGTGTGTGGACGCACACGCTCGTGTATGTCGGGAACGTAAATTGCTGGGAGAGGGATAGTAGTTTAGCGAAGCTGTGACAGGGCTCTAGGTTTAAACTTGTGGTTGGCAAAATTGGTAAAGGGGGGGCTAGGTAGTAGACATTTTAGGTTTTGTGGGCCAAGTGCTCAGTTGAGCAACCATTCAACTCTGCCATGGGAACGCGAATGTAGCCATAGATGACGCATAAACAAATGCATGGAGTAGGTTGAATGGTGGCCTCTTCAAAGATATATCCACTCTGTGAGTATGACCTCCTTGGAAAAAAGAGCCTTTGCAAGTGTAATTCAATTATGGACCTTGAGAGGAGCTCATCCGGATTATCCGTGTGGGCCCTAAATCCAATGACAAGTGTCCCTATAGGAGAAAAGCAGAGGGAGATTTGGGCCCCACAGAAAAGCAGGGAAGGCCATGTAAAGATGGAAGAGGCAAGAAAAGGTTCTCCCCTTGGGACTTTGGAGGGGTATGGCTCTGCCACTGCCTAGATTTTGGATCAGTAGCCACCCAAACTGTGAGAGAATGAGTTCCTGTTATGTTAAGCCCCAGGGTTTGTGCCAATCTGTCACAGCAGCCCTAGGAAACAAATACACTGTGCATGGCGAGTACCAATAAAACTTTATTTATAAGAACAAGACTTGATCATGAGCCATCGTTTGCCAACTTCTGCTTTAGTATAACATGAAAGCTGAATAGATCAGCAGGCTAAAACAAGTTGATAGATACAGAGGTGCATAGATATGTGGGTTCAGGGACTTTGAAAGTAATCCAAGTAATCAAAGATTAATTTTCAAGATAGGGAAGAAACGCAGGCTTACTGTTCCTTGTTAGAGATCTTGACTAAGGTCTGATCAATTTGAGACAAGAAGAAAATACTGAATCTTGGCTTCCTTCTAGAAGGGTGTAGGGACTTGGCTTTTGGGATGATTTTAGAGACACAGAAAGATGTGGGTTAGGAATTGGGGTCTATACCAGGGCCTGGTTTCCCATAAAGCGGTGGGGGGGGCGGGGTGCGGTGCGGACCAGGGATGAACTGGTCTAAACAGACTTCATGCTCTATACTTCTTGGGTCTCAGGGGGAGTTTCTGAGGAGGAGAGTGAATTTGCCACCATCAGAGGATGTGAATCCCCTAGCTATTTGGGGCACACGCCCTCACCCTCATTCTCAGTGTAGAGAATGGGGAGAGATTGCTGAAAGGTTGAAGTTCCATTCCTTCCCCATGGGGATAAGCTTTTGCCCCTCAAAATTTGATGAAACATTACATTGTGAGCCACTATAAACTGGACAGAACAGGAGCCCTTGTTCCTGTGACTGCTTTTGAAATGGTGGATTTAGTTTTCTTCATGCACCTGGACAATCTTAAGAGTCCATGAGGAAAAGGTTTGATTTTCAAGATAAACTCGCAGATTTGAAAATAGAAAGCCGAAAACTGGTTTTCCGAACAAAAGGATGGCGTTACCCCACTGAACTGATCTTCGCAATTTCCCAGGCCAGCGGTGAATTGTCCACAATCTCCTAGCTCAATGAAAACGCGTGATCCCACAAATGTTCACCACCAACGCCAGCGCCCTCTCGCCACCACCTTTTGGTTCCTTCCCCGTCACTTTCACGCTCAAGTATTTCCACTCCTGCTTCCCTGCCAGTTGTTGACAGAAGTACTGGGCATCCTTCTGGGTGTGGTGCGGAACTTTCTTCCTAACCCTTTCCTTGCAAGCTAGGTTCCCAATTCCGATGTTACAACTGAGAAAACCCAGACATAGAGAAATAAAATAAAAGAAATAAATAAACAAAGAAACAGACAAACAAGCAAATAAATGACACTCCTAGGTGGGGCTGGATCACATCTAGTTATAATTCGAAGTTGCCTTCTGGCATGCTTTGTCTACCTCTCTCTGTTTCTCTCAGGTTTCCCCTTTCCTATGAGTGTTTCCACCTGACCAGCCATCATCACAAACTGGGCACAAATCTGTTGGGTTGCGTGTGTCTATCAATAACCTGCAATATATTTACGGAATAACCATTTATGTTTTCTGCTAAGGCTACAGGTGAGAGGATTTTCCTTCCCCCCTCTCTCTTTCAGAAACAGTGACAATGGAATTTGTTCTTAAGAAGTTCCCTTTCTTTTAAAAGAAACCCTGATTATAATTTTTTTTAATGTTTATTTATTTTTGAGGGAGAGAGAGCACAAGTGGAGGAGGGGCAGAGGGAGGGTGGGCGGACAGAGGGATCCGAAGCGGGCTTCATGATGACAGCAGCGAGTCCGATGTGGGGCTCGAACTCACGAACTGCAAGATCATGACCTGAGCCGAAGTCGGGCGCTCAACCGACTGAGCCACCCAGGCGCCCCATGATTCTAAGTTTGTCATGGGTCAGCAGCTCTGGTGTGAATGCTAGTGTCTGTCCATCAGCCGCATTTACTGGGTGTCCACTGTAGATGTAGGAAAATAATCAGACACTAAAGAAAAAAAAAAAAATCTAAAACAAATGAAAACCACCCACCCTCAAAGCAACCCTTAACACTGCAGCCATCCTTGTCCTCACTCGTGAGCTATCTCATCCTGTCAAGTGGCTGAACTTGTCTGAGGCCTTTGCCATCTTCCTGCTCCCCCTACAGAGCTAAGGTGGCTGCTGGGGTCCCATGTACAGGCCCAAGTCCAAGTGCTGGGTGATATCCAAGTCCTGTTGGTAGAGCTCCCAGGATCCCGGATGTAAGTCTGATGTAGGAGGAGGTGCCCAGACACTGAGGCCTAGGGCCCCTTAAGGAGGGACAAGCCCTAAAGGTAGCTCCTGCTGGGCATCCTGTCATTAGTTCTCTGCATCCTGACTTCTGTAAGAGCGAGGCAGTGAAAACTCAGTCATAAAGACAGATGTTTACTCCCTTCAGAATAAGAAAATCACTGCCTTTGAAACATATTCCCCAGCACTTCTGAGTGATGTGTAAAATATGATGGAAAAATCGACATTTTCATTTAAAACATTAGACCATATCAGAATTATCTGAAGGCTTCTGCATTACATTTGGACACTAAATTTTTGTAGGAGTACCATTTTAACTTTTCAAGATACATCCTTATTGTTGTCAGGTGGGGTGGGGGAGGGGAGGGTCAGTGCTTCGTGAGTTCAGGAAGAGAGTACCTGTTTCCTGGGTCCCTGTGTTTTTCTTATTGGCCATGTTAAATATTGACCTCCTGGAATCCACAAGTAGCCGGTAGTAGCCAGCAGTTAAGCAGGCCAGGTTCATGGCATCTGAGGATTCCATCAGCAGCGTGATGGGCTATGCAAAAGAGAATATTTTGGTTAAAGCCATCCCTCCTCAATAAGCTCCCTCAGGTGACAACACTTGGATTCGTGCTTATGAAATGTAACAAAGAAAGTTACCGCGCAATCATGTCATCGGACAAACACGAAAGGTCAGAAGTCACGCCGAGAGCCTTACTGGAAAACATTCAGGTGACACCATCTTGAAAACACAGGCATTTTGAATCTTTTCAAGTAATATGGGAATGGGAGGAAAAAAGGTAACATTGGTTTCGTTTCCAAATAGTTAACATTTTAAAACTTGATAGTTAAGGAGTCAGTTACCAAATGTGAACCCATGATCTGGGAGCAAAAAAAAAAAAAAAAAAAAAAAAAAAAAAATCACAGGAAGATTAAGTTTGGGTTCATAGTGAAAATTAGTGTTGAAAAGAAGTAAAAATTCCAGCGGAAATTACTTCTAAGACTGAACGAAAAGTGACAAAAAGGTCCAGGAAAAGGATGCTTGTAAAAGAAACTGCAGATTCACAGGAGAGGAAAACAGAGGTGGGAGTTAAGAAAAGGCCTTGCTAAAACCTTCTGGAAACAATGAGGTTCTCATGTAATTGGAGAGGAGTCCTGGGCATATGGTGAAGCTGAAGCATTCATTCTCGTTGAATTAGAAAGGATGACCGACTGGTCTGTTCTTGTTGAAAGAGAGAGAACTTGAGAGAGGAACAAGGGAGCAAGACAAAAGCCGACACCCAGAGAGACACAGAAACGTCTGTGACTGGCTCTTGCTTTCATTCCCAGGTAGAGGATCCTGGCCAGGTCTGATGGCCCTGGCTATGGAATCTAACTTCCCACGAAAAGCCCACATACTACGTGATGAACTGCCTTCTCTTTCCATTTCAGGTGAGGTCTCCCCTCAAGTCACCCCACAATTCTTTCATGTAAGCAGGAAACCACCGGTAGGGTCTTGCCACCTACTTCCGTCGGGCCAGATTATCCCGTTATCAGGTATGTGATGACTGCATCCAATTCACTCTTTCTCCTACTTTTTTTCCACGGGGGGCGGGGCATTGTTCTTAGCATCTTTGCCCGCAGACGGGGCCAGGCATTCCAAATCTGTTCTTGCACTTCCACTGTTACGGAGTCAACCGGAGACCTGGAGTCAGCCCATGAAATGCCACGAGCCGTGGCCACCATGTCTGAGCTCCATACTCTCCCTTCCATGGTCACTTCTTCCTGCTGCAGAGGACACTGAGGCTTTTCAGTTTGCTGCGTAGACAGAGCCCTGGTGGGAGTGGGTCCTCCCTGCCTGTTCTCACAGCACTCCCCCTGGTCCACGCTCTTTCCTTTTCTCCATGGAAACACAGCCACGTTACCGTGGCCCAAATCCAATGACTTGTCTACTACTGGGACAAGAAGGTAGGGACAGGGGACCCGGATTATTTCCTATCAATTTCCTGTTTCTGGAATAAAGTTCTCCCCTTTGACGACAATCTCAAGTTATTATTTTAAATGGAATGGCCATGACATTCATAGGGCCCGATGTGCTGTCGGTACTAATTGCTACACCACAAAAAGACAGACTGACTGAAATACTCAGCTTTTCCCAAAGAATAAACACATACGGACTCAATCTGACAAAAGGGAATGGGAGTTCTAAATAAAGTTGGGAAAAATCTCCCTGACTCTCTGTACATGAATATTCTAGAAGGTTAGCAGGGAAAAATCTCCCCATTCTCTGTGATTCATGTACTCTGTCCTCAAATCACACAGCTCTTTACTGAGGGCTGGAGCCCTCAGGCCTGGGTTGGGTGGATTTTCGTCCCTCCCAACCCACCCCCTACAGCCCCTGCCACCCCTCACCTTGTCACATTTCTGACCCTTTGCACACACTGAAATTTTGACTGCTTTGTAAATATCAGCGGTGTTGTCACAAATGAGCTGTTCAGATCGAGGCCCTGTGTCAACATCTGAAAGACTTACCTTCACATCCAACACATGGAGCTCCACCCTCACCAAGCTTTCTTCCTCGGTAAACATCTCGATCCTGTTGACGTGGCTGAAGTCAGCTAAAAGAGCCACCAGATTGGTTTTGGTGTTTATGACATGGCTTATGCCATATCGGGGCCCCACCAGAAGAGTCACTTCTGAGCGCTTTTCTGCCTGCTGAGAGATAGTGACAAAAATATAAAAGTTCTAGACCTCTAAAGCACCACGCAGAGTTGAACCTGAGAATCTGTTCTTATAAGATTACATTTTCTTTAGACAGGATTTTTCGGTGATATTGCACCAAATCATCCAATTAGAAGAACCAGACATTATGATTGCATCGAGACTCTGCTAAATTATGAATAATGTAGAAAGCAAATGTTATCATAGCGCATATTTTCGTAATCATGAGACACTTCTAGAAAGGGGTTTTTTTTTTTTTTTTTTTTTCATTTTTAATAGGAAAGCAACTTCTGGCCCAATGATTTAAAAGAAGGCCATTGTTAGCGTGCATGAATTCTCTCGGTTCTTCGGGTTTCTTTTTCTAGGGCATTCTGCAGTGGCGTTATCTGGTTTAACATTTCTTCTCATAGTTTCAGACTGTGGTGCAGTCGATTAGAAATGAAGGCTGGAAAACATTCACAGCCGATTTGCTTTTGTCATCAAAGGCAGCTCATCCAAGACAGCCTATGGCAGTGACATTTTGCAGGCTTCCGTGGCTTCCAAGAGAAAGCAAGAAAAAGCAATTACCACTAATGTTGCCTTGAACACACGACCCCCGTACAGTCGAAGATCACTGAGGAACTTGAGATAATGGACCTTGGCTTGCAGTGCAGAGAGCTAGGGAGAGAAAAGAAACCTCGGGTGTTGATTCCATTGGGGGTGGGTCTGTTTCTGCTGGAGACCGGCTAAAAACAAGGGCAAACCCTGATGCTTTTACTACCAACAGATGGGGTGAGACGAGGCCTCTTCATAAGGAGTCAAAGTAAATTGCTGTGTATTTGGTTTCATGAGAAAGGGCTGCAACAAGAAATCCAGATTAAAACCCTTTTACGTGGGGGAGAAGGCATTGGCGGTGGGGTGGTAGTGAGGGGAGCATGGGTCATGAGCATGGACCTACTGGGCCAGGGTGCTCAACGAATGAAAGATGGTAAGTTTTCCCACCGAACCATCGGTCATCGGGGACTCCAAGAGCCCAGTGGTGCTTTCCAATCGCGGGTAGGGACGGGGCGGGCTGCGTCCAGGAGACTCACGTGTACACAGAGTTTGGGGGAGCCGTTTTGAACACATCATAAAAAAAAGTGCTGGATTGTAGGGGTGACTGGATGGCTCAGTCGGTCGAGTGACCACCTTCGGCTCAGGTCATGATCTCATAGTTCGTGAGTTCGAGCCCTGCGTCGGGCTCTGTGCTGGCAGCTCGGAGCCTGGAGCCTGCTTCGGATTTTGTGTCTCCCTCTCTGTCTGCCTCACCCCCGCTCGTGCTCTCTCTCTCTCTCTCTCTTTCTCTCAGTCTCTCAAAAAATAAAATAAAACGTTAAAAAAATTTTTTTAAAAATACTGGAATATTAACTATACCAAAATGCACTACCCTTCATGCAATTGTTAGCACTGTTCAGTCATCCTACTTCCTTCAAAAGCCCAAAGCATTTTGCAAATCGATTTGAAAGCAAACCACTTACTCTTGGCTAGAAAAACTGACCTTTATAGAAAAACAGTGATGAATAGATCTTAGAGCAGTTATCCCAATTATTACAAAACCAGTGGGCCATGCATGAAAAAAATCATATCAAGCCAATTAAAAAAAAAATTAGCTTTGGGCCAATCAGAACAGAAATTAAAAAAAATCTTTCGGGTTTAAGTTTATTTATTTAGTCATCTCTACACCCGACGGGGGGCTCGAAATCACAACCCCGAGATCAAGAGCCTCATGTTCTACCGACTGATCCACGCCGTCCAGCTATATTTCCGTGAGCGGAATGATCACAGAAACGAGGAAGTAAGGCGATGGTGGCTGATAGTGTGTCGAACCTGATTTTACCTTTAAAAAGCCATGGGGTGAGGAGGGAACAGAAATAAGTACGTTTCAGCCAGTAAAAATGACTTCTCAGAGTTACCCACGTTTCTATGGCCAGTATCAATTGTTAAGTGTTCTGGGTCGGTTTCCCTGCTTCCAGTTTTATAAGGCCAGTATTTTAAGGTTCCTCTTTCTGGTTCTTGAAACCTTTTGCTTTCGATTCCCTATGAACATAACTCTCTATTCTGACCAACAATCTATTTGAACGTGGCCTTTGTGTTTCTTCTGATTAAAAAAAAAAAAAAAAAGGGACGGCG
>NW_024420331.1:879724-880195 GCF_014898765.1 Herpailurus yagouaroundi
AGTAATGATGGTGAATGGTAGAAATAATTTTATCTTCCCTTCAAAAGTAAGATTTAATTCAGTGGTTGTCAACCAGGGCCGATCTTGTTCCCCAGGGCACATTTGGCAATGTCTGAAGACATTTTCTTTGACATAATCGAGGGCATCTTGGGGGCAGAGAGCAGGGATCAGCTGAATACCACACAATGCGCCGGAACCCCCCCCCCCCCCAGCAAAGAATGATTCCAAATGCCAACAGTGGTGTCTGGTCACAAGGACCCTTGCTGCCCGCTGTGCATTTAAGCTGGTCTGCGTGGTAAGCGGGAGCCTGATGGGATGGGAACTTGCCATCCTATTCTCTAATCACAAGGTCTCAGTGGCTACGCAAGGTTCTCTTGCACGCGCACGTGAATGTGCACACACTCGGTACAAGAAGGAGTCCGTAGCTTACAAGAAATAAATACGTTTCCAGAAGAACACTTAGTTGTCACT
>NW_024420331.1:880295-915518 GCF_014898765.1 Herpailurus yagouaroundi
TTCTGAAAAAGTGGTACTAAGTATTTTATTCACGGGCTAATTTTAAACATTTTTAAAAATGCATGCAAGCCTTTCTCTTGAAAATCCATTTTCTATTAAGATGCAAATGTGATACCTTTTTACCCGGTGGTACCAAGTTTTGATTTGCTTTGACAAGGTGTGAAAGTGCTTTCTTTATGTTCTTCTCTTTCATGCTTTGCAGCACAGCAGAGGGAAGAAAAGTCTCTAATCCCCATTCTTTTCTGCAATAAAGAGCAGATCTTTAATTTCACATTCTTGTGATGATTAGTTATCTAAGGCAAAATGGCGCTCTGATGTTCGATGGAACAAACGAACTCGGGGAAAGGCAGGAAATGGAGATAGGTGCCCGATTAGGGAGGCAACTTTGAATTTACACTCAGGAAACATACCATCTGATCATTAGTACATCTGTTTGCATTCTAAAGGAAACGTATTCTTCCCTCTCCAGAGAGAATGCGTCTGGGACCAATGGGAACTGAAGAGACAATTTATCCAACCCACCTCTGAGT
The DNA here is from genome assembly GCF_014898765.1 of Herpailurus yagouaroundi. Lineage (NCBI taxonomy): Eukaryota > Metazoa > Chordata > Mammalia > Carnivora > Felidae > Herpailurus > Herpailurus yagouaroundi. The sequence continues at coordinate 880,826 of NW_024420331.1, forward strand.
CTCGTTGAATTCATTCACATCTCCGAGTATGTAGTTCCAATACTATTTCTCTCCATTCCTTTGTCTTTTGCTCCCTGTCTGCCCACACTGTGGCTTTGTCTCTTCACTTAGAAGGGCCCGTGCAACCCCTTCATGCCCCCAAACCATTCTGCCCTCCCCTTCCCCTTCACCAAGGGCTACTTCACTAGAAACACACACTTCTCTCCCGGCCAGAAGATCTGGCTCCTTCAATCAACATTTCTTGCTGTGTGTGTGTGTGTGTGTGGGAACGAGGAGTGCCTCTGGTGTGGCATCAGGGTGGGGTTCGTGATCCTTAAGTATGCGTGGCAGTGGTGGGGAGGCGCAAACATCACAAATAGGGGTGGATATAGAAGAAAAACAGATAAAACTGGGCTAATATATGTGCGCAGAGGTCTTATTTCCCCAGCAATGACTACAACCCTACCCCATCAAGGTTCCCTATTTTGAACTCTACAAACTCTATCCGGATTGGTCATGTGCCCAACCAGTGTCTCCTAAGTTATGAAGATCTTCAAGAAGGTTTAGTTATTTCTCCTACTCCAGATCCTCTCCAGAGAAGGGTAGGAAGACAGCCTTCCCCCACTTGATCAATCATGATGATGGTGTTTTTCATGATCACCGTTTCTTCCTCCTCCTCCCCCTTTTCCACTTGTATTTATTATTTCTCCCCATCATCTGGCACTCCTTCTGGGGTGCCTGGGAATTCTGTTTGTATCATTATTTTAGATCATTACTTTTCATATCTGTATAATCAGACCACACGTTCTTTGATGCTGAGGATTCTAATTTATACTTACTTGGACTTTCTACCGTCCTAGTGTGAATACCACACAAAACGCTCAGTGAACAGTTGTCCGGTGAGTGGACTGATTAGTGAGAACCTTATTGTGGACTCTGTAAGATTCTTCCTCAAGCCAGTTATCTCTGGGAGGCTTCTGACTGTACCATATTCAAACTGGTAAAACGTGCATACAGGCAACGGGAAGAGAAAGGCATCTAAGTTGTCTGAAAACCGTGTCAAGTTGGACACACCACCTTTTCATATGGAAGCCAGTATCGTCCACCCCCGCGAAACATAAGGAAGGGGGACGGAGGGGCTGAATGTGTCCGACTGAGCGGAAGACCTCTTTGTGGGCGGAGTCTCTCTCAGGAGACAGTCATGGCCTGTGTGGCAAGAGATAAGGCATCTGTGAAAAAGACTGGGTGGAGAATGGAGGGCCTGAGGCTCTCAAATCGCACACAAGGATCTGTCCCTCGGCGTAGACAGGAGAACCGAGACTTTTGAGAACAGTGGCCTTGGAATCAGCAAACCGGGGCTCTGATCCTCCCCAACACGGGCTCCTGAACTCATTGGGAAGAAGCCATTCTGCTCCCTGGTGGGTCCGCCTGGCACCTTGGGAAGTTAGAAAGGCTTAATAGGCAGCCCATGGGAAGCTTCTTTGGAAGGTGGGATTTCAATTAGCTTGCATATCACTTGCGTAGGCGGAGAGGGCTCTAGGGCTTTGAGTGTTACGTGGAGATGTGGCTTCGGTCCTGCCACGAACTTTGAAATAGGAGCGTTCCTCTCTCTTAGCATTAGAGCGGCCATGATTAAGAGAGCAGCTTGGCTGCTCTCGGCTTCTGAGCCACCTGCCAACGGGAAGCATACGGACGGGGCGACAGAGGGCTCTCTTTGAAAGGATGACCCTTCAATAGACCTGAGGGCAACACGACTGCCTTTTTCTAACAGGGAATCTTCTCTGGCCAACATTCGAATCGTGAAACAAAATTTGATTGTATGGCATCCTTTCCCGCGGCCACATTTCTTTACCACAGATACCATCCTTCCTGATTACGGCTAAGAGCATTACTTTCATACCGTATCTTAGCAATCTAAAGCAATCTCAGGTTACGCAGGCCGCAGTCTTAACACAGGTGCTTCTACTGATCACACGACCTATAGCACAAGACGGAGTCCCACTGCCTGGGTTCGAATCCGGACCCCTCTAGTTAGCAGCTGTGTGACTTGGGCACGTTCCTTAGTCATTATGTGCCTGGGTTTGCTCATCTGTAAAATACAGCTAAAATCCTACTGATCTCCTAGGGATGTCGTGAGAATTAAAGAGCTTAATGTCTGAGAAGCACGGAGACCAAAGCTTGGCTTGGAATCAAGTCCGTTTAGGAATTTTAAAACGTACGCTTTGCTTTCAATCTGGTCCTCATTTTAAACAATTCTCTAAAGGTGGGTTATGTAAGAAATGGATCTCTTCCACCAAAAATGAACATGACGTTCATATATTTTGCCCATGTTTATAACAAATGCCCTGCCACGAGCAGGATCAATTTTGGAAATCGAGACATGCATCGAAAATACACTTGGGCGTTACGGAGGCAGTATCTTTGTGCCTGAAATGGCTCCGAGAGCCAACACTTACTCGATGTATTTGAGGGAGATTTTCTGTGTTTGCTTGGTGGTGACGGTTGCAATGTACATTTGCAAGGCTGCCAGCCGCAGGGCTATGTCGTATTTCAGCTCGGGCCCAAATCGCTCCTGAACCACGTCGTTACAACTCTGCAAAAGAGACCAGCAGAGGGCGCAGCGTGTCAAAGAACCGGCGGCCGGCGCGCTGCCTCCGTGACCCGGTGTTCCAGCTTCCCGTCAAAGGCAAGGGGGCTAAATGTGGAAACATTTCCACCAGGCTGCTTGGAACCCAGTCAGTATTTAATTACATGCACAAACACAGGGACCGCACAAAACATTTAACATTCACCGACAAATGAGCTGCTATTTAAATATTTAGCTTTTGGTAAAAATAATTAGGAATTCAGGTACGAAATTTCCAAACACAGGTGCTGCAACTGAACGCGCAAAGCACTGATAGCAGCATGCGACTTGTGCTGGGCTTGGAATCTCGGGTTCGAATCCTATTCCTCCGCTTCCACAGGGGTGGGCACTTGGGCAAATCCCTGAATTGTGCCGTGCCTCGGTTTCCTCCTGTGTAAATCGGGCACAGTAGTGCTTCCCCATCCACAGGGCTGTGGTGAGGAGGACATGAGCTAACAATGTGAAGCCCTGGGAAGCCGTGAGTGCTCATACGCATCAACCGCAGTCATCACCAATGTCACTAGCTTCCATTTAGCTCTCGAGAGCAGTTCAGGGGGGAGGCAGGTTTAGCAAGGGGTAGGACAGCAGCAGCCCCGGCCTCACACCCACCTGCTTCGGAATCGTGGCTTTGCCAATGCCCACCTGTGCCTGTAGCTTCAACCACTTTACTCTTGCAGCCTCAGTTGGCTCATCTGTGCGATGGGGACTCACACTAATGACGCCACTGGAGCGGTGCCAGTACTGAATGTGCACTCACTAAAGCGTAGCCATTAAAACCCTCGGTTCACTCCAGCGGTGACCCGCCCCTGCTGCGACTCTGAGGGAGTCACGCCACATCTCTGGGCCTCAGTTTGCTCATCTGTAAAAGGGAGACGCCTACCTCACAGGGTGTGTGGTGAGCATCAAACGCAAGGGTGGCTGAGAGCGTGTTGCAACTTGCAAAGTCTAGTGTGACCACAGTGACTGGTTCCCACCGGGCATGCTTGCTCGTTAGGGGCAAAGCACTGAGCTATACATCACCTGGAAGCACAGCGTAGCTTCAGCATATTTTGTGTGTGTGTGTGTGCGTGCGTGTACACACACGCACACACACACACACACACACACTTATTTTTGTTCTGGAAAACTAGGCTTTGGGGCTAGAAACTATGATATTTAGCCTCTTTCTTCCTGCTTTGCCTTGTCCCAAGAAGATTTCAAATGCAAAACTGTATCAGAACATTTACCTCTTTTCCCAGCAAAGCACATTTGTGACCCCATCATGCATTGACTTTACCAAATGGGAACATGTACCCCTGAATGGTTTCTGCACACAACGTTTACCCTTCAAATACTTACCCATGCCCTACTGGTGCCATGCAATGCACACTCTGTCCCCGGGCTCCAGGCTCGTGCCTCTCAGCTTGTCCCCTTGCTCCTAAGAGGGAAGTCACCTCCTCTCCCTGCCTCCATCTTTAACATGGGCTTCTACCTTCGCTCCTCCTGAAAAGCTCACACCTATCTGGATTGCACGGCACTCCTTATTGGAAGCAGGTCCGGTATGAGGTGGGAGATAGGGTGGTCTGAGTGAAGGCAACCATTTTGTTTTGCTGTTGGGTTTACCAGTTACTTCCAAGGGACACGCCTAGGGGTGTCCATAAAGGGACACCATGGGGTTGAGGCTCATCTTACAGTCTCATGAAGGATGAGGGAGAGGAAGCCACCTGGCACAGCACCAGGCCAATATAATCCTCGACACAGGATTAGAGCACAGGATTTAGAGACAAAGACTCCAGGTGTAGTCCTAGGCTCTGTCAGCTACTCATCAAACGGCCTCGAACATGGCATTTCATCTCTCTTGAGTCTGTTTTCTTACCTGAAAAATGGGCTCACTCTCAAGGTTGTTGGTACATCTCTAAGGATGTGTCACAGACTGGAATGTGCTTTATTAGGCTGAGTCACCACTAGGACTTCTCCTAAGAGTTGTGACTGGGATAGTTTTTTCCCATCCCTTTCATACCCTGTATTTAACCAGACTTCTGGGTGAGTTCTTTGTCAAGGTGATTAGTCACTTAATTACATTATATAATTAGTTCAGACTGATCCTGGAGAATTAGTGTGAAGTCTGATATATATATTTATATATATATTTTATGGCACGAATCATACTTTTATTACTCATAATCACATTACTTAAAATACAGTTAACACAAGCAAATGGTGGTCATTGTTTTGCCAAATAGAGGTCCCGATAGACTACTTTAGGCCCACAGAAAGTTCATTTATCATGAACATGTTAGGTATTAAAAAGGCAACCGAGGCTGTTCAAGTGTTTTAAAATATTTTGTAGCCTCTCAGGTGTTGTCCCATTTACTAATTGGTGTAACCATCTTTTCCTTCGTAGATATTGGACAGGTAATTATGAATTACAACAGTGTGAATTACCAGGGCTTTCCGTCACTATATATACTCACATCTGCAGAGTACCTCGTGGCCCAGTAATGAGTAGGTGATTAACAGATGTTACCACCCTCAAGCCTCTATTTTCATTGCCAAGGTTCATGTAGTCAATGGCTATTGTCCTCAACAGCAACCCACAAGGTTGACTTGAGTTTCGTCTTTGCAATGTACATTGCACATTATATAGAGTAATGTATATGGTAATATACACTGTAATGTACATATGGCTTCTGCTTAACTCTTTTGTTCTCTAGGCTCATTTTACGGCGTCTTTTTGGTACCTTAAAATCGACATGGGCACACAGCGCCATTTGCAGATCCACTGACTTCTGTTCGACAGAGAAGTTATTTTGGACATACCTCGCATTCTGTGAAACAGAGTCGGATGCCAAGAAATTCTCATTTCTTATTCTCAGCGGAGGACATATGAGACGATGGTAGCTTAATTTTGGCCCAGCACACATGGCTTCCCACCTCCTTTCCTCCCTCCATTGGCTAATCCTCGAAGGGGTGGCGGGCTAGTCCACCACCCGTGCAACACGCAAGGGGGGACAGTAGAAATGTCATCGGTCTTTTGCCAGTCCCCCCGGGGCAAGATCGCTGGGCAGGATCTCTGCTTCGCAGAACAGCCCCACACGTATAAAAAGTGTCTCTTTTGAATCAGGAAGATCTCGACGAACTGCATTAGATTTGAATCGACACACCTTAAACAGAATTGTGCTTAGCGGTCCTCCTGGTCTACCTAAGAGGTCGGTCCTTCCCAGGAGAAACACAACCACATCCCTCTTTCGTAAAGGCCATGGGCGTTTTAAAATGGGATGTTTAGAGCAGAAGCAGAGTAGAACAGTTTCAAAGCAGCACCTTGTGAATGGGGTGAGTACATAATCATAGCGAATGACAAGTGAACGCATCTGTCTACAGCCACGCACTGACTGGCACCTGTGTAACTGTTTAATTGCAACTAACAAGCCAAAAAACGTAGCACATCATCTGAGCAGCCACGGCAGAGCCCCAGCTTGGTTCTCAGCAGGGCTAGGGGAAGAGGCAGTAACGCATTGGCTGAGAAGCAGGCAGTCACCTCTGGGTCACTTGGCCTGCTGGGGAACAGGGGATAGAGTTGAGGGGTCCGGGTGGCCCAAGTTTAACATTTAAAAAAACCCAGGTCATGACAGTTTCACTGTTCTGGGTAGGAAACGGTATAAAGTACACTGCACATATCTTTACTTGCCTTTTCCAGATGACTCAGGATTATCTTCATGAACGTCAATCATCCTACTGAGCTGTAAGTACCAGAATCTCTTCCGAAGAGCACTGAGGTGGGGGACGTTTAAGTGAGCCTTGCGTTTAGTGCCCTATGTGCTAGAATGTTCTAGTACATCCGGCTTCTTTTGCCTTCGGTTTAATTTCTGTTCTCCAGGCATTCTTGCCACTTTATGTCCCCATTCCCAACCTCTGTCTCTGTGCCATCTTCTACGTGTTTTCTTTTCCCACTCAACGTTTTAAAGGGGCTTTGAAATATACAAGAAAATACTGAGACTAGTAAAACAAAACCAGTGTATCAACTACCTAGGCTGAACAAATGTTTCTTTTTTTTTCTTTTCCCACCTTCTTTGTTTTTTATTTCTTATGGCTCCAGAAGTCTTGGCCTTACACAGGTATGTCTAACCAAAGGGGGCACGTCTTTGGGGTTTTGTTGTTGTTTTTTGCCTCACTTTGGCAGTTTCTCCCTTTTTTGTCAGGGGAGGTTACATTTAGGTTTACAATCTCTGAGTAGTTCTAATGTGAGATGCTTAAACTTCAGGTAAATGGGTTCTTACTGTTTAATGTGATTGTACTGGGAATTTAAGCGAGAGTAATGGGTAGCAGTTAGGGAAAAATACAAGAACATCTCCTAAAGTCAGACGAATAAATTCCCTTTGGGGCAAACTAGCGAAAGACTCTCATCTCTGGAAGCCTTGTTTTTTGAGAATTATAACCCAGAATTAGATATAGTCAGTCTGCAAAGGATACTTTTTTTTAAAAGTCTTATTGCCTTGAAATGAATTATTCCACTATAAGGAATATCCTATTTCAGAACACTCTAAGCACCAAATAAATGAGTGCATAAATGAGTAAATAAAGGACAAAGGGAAAAAAATCTTTTTCATAGCAGAATGCCAATTAATCAATGAAGAAGAAATAATGGAATTAAAAAAGTCATCATTTTAAAACCATTGCAGTAATAACGGATTCAGGCAAGACGCATGAATGAATTCTGAAACTGGTGAGTGAAAGGGTATTAATTACTCTCCACAAATTACCTATTAATCACAAAAAAAGTAGTAACTTCTGGATGGATAAACTTGGAGAACGTTGCCTTAACCAAGAGTCAAAGTTAACCTCATCATGAAGGGGACAAACTGACATCATCATATGCCTCTGCCCAAATGACATACCCTCAACCTAATCAGGAGAGAAACATCAGAGGAACTCGAATTCCGAGATTTCTATAAAATAACTGGCCAGCACTCCTCAAATCTGTCGAAGCCTTGAAAGTCAAAGAAAGAATGAGGAATGTTCTGGACTTAAGGAGATTAAAGTGACATGATACCGAGATGCAAAATGGGATCCTGTTTTGGATCCTGTTATAAAAAAAAAAAAAAAAAAAAAAAAAAAAAACTGACATAAAGGCCATTTTGGGGACAGTGGGAAGACAGTTTCCTCGTTATTATTAGAAATATTATTAGAATATTTGTGTATTCTATATAGAATAGTGTATTATTAGAAAATACACACTGAAGTAGTTAGGGGTAAATGAACATGACTTGGTAAATGACATTCATTTACCAAATCAATGACCATGATTTGGTAAATGAACTTGTGTGTGTGTGTGTGTGTGTGTGTGTGTGTGTGTGTGTGTGTGTGTTGGGGCGCGGGACAGGGAGGTGAGCACGTGTTCATACTTATGAAATTATTTCAAAAGTGAAAGTAGCAAAACAGAGTCATCTCATGATGCACTGAGCGTGGGGTGGGGGCCAAAGAGAAAGAAGATTCCAAATGAAGGAGTTTAGGGGAAAAACCCCCAAATTTAATTTATCCCCCAATATTCATATAAAACATGCTCAAATTCTCACATACCTGAACGTAGAGATACTCGAATGCAACTGGATCTCTCCGTAAAAGGTCAATTGGATCCTTCGGGACAAAGCTAATGCGGAAAAGACACCTCATCTTATGGGAGCTGGGCCGCTGTGTCACCTAGAAGAGCAGACGGATCACAAGAATCCTTCAGTGCAGGCAAAGGCAACTTTGTTTGAACGCCAGAGAAGGAGGTGGTCGAAGGTCTTTTACTCTGTGTCATAGATACTCCCCGAAAACTGCTCAGACCCTGGGTCTTGCTCCCCAGAAGCAGACCCTGACATGAGGGTCTTACTAAAGAACTGCTCCCAGGAGAGGCCAGTAAGGGAGTGGGTGAAGCAGGTCAGGCAGGAGAGGACACTAAACAAAGGCAATAACCCTCATCACGGAGCCACCGGACCACTGAAAAGTCCTTGGTTCCAGGCCGTTCCAGGGGGATGGGAGTTTCCTGATGTGTACGGAACGGGTGCCAGGGGTCTGAGGTTGGTCCCCTGAAGAAGACTGGAAAGTAGGAAGATGCAAGTTTGGGCCCGTGCGCTAATTCTGGAATCCACAAGTTTCCAAACTACCCCGCACTTTTTGGTATCACGACATTGTTCAAATCGTTCAAAGGAGCTTCAAATACTCCACAGGTTCTTCGGGGCTGAGGACCACGGACCGTTTTGTAACCCTGACGCAGCTTTCTGGCTGTGGGCAGGATCACAAAGCCAAGTGGACTCACGAGCCCATGGGCCGGGGGCTGCTCATCACGGGCTGGTGGTCAAGCAAACCAGGAAGAAGAAAATACGGGCACCTAAGAGACCAGTAGTGTGGCTCGGGTCTGCTGTGGGGTTTTATGGGGATGTCCTAGGGTATTTTGTCTGAAGGTCTGTGCTGATGTTAGAAAGTCAGGTATCATTTATCTCCAGCTCCTTTCATTACTGCTTAGAATCCATCTTTCCTGAATTTTCCACAAGCGACCTTGAGCCTATTTTTATCGTCAGTAGGCTACACTAGTTTTGGGCAATAATGTAATGCAAAAAAAGTGCTTTAGACTCATTAGAAACAGCAGCCCATAAAAATAACAGTCCCTAAAACAAGAAAACAATTTCCTGGAAACGTACACATTTCTTATACTTATTCTCATTTTCTACCATGCCTATAAATACTTTATTGATCTAGCTTTTCAAATGCAGTGATTTCAAAGGCATATAGCTGATTCGTTTCAGGATATTTAAATCCATAAGTTTTCTTTTCTAGGGAGCATACTTGAAGTTTTAACACTTTGCTTTTCATTCTGATAAACACAGCCACTTCTACAAAGAGAAGGGAAAAATCAGGGTTGCAGGCTTTCTGCTTCCTTCTAACATTTTAACGGAAATTTAAAAACCTGGAGATCAGTGTGGAATGAGAAGTCATGGTTGCCTAGCTCCAGAAGACACGTTGAAAGAATCTTTGTCCTGCTAAACCAGCAAGAAGCTTTCCCGTAAAGGCTGTGCGGTAGATAGAAGTTCAGAGGGAGAGTGTATCTAGCAATATCAAAAGGTTGTGGGAAGTTTCACTAGACTCCTACTTACTGGCTGTCGGCCCATATCCCCTTGGCATTTATGACCACGAGCTGAAGGCTACTTCCTGCAAACACCGGTGACCACTGGCCAGCACCAGGCGACCCTGCGCGGCCAGGGAGCACCCGTCCTCGGAAGCAGCCCACACCACCACCAGCCGGAAGACGCCCCTGCCCCACTTCCCTCCCTCTCCCAGTGTTTCCGGATCTCTCCTCCCCATAAACCACGGGCACCCAAACCCTTGTCTTAAGTTCAGCTTCGGGAGGAACTCCGAGCCAAACAGTGATCTTGCCCATGTGGGATTCTAAATATCGGGGGTTGCTCCCCTGTAACAAAGCATAAAGTAAGTCATCGGTTTCCAAGGGAGTTTTGGCACAGGTTAAAACAAGAAACGATCATTAGAAGCGGTTTAAAGTATCTCCAGGTAGATTCAAACCTGAGAAAAATAGGTCAAGTGTAGATTGAGGGCTGTAAATGTACACAAACGACAGCTTTATAACTAATTCCCTGCACTGAGTTGGACTGAATCAAGAGACTTAGGCATGTCGTGGGACCCAACTCGTGGGGCACCAGCTTTTAATTATGCAGCAACCGCGAAGACTTAAATGCGACAACGCTTTCTGCTACCCCGTCCGTCTGGGGGGCACCTCCTGCTCCTCCTCCTGGTCTCCCCCTCCCTGAAGTTCCTTCCTCACTCACTGAGCTCTCCTCCGTAAGAGGAGTCAGTTGAGATCCCTTCTACCTCCGGCAAAGACTGCGTGTGCGGAATCACGAGAGAAAGGAGGGTGCCACGCTGAATTCAGCAGCCAAGCAGCCTGCCTGTCTCCCCAGAGAACAGATGGGGGTGGCCTGTTGGTGGCCAGGAACTGGGACGCACTGGTGGATCCAACATTGACAGTGAGCAGCACTGGGGTGGGCATTTCAAGCCTCCACAAACAGGCAAGTGTGCACCCAGAACTTAAGACAACTAACTAGGATTCTGATTTAATTTAAATAATCTCAGAAGCCATTTCTTTTCAATGGTTTCGAGAGATGCATTGTCAAAGCAGGCGAACAAGTCCTTCCCATGACATAAAACATGATTCTGCGGAGCCACATTCCCAGTGAGTATGTTGCATCCACAGGACTCCTGAAACAGAATGCTACGGGCACCGGTGACAGTCGCAACAAAGTTTATTACAATGAGAGGCAAGGCCGACCGATCAGGACCAACACTCTTGATAAGAGTGTGGCTCCGAACAGCCGGGGTACAGAGTTTTTAAAGCCGATCACATCGTTTTATCGTTATCTGGGAACAGAACAGAGAAACAGTTCCCAGATGAGTTAGAAACAGTTGCCAGATGAGTCAGAAACAGTTATCGAATGAGGTGATTATTTTAGACTTTCTGCCGCTAAGTTGCAACCAGTGGATCTCCTTGACCTTGTCTCTGATGCTCTTTTTTTGAGCTTTTGTTTCCTTCATTGGTAAAGCCTGATTCACAAGAGTATGAAGTATGATTTACAAGAGTAAAAGCAAGGCTGTTATCTTTTGACCTTCAGTGTCAGAACAAAGTTGTTATCTTTCAAGCTAAGCGTTAGCCCTACAGTACAATTTAACCCTTACAAGTACGTGCCGAGTCTTTAGCAACTCCGCACGTGACGCCGACTGACGGGCTACAGAAAAATGAACAAAATAGAGAAGCGTCACCTTGAGGTGTACAACCCATTGTGAATGCCAGAGCTTTCTTTAGTGGGGATCCCCAGGGCCTCAGTGAGTACACTGAAGGGAGGAGAGGACAGGGGAATTCTGGGGCCAGAGGGCCTCGGCTCTCACCGGCAGGCATAATTTCTGCTCTCACCTGCGAGTGTGATGTCACACACCTGAGTTAGAGTCTCCTGTTCATGAAGCAACAGCAGCTTGGTTCCGGCCCCTTCCGTCCTCTGCTCCAGCATGAGGGAGAAGTGTTCGATGCCTTTGATGGAGAGCTTCTCTTGAAGAGTTAAGATGACATCCTTACAGAGGAAACATTGACAAGATGCTATCAAAACCAACGTGGCTCTCTTGCAGAGTTTACCATGACCGAAAAGTGTTGCTCGAATAGGCTTCGGATCTGTAAGTTTTATACGATTCCTGGATCCTGAAGCTTGATATTCCTTTTTCCTGACCTCTCCCACCACCCCGGATCGTTATGGAGTTCAGAAACAGGGAGCCAACGGGGGGACTAGCTGGGGGAGGTGCTCGCTTGTCTTAACTTGGAAAGCTTATCAATAACTTGTGCAGTGGAGTGGGTTCGGTTCCCCTTCTTCTAGATGGGGGGGGGGGGCAATTAAGCCACCTTGGAAAGTGGTCTACCCCAGGGGTGGGCAGAATACCCCCTGTATGCCAAATCCGCTCCCCCCCCACCTGTTTGTATAAATAAAGCTTTATTGAAACACAGTCACACTCGTTTGTTTACATAGTGTCGATGGCTGCTTTTGCCCCTTGCATCGGCCACCGAGATTGTATGGTCTGTGAAGCCTAAAATATTTGCTCCCTGGTCCTGTACAGAGAACGTTTGCTGACCCTTAGTCTACCCTTCTGTTAAGAGCACGCGGTAATGGTTGGAATGTGGGATCTGGAAAGAATCTGGTTTCCACACCCGGCTCGACTTCACGTTAGCTGTGCACCTCCGTGCAAGTTATCAAACTCGGAAGTGTCTTAATGCCCTTATCTATAACCCAGGGATGATGAGAATACCTTATATGTCAGAACAGATACAAGGACTGAATGAGTTCATACAGAGAACACATTTATTGTGGCACTGTTTGACAGAGGTAGGGCACTAGAACAACATAGATATATTAGCTTTTATTCTGAATCTCTGGGGAGGGTAGAATGAACAAGCAATCCTTTAAAGGATTAAACCTTTAGGATCAGACAGGTGTCTTTGAAAATGAAAAAAAAAACGTGACTTATTTTTTTTTCATGATCTGAAAACTAGTAAATGAGCTCTCATTTGAAATGAAATTAAAAAAAAAACAACCCATTACTTTTTTTTTTTCCATGTCCTCAAAAACTAAGTGATCTCTCGGGATAATTTACATGCCTTCGCTAAAAACTCCAAAGAACAGTGCTTTTCATCCTAAGGCAATTGTGCCCTACAGCAACATTTGGCTGCTTCTGGAGACCATTTTGGTTGTCACAATGGGGTTGGAGAGGCTATTGACATTGAGGGATGTGGCTGAACATCTTACAGTGCACAGGACAGCCCCCACAATAAAGAATTCCCTGCTCCGGGGGCGCCTGAATGGCTCAGTCGGTTGAGCATCTGACTATGGCTTAGGTCACGATCTCACGGTTCGTGGGTTCGAGCCCTGCGTCGGGCTCTGGGCTGACAGCTGGGAGCCTGGAGCCTGTTTCAGATTCTGTGTCTCCCTCAGTCTGCCCCTCCGCTGCTCGCACTCTGTCTCTCACATTGTCTCAAAAATCAATAAACATTAAAAAAAAAAAAGAATTCCCTGCTCCAAACAAAGTATCAACAATGCCAAGATGGAAAAACCCTGTAATGACATGGAGGTTTTTTTTTTTTTTTTTTTTTTTGAAGTGATCTCTCTGAAATTTTGATTCTTCCCTATAGACCTTTCTCAGTTTCTTCAGACCCCTACAAAACAAAGATCCCCACACCCACTCACCACCCAAGAGTGGCATTCAACACAAATGCCTCGACTATACTGAATTTCATAAAAAGGTCCTCGGCTTCCTAATTTTTGTTCAAGGCCCAGAAAAGAACGAACAAAACCAGCCTTTGTGTGGCAACAAGCATGTTGTAAAATATTCTCCTGAATCACCCGAGAGGACACTGGCAAATTTTGTTAAACACCGTCATATCGTTCGCCGTGAACTCTGTACTGTTCCCTCGGGGAAGTCAACCTCAGTCTCGTGTGGGTTCCCATAATACAGAGGCCGCAGGGAATTAACAACAGGGCTCTCCTTTAAATTTACGCATATTTCTGTTAAGGAATGCATGCAAGTCTTTACGTGTATCTTCAGGTGGGGTGGCGGGGGGCAATGGCAAGGCGCTTTCCTGACCACTGGGTATCAGGGAACAAGCTGGAGCTTCAGAGGGGTTGTAATAATGCAGCTCGAGGCCTTCAGACTACGTCTGGCCATGCCCACGCATTTCCATACGGTCTGTGTACAAAAGGATTAGTCCTGCCCGAAGAAAGGTCTGTCTCTTTGCTCCTGGCTCTTGGGAGGTAAACTGTAAGCCCTGGGAGCGTACTGCCTGCTAGAAGTGTCTTTAGCTGGTGGTCAGACAGATAGTAGATAGTCTATGTAAACGCCGTGATTTTTTTGTGAGAAAAAAATCTGAGCAAAAGCCTGCCCACCTCTAGGCTAGCGGATCAATAGTGAGAGTAACACCTCACCGTACAAGGATCGTGAGTAGGAATAAAGGAAAAGGGCTTCTGTCAGTCATCGGTATTTAAAACGAGCAGCTTTGCACGGAGTTGACACTTGCCGTGGAAGGATTTTAAGGATGGCTTACACCCTCCGTCATCAATCTAGAACATGGTCTGCTCTATGACCTGCTAGATCGCCACCTATTCAAAGCAATTCCGAACAGGCCACCTGCTAGTATCATGGCAATAAAAATGCACAGTGAGTGGGCCTTCGCAGAAATGCTGCCACTTATAAGGCCTATGCTGATTAATTTAAACGCTGAGAACGAGGGGTTGACTATTGATAGACGTTTTTTTCTTTTTTTTAATTTTTTTTTTCAACGTTTATTTATTTTTGGGACAGAGAGAGACAGAGCATGAACGGGGGAGGGGCAGAGAGAGAGGGAGACACAGAATCGGAAACAGGCTCCAGGCTCCGAGCCATCAGCCCAGAGCCTGACGCGGGGCTCGAACTCCCGGACCGCGAGATCGTGACCTGGCTGAAGTCGGACGCTCAACCGACTGCGCCACCCAGGCGCCCCTTGATAGACGTTTTTATCACAGACTTGATGTTCTCTTGATACATTATTGTACAGATCATCACTAGGTTTTTTTTTTTTTTTTTAAACCTCAATAAAACCTCTTTTATTGTGCCATTTGAAGAAAGCCTATTTTAGGCTGCTGGAGGCATTAGGGAACAATCAATTTCGGAACACACTTTTGTCCAATAAAAAATAGAATATGCACTTTTCTTCCCCAGGAAGGAAGCATGGAGGGAAAGAACCCATCTGCTTTGTTATAATACCCATTATGTAAAACTCACCTGTGGCTTTGCAATAATAGGACTGTTTTGCGCCTCTTCCTTTTCACCCCTTCTCCTGAGAAGCACGCCTCGTTTCTGCCTTTTTATGCATTATTTCCATGAAATTGGTGACAGCAATTAAAAGTAAATGTTATCTTTACATTATTCTCGCCCTCGTTTTTGCTGGACACCACAGTAACAGATACTCAATGAACGGCTAACGTCTTCATCCTCTCGGTGGCGGACATCGCTACGAAATCATACTGGCTTTGGGGCAGGGTGCCAAGCCTTCTTGGGGACGGCCACACTATTTTAATTAAACTGGAGTTGCATTAAAGTGACTAACCCTAGCGATCTGTCAGTGATAGCATGTTATATCATTCTGCAACACACACACACACACACACACACACACACACACACGCAGCAGAACCTTCTTAATTAAAGCTTCTGGTTTTGGTTTGTTTTTAAATATTCATACGCGCCCTTATTTGGAAGCCACCAAAGAAATCTCAGCAATAAACAGATAGTTCTGAGAGAAGGTGCTGTCACACGAGACGGACAGGGTCACTCGCGCCATACCTGCCGGTGTCCAGGTGTAGAGTTTAGCAGGTCCGCTTACCTTTATGGAGGTGCTGCAGTCAAAGCGAAATGATTTGGTCTGCCCATTTTCCAGATACACTTTCAAAACATTTGGCATAAAAAGAAGTGAATTATCCTTAACAGTTTCCTGTTTAACAACAACAACAACAAAGAAGATCAAAGTAGAATTCTGTTCTTTGCAGAAACAGCACCTACCTACAATTTATTCTAATCACAACATAAAACACCACCACCACCAATTGAACTCTCTAAGGCTAAAAGGGGTCTCTCTGGTGATATCTGAGTTTAGTTGTTCAGAGGAAATCTCTTCTTTTCCAGCTACAAATAACTCAGTCGATTCAAACGAAAGAACGTTTTTCCATCAGAAAACAAATCAGATGAATTTCTTTTTTTTTTCTTCCCTCAATCAAGGTTTCCCAGTAGAACACACAATGACAGACATGATGCCTTTGCAATTAAGCCACGATGCTTAGGACAACACGCACAGACTTTAGCAGAGCAGGCTACCTAGAAAAGAACGATGGCCAGCAATGATGACGTTTGATGCGATGCCCGTTGGAACTTGGCAGAAGTCATGAAAAGGGAGTACCGAGCATTCACAAGCTTTAAGTATAAAGTTATTTTATGAAATAATTTTTAACCCATTTAGGAATGTTCCTTAAACTCAAAGGGGACATATAAGGAATGAGGTAGTGTGTTAGAGATTAAAATACTAAGTCTAGGGGCACCTAGGGGGCTTAGTCGGTTAAGTGTCCGACTTTGGCTCAGGTCACGATCTCAAGGTTCACATGGGTTCGAGCCCTGCCTCGGGCTCTGTGTCGACAGCTCAGAGCCTGGAGCCTGCTTTAGATTCTGTGTCTCCCTCTCTCTCTGCCCCTCCCTCACGTGCACTCTGCCTCTCTCTCTCTCAAGAATAAACATTAAAAAATTAAAAAAAAAAAAACAAAACGAAGTCTCTAACACACATCATAACTTAAAAATAATTTAAAAACAGATGCTGGAGACATGGCCAAAAGTAAACAGCAGAAACATAGTCCTTTGAATTTTCTCTTTAATTGGAAATAGGGGGAGAGGGCAGGGAAGGAAGGAAGGCATGTTGGAGGAGTTCTGCCAATCCTTGGAGTGAACTGTGTTTCTCACATGTAGCTGGTCACGAAGTCATAGGAGTCAAGTGGAACTCGGCAATCCTGAAACCACATGTCCCTTGTTTACAGATGAAGAAACTGAAGACAAGATGTCCAGAGACTGGCTAATTTCCAGAAGAGGCTCCGTGGCTTTCGCTTCCTGTTCCTTTCTCTGAATTTCCTCCCTCTCCTTTCTCCTGTGGACTTCACACATGACTTTCCTACTACCCGATTCACTGAGTTGGTTCGCCTCCAACTCGACACGAAATAATACCCGATGACTCAGCAGAGCAAGAGCAGATGGAAAATGAAGATGGTCCCAAAGGTTGAGGAGCTGACCTGAGACGGAAGGTCCCTGCCACACACAGGCCTGCGATGAGGCAGAGGAGCTGCGGGTGATGGCTGACCCCAAGAGCTGTTCTCACACACCAGCTACCTTGAATGGACCTGGTATATCCAGGGCAAAAATAGCCACAGAAGCTTCTAGTCTCCTATTCTCTCTAAAGACACATACACTGGGGCACCGGGATGGCTCAGTGGGTTGGGCGTCCGACTTTGGCTCAGGTCATGATCTCACATCTCATGAGTTCGAGCCCCACGTCGGGCACTTGCTGACAGCTCAGAGCCGGGATCCTGCTTCAGATTCTGTGTCTCCCTCTCTCTCTGCCCCTCCCCACACGTGCTCTCTCTTTCTCAGAAAGTAAATAAACATTAAAACAAAATAGATGCAGACACTGATGACCCAATCTCATGCTCGGAAGCTTGAGAAAAGATGGGGTAAGTTTCAGATGACCTTCTGTGATATCACAATTCCTCTGCGACTGGAACCTTCTGGCCTTAAACTGGGATAGTCTCGTGAGATGGTAATGGATGCTAAGTGCTTTCAGGAAGACAGGGATGCCCTGTGGTGAGCAGGACAACGTGGGGTGAAAGGGGGCCGAGGGGATGGGCTGGGACGTGGCAACCGGGAGGACAAGACCACAGCTGAAATGCTCACAGGGCAGCACAATGACAGCCCTAGGTCCCCCCTGCAAGCATCACATAGTTTCACAGATTGGCCAGCTGACTCCTGGACTCCCAAGTGGGGAAGGCACAGGTCAGCAAGTTCTGGAAAGACACTTGGGCCGGGAGTGCCTAGCTCAGGATGTGCAAGCCTACATCTGCAAATCCAGATCCAGGACCACCCTCAGGGAAGAGTCTGTGACCCCTAACGAGCATGTCATGGATGAGATTTTATCCTTGTGACTCTGTTTAAACACTACCACCAGCAACAACAAAACCCGAACAGCCAAAGCTGGTATTTCAGAAGTCCAAAAACTATTAGTGCCTTAGATGACAGCTTTCGAAAAGCAAAAAACACTATGCTAGATTTTCTTGGGCAAAAAAGAATCAAAAATACAGCAACTTATTGATGTTGGCGCTATTCATTTTGAAGATCAATTATGTGCCTGAGTAATCATGATTTCTATTGAGACCCATTGACAGAGATCCGGGCAGTATTTCCTCACTTCTGGTTGCATATATGAAACTTCCCCATTACTTTAACTTGTCTCCATTTTGATTAATTGAAAGGAAAGAGACATTTAATTTTGAATAAGGAAAAACTTAGGGAAACCTTTCTCAAAATATATAAGGGGAGGATGCTTAGTTGGCAGAATGGGAAGAAGTAGGCGGAAGTTACAAAGAGGTGTATTTTACTGAATATGAGGCAACGCCAGTGATCTCAAATCAAACAAACTCCTTTGCAAAGTAGCGAGGTCTCTAACACTGGAATCATTCGAAGAAAACACTGGACTACTACGTATCGTGGATACACCAGAGGGAACATGTCAACAGCCCTGTGAAATCCAACAAAGACTTCTAAATTGATCATTCCAGAAGAGCGACTGGCCTTGCCTAGTAAAAGGCCCCTGTTTCAGCGACTCTCTCTGAGTCACAAGCAGACAACGGTCAACTCACCGACACTTGGCCGTTGATGATGACCTCCTCGGAGAATCGCACTTTGACTGGATTGGACTTTAATCTTGCCTTTTTTGCAGCACTAATAAATGCTGATTTGGGAGACTAGAAACAAGAAAACATTTGACAGGATTATTGGTAACATAATGCAGACCTTGTACCAGTTGTTTTCTATCTTATCTTCTCAAAAATTGAAAACACGAATTACGGATGCAGTCAAAACCCTGTCATGCGCATAAAGTAGTAAGTTTGACTTAGCAGACCAAACTGCAAATAGCACGTTCCATGTTCTTACTGAGCACATTTCCAAGGATCTTTCTATTTTTTGTTTAAAAAAAAAATTTTTTTAAAGTTTATTTATGTTGAGAGATAGGGCGTGAGCAAGGGAGGGGTGGAGAGAGAGAGAGAGAGAGAGAGAGAGAGAAGCCCAAGCAGGCTCTATGCTATCAGCACAGAGCCCAAGATGGGGCTCGGTCTCACGAACCGTGAGATCATGACCTGAGCCAAAATCAAGAGTCAGAAGCTTAACTGACTGAGCCACCTAGGTGCCCCTACAAAGATCTTTAAAAAAAAATTTAAAAAAAAAAAATTTTTTTTTTCAACGTTTATTTATTTTTGGGACAGAGAGAGACAAAGCATGAACGGGGGAGGGACGGAGAGAGAGGGAGACACAGAATCGGAAACAGGCTCCAGGCTTTGAGCCATCAGCCCAGAGCCTGACACGGGGCTCGAACTCACGGACTGCGAGATCGTGACCTGGCTGAAGTCGGACACTTAACCGACTGCGCCACCCAGGCGCCCCTAAAAAATTTTTTTTAATGTTTATTTATTTTTGAGAGACAGAGAGACAGAACGCAAGCAGGGGAGGGGCACAGAGAGAGGGAGACACAGAATCCAAAGCAGGCTCCAGGCTCCAGACGCCAGCGCAGAGCCCAACACAGGGCTCAAACCCATGAACTGCGAGATCATGACCTAAGCCAAAGTCGAACGCTCAACGGACTGAGCCACCCAGGCGCCCCTCCAAGGATCTTTTTAAATGATGGCTGTGAAAGGACAGAATCCTGGCTTTTTAAAAACATATTTATGTATGTATTTGGAAAGAGAGAGAGTGAGCACGAGCAGGGGAGGGACACAGAGAGAGAGGGAGAGAGAGAATCCTAAGCAGGCTCCGGGCTGTCAGCGTCCACCTTTGGCTCAGGTCATAATCTCAGGGCCGTGAGACGGAGCACAGAGCCTGCTTGGGATTCTCTCTCCCCTCTCTCCCGCTCTCTCTCTCTCTCTTTCAAAATAAATAAACGTTAAAAAAAAAAGTCCTACTACAGAGCTAAAGGGATGTGACAGTGGTGTTCTCCTCAGTATCTCTGTAATTACAGGCCAAGTTTAGTAACGATTAACAAATCGTACAGCCGTGAGTTCATTTGCTGTCAATGTGCCATTTTTTAGCTGAAGGGAAAACATTATTCTCCCTTAATGGTTTTAAGCAGGAGATATTTACGTTGGCATAACGGGTTTAGCACAAGTGAAGGGGCTGTAAGAAAGCTACCCAGAACAGACACTACTAATTAGGCGAGGTGCTTCAACGATGAAGCAGCCGCTGCTCCAGCACTGTTTGGGAAGGAAGGGTCGCACACGTGTTCAACATGGCGGATACTGAGGTGGATCCCTCTGTGCGTCTGAACTTGTAAATGTGCTGTTTGGCCAGATTTTTCTAAAATGGTCTACATCACTCCTTGCCTCAATAAAAAAGTACTTAACAGAACTTAGTTTGTCTTATGCATATCATTTGGTATATAATCTTAGAAGGGATTGATGTTTTCATGGAAGTGGTAAGGTGATTAGCCCCTAAAGTCAGTGGCCCCATAGAGCAGAACTTGTCAAGCTGGGGGTGTTCCTCTCTTCTCTCTGTAGCTATAGCATGCCCATCTCTTATGGCCTCCTTGCTCCCATATTTATTTACCATGCCCTAATGACAAACCTGGAAAACCAGCAAGGAGACTAGATAGCCAAGGTAGTTAGTCAAGTAAATACTATTCTATGTGTATTTGCAAGTCAACAGACTTGGGGATAAAAGTCCAAGAATTCATACAAGTGCATTTTTCTTGTTGTGGACTTGTGACTATTCCATGCAATCAACACCCATTTGAAAAATTACTTTTTGACCATAACAACATAAGCTCGTCATGTCTGAAGGTGACTGAATTAGAGTCAACAAGATAATGGCTTATTCCACTGGCTGGAGTTATTTCTGGAACACGGGGTATGTAAACCAGGCAGGACTGTGGTTTTTACTCAGATCTCTTTTTGCGGCTCAAAAAAACATACAATGTACACCACTCAGAAACCCAAGGAATTAATTCTTAGCAACCTGTAGACCTGTGGGTGCTGATCACAAGCACTTCATATCCTGTGGTGGAAATGACAAGTAATTACCATCTAGAATAATCAGATTCTTTTGCTGTTAATTAATTTTGAGATCAGAAGGGCTCTAATCAGCCTCTGCACCTCTTTCCAAATTTGCTGTTGCTAAGGTGGCCGGAGTAGACGTATGGTGTGCTCCTGATGCTTTTAGTTGCTCTTAGAAGTCACTAGAACATTGTTTGAAAAAAAAAAAATCACATAAATAAGAGACGTTTCTGAAACTGAAGCGTAAGGTCTTGAATTTGCAGTCCCTCTATGTCTACAATACTATTGGCATAGTAGACACTGAGTAAATGTTTGGTGGGGTCTAACTAGCCACAGTCATCACGGGGTAACTTAGCTTGGAGTTCCCCCAAAGCAGAACCTGAGACAAGGAATCATGGGCAGGGAACAGTTATGGGAGGTGCTTCAAGGAAGCATGCATAGGCAAGCAGGAGAAAGGGAGACGGGGCAGAAGAGGAAGCCAATGAAGCATTCTGTAAGTCCGTCACCACCGTAAGCAACTGGGGCTTAACCCTGTTGGGACACTCCAGGAACGAGGCAGACCACAGGCATCAGAGTTATCATGTCCGAGGAGGAGACAGAGAGCTAGGGCATGTGTTCACCAGCTCCTGTCAGTCAGTGATGGAGTGGCTGCTCTTTTGGGAATGAGGACTCCTCAGCACCTCTGGCCTGCTGCACGGGCATCTGCCTGTGGCCAGAAAAAAAACCCCACAATCACCGGTCTCTCAGCTGGCAATTGGGCTGGCGTGCTCCATGTGACACATGTCAAGAAGATGTGGTCTGGGTGCCGATGCCATCTGATACACTGGGCCTCCCTCGGGTGCGTGGGACGGAGTGGAAGCAGGGCAGGAAGTGAGAAGCAGGCAAACAGGTCTGTCTCCTCTTTGGCCTAGAAACAACCCAAGTTCATGGGAATCGTGGTAGCTCCAGGGCAACAGCACCGAGACCGACTTCTCTCAAGTCCCACTGAGCTGGGACTGTGTGAGTGGAGGTAATCGAGACTCTTCCAATAATCTCTGTCTCAGGCCGCGTCAGAACTAGGGAGTTCTGGAAGTTCTAGACTTGGGAACTGTGGAAGGCAGGGTCAAGGGACAGCAGGAAGGATCTGGCCAAGAAAGCTCTCTAATAAATGGAAACAGCGCAAGGAAAGGAGATGGTAGGTCAGAAGAAAACAAATAAAATCCCCAAGAAATCTGGAAATTCCTTTCCTAAAATGCCATCGTCATAGAATGGGGAAATACTACTAAATACAGATGAAGATTTATCCACGAAGGTGCTGTGTGCACAAGCAGAAGAGAAAACAATCGAAGTCAGTATGAAGCGTTTGGTAATAGGGTGTCGGTTAAGTAAATCTTGGTTTAGTATAATGTTTTACAGCCACGTATATGGTGCTTAGAAAGAATTCTGGATGATATGGAAACATGCTTCTGATCCGCTAAGTGAAAGAAGCAGAATAAAGCTGTATGTAAAAGATCTCCACTACTGACACTGGCTGCCTCCGGGGAAAAGATGTGTTCATACTTATTTTCTTGCGTCTGTGTCTCCTTCCGTACTTCCATCACGTCAAAATGGGGGGAAGGAGAGAACCGTCTACAATACTTTAAAAACGAGGCAGCAGCCTGTTAGGAATGACTTCTCCAAAAACTTCAGGAACTGTGAGACTCTTCTCCCGGGCCCGCTGGAGCTGGGCCTCAGGAAAGACTGATTTCCATGGCTGGGCTCGCTTTGGGTGCCCTGGGACCAAGTGCAGGGAGGCGAGAAGGGGTAAACATCAACTCTCTGTCTTGACTGGACCTTGTTATACAGGGGAAATGCAACATAACAAAGGTTGGCCAGCAAGTGACAAAACAAATTAAAATGCTAATTTTCACTCTCCGCAATGAAGTAGACTTTATACACTTTCTTTCGGTCTGGTGGCTCATCTGTTTCAATAGGTCAATCCTGGCTGCTGAGAGAATGTTCAGCAAATACACGGATCCCATATGTTTCTGTATTTTAAAAAGCAACGCGCTGGTAGGGAAATCCAAACACAAAAATGTAAGTAACAACGTGTAGGCTCTTTTCCCGCCTTCTTTTCTCTCTGAGTCCAATCGATCTATTGAAATGACTTGGGGGTTCTACTCCTTCATTTCTGTTCCCACATTTCAGAGGAGAAAGCCACTTTGGGCCAGATCAGTAAGGGAAGACTCTAGGTGGGGCAGTGGTTCCCAAGTGGCGGCAATCCACCCCTCCCCTCCCCAAGGGACACTTGGCAATGTCTGGAGACATTTTTGGTTGTCACAACTCGGGGAGAGGGTGCTACGGGCATCTAGTGGGTAGAGGCCAGAGATACCGCTAAGTATCGTACAGTGCCCAGAATGGCAGCACAGAATGCAGAGATCTCCAGCCCCAGTGTCGGCAGTGGTGACGGTAAAGAACGCTGAGGTAGCATCGAGAGTTTGTGCGGAGGCTTGGAAGGTGAGAAGGGTCTGGCTAGGCCAAGGACGTGTTGGGCTGGAGGATGCGGTGGGCGTTTCAGGAAGGAGGGCTGGTCAAGGCAAGTCAAAGATGAGGATTCCCTCACAGCGGCCGGGCAGGGGGAGAGTGCTGCCGAAAGCAGGGGTGCAGCTATTGGCCAGCAAAGCAGGCAACACTTGCTCCTAAATGTTGCGGCTAAATGTTCACCTTCCATATGGCACAGTATCAACAGCCACCTGAACTCGTGGAAAGTTCCAGATCATCTATTACAGCAAGTTCCATGACCCACTGATAACAGTGAGTGTTCATATGAATAACCTGTGAGTATTCAGGCACCCTCAACTGGCAAAAACAGCAAACAAAGCCACAAGGCACAACCCCACACTTAAGTGGCAAAACCCTTGCTCTTTCTCCAGGTTTATGGCACGGCATGAAACATTACGTCACGTTGCCAAAATAACCTGGTTTGCCATAAAATGGTTCTGATCTTGCTGTGTAATAGGTTATAAAGTGGGAAGAGAGAATTCAGGAAAGACCATATAAACTCGAAGTTCCACCAGGAAGTTACGGTTGGTCAGCCACTTGGTTATTATAGACATTCCCATTGGCTTCACCTAACGTATTTGTCCACTGTGAAGAAATGAGAGAGCGTGGACAGATTTGAAGAGGGTGTGAGTGACAGTTTGGTTCACTTGGTAAACAATGTAAAAAGAGACTAGCGGTTTGGAAGGAATCAAAGAGAAGGGACTAAAAGTAACGGTCACTGGTAAACTAAGCTTTTATTACAAGTACTTATGTCCTGGATGGCACAGTTTGTTTACTTGGCTAATTGTTTACTTGGCTAATTCTATTCGTCATCTTATCAGAATCTTGAATACACATTTTTTTCGCGCCGACAATGCTTAGGCCGTGGTGTTTAGGAGGAAAATGCTGGAACATGGGAGATGAAGAGGTTGGTCAGGAGATGGAGCGTGGCAAAGAGCAGAGCCCCCAACTGCATGGGGAAGAAAACACAAGCGTAAACAGGTGGGAATCTTTGCCAATCCTCGCAAAGGCCACACAAGGTAGCGATGGTCAACGTTTGGGGGAAAATCTGCAGGCATTTGCTAGGGTAGTTTTTAGCTCAACTGCCAATGTATGGGATTCACAAGCAACAGCCAATCTATAGAAATAGAAAGTAAGTTAGTCGTTGCCTGGGACTAAGAGTGGGAAGGAAGCAGTCACTGTAAATGGGAACGAGAGATCTCATTGGCTGAAGGAATTGTTCTCAAACTGCCTTGTGGTGATGGCTGCATACCTCAGTAAATTTGCTAAAGATCATTGCACTGTACACTTAAAATGGGTGGATTTCAGGATACACAAATCATACCACGATAACGTTGTTATAAAAAAAAAATCATGGCAAATGAAGGCAGTAAGACTTTAATTGCTCCCCACCTTCCTGACCAAGGCTGCTGAAATCACATTCTGACAGCGGTATTTCCTCTGACAACCACCCTTAAAGGGGAGTCTCCCTGAAATATGTACCAAATTATTTAGAAGAGGATATGAAAAAGGATGATGCTAGAATGTCCTACAATTAAATATTCCCATTACATTTGTGAGTCTTAAGCTGGTAACACACAAGAAAGTGTGTTCCTTTCCTTTCTCTCCAATGAGTGGGTTTGCTATCATGGTGTATAAAATACAAGCACTGAAGATTTCTGAACTCGAACTATAAACGCATGCGGTTTTTCTCTGCTGTTACTCAACGTCATGGTTTCACTGGGACTGGGACGAGGAGATGGAATCCTGGGGTCATACAGTGGCACTTTTACTCACAGGACACTTACAGGGTAAGGCTGAATGACAGTGAGGAGGATTGATTCTTTGCAGCTTCTGAAAGAGAAAAGAAACAAACATACTTATGAAATGCACAGAGGCCGGACTCTTAACAGTGACAGCGTTCTTTTGAAATGAAACGTGTGAGATATTGGCGAACGTTTCTTGGGCTCCCAGGCAGCGTAAATCAAAAAGCTCAAAAGTGGGCTTTCAGACCGTGGAGAAAACCAAAGTCAAGTGCTCAGCCAGTGTAACAAACAGCCTGATGGAAAGCTTCCCGTGTGGTTTATGCTGAGCAGCAGGACCTTCAAGTAACACTCGCCGAGGGAAGGGCTGTTTTAGGAGCCTCATCTCAATCAGTCCCTGCACTTTCCCCGGCTCTCAAAATTGAGTCTCGCCATTTCATTTTAATTTTCTAGAAAAGGAATCCATTTTTAAAAATTCGTAACAGCGGTATCTTCTCAGGGCCACCGTCATGAAAGAAAACGGTCAGTGTAGGTTGCTTGTGTGCAAACATCACATCCCCATACTGTGTGGCTCACAAAGTCCATGGTAACAACGCCCACGACATTGGGCTGACACGTATTCAGATGGGCACTTTTTGGGAGATCTTGTTCATGAGGGGGAACATGTTGAACAATAACTCAATCCCAGCAAAGAACTCAACCCCTCAGGGAACAGCTTTCCCTCCTTCCCTTTTTAATCTGAGTAGGAGAAAGGTCAGTTGCCACTTTGTTGAGGAGACGCTGACTTTTCCTACGTTAGGTTTTCATTAATTACCTGCTTTTGTGATTTACTGTCCGAATGGGTAAAGTAAAGGGGATCTGTTGCAAGGCTGTTCCCCAGAAGGAGCCACTGCAAATCGTATTTCTGGCAATAACTGCATGGTGGCTAAATGTGCCCGCAGCAGGCTGGGTTGGACCAGGTTCTACTAACTGGACCACGGCGGCGGGGTGGGAGGGGTGGTGGGGCGGGCGGTGTGGGGAGTGAGGTAGGGAATACGGTGGGGGAGGAGAGGAATCAATGGAGCAGAGAAAGGAGGAACACAACTCAAGAAACTCAAAGTATCAGAGATTAGGATGATGGTCATGGTGGCAGGGTGGGGACGGCACACGGTTGACTGTGGCCCACATGCTCCCATGAGTTCACAGTGGCCAAGGGTTGGCAGAAAGCTCCAGCAGCTCAAGTAGGCAGCCAGCATTTTCATTAGAGGCCTAGAGCAACAGTATAACGATGCCAGAATTGAGTGGCTAAGATGAACGATCATGCATTTTGCTGCTGGGTGTGCGGACACATGTGGTGGTTGAGGGGAGCAGTCTGGCATCATCAGGCAAACTTCAGTATCACATGCACCATGACTCAGCCATTCCATTCTGGCTTATATCACAGAGAAAGTCTGCCGTTAGCCTTTAGGGACTGCGTGGAGGTGCGTACCACAGAATGATCCAGCAAGAGGAGGCAGAAGCTTAGATGTGCCTGGTAACTACTAGGATGGGGCTTCAAACGTAGTGTAAGAAACCAGATGAGATAGATAACGTAATACCATTCACAAAAGCTCAAAACACGTGTGCACAAAACAGCAGCACACATCTGGAAGAATGCAATAAGAAAGGACGGGGTGCGCACTCAACATGTTGGAATAGTTTTTCTCGCGGGGGGGATAGGAGTGGGTGTGAATCTAAACAAGTAAAATCAGAGGAGAGGGGCATGGCGTGGGTCTATGATGACGATCCTTTATACCATGAAGTGATGAGTTTGATTAATTTGACTCTCTGCACATATGGCTTAATTAAAAAACTCACAATCTGAAAGCGGATGAAGAAATTTGGGGTAGACACAGGTCAGCAAACTTACAAACTGCTTAAGGAGAGGCGGCTCCCAGAAACCTCTGATGTAATCCCTAATCTGTTCACCAGGACAAGGGACAGCCAGCCTCCCCACTCTTTGGGGCTGTTCCACTGCAAACAACTACCACTCACTCAGTGGATGTAACACAATGGCACAGCCCACACTGATTCCACACAGGCCTCTGCATATGAGGAGCACATAGGCAGAAAGCAGCACAAACAGGAACAAAGGGACCTCTGGCGTTTGTGCATGTGCCATGGCAGTGGGCCTTTTCTGCCCCATTCTGCTGCCAAGGGCCCTCAGTAGCAGGCACTGGGTCCCGGGGTTTCATGCTCTGGGCACAGCTGATCGGACGCGGGGGTTGGAATGAGCCAATCAGATTTCCTTCTCTGCAGAATCAGAAGCAGCACAGAGGGTTGGGAGCTGAGTCCCAGGCACGGCTGAATAAGACTCACCATTCTGTTAGAAATCAAATAAGATGGAAAAAAAAAAATCTCAATATAACTATCATCAGTTGTGCAAATAGGCTTTTATCTCTGTTTTCTCTCATCTACAAGTACTTAATTATCACCTGCCAGATGTGAAGAATGAACTCCATAGTGCTGCAGGTCCCTTAGGATTCCTAACTCAATCCCAGGAGGGGGGGAAAAACCGGAAGCCATATGTGTTCATACGTTATAGGATGCTAGGACGACTGAGGCAGATTCAGCCGAGGCCTCATGCCAGCAGACGCCAATCACCCTTGCATGTTAGAGCAAGGTGCTACAGGACTTTCAAAGGAGGCACTGAAAACCAGAGTTTGGGACCCTTAACCCCTTATGCACCTTGGAGCCTGACTCATCACTCAATTAAAAACAACAACAACAACAAAAAGGCGACTGGGGAAGGCTGGCGGAAGCAACACACGCCCAAAGAACAGACGCTACATTTGGGAAATTACTCCCTTTCCACTGAGGCAGGCCCAAAGTGTGCAATTCCTGGCACCAATAGGTGGGAGATGCAGTAGAAATGGTACCCTGGAGTCATTTAACAAAGGCGTCTTGCCCAACTGAGCCTCTCTACAGGTGAGAGAGCCTTAGTAGAAACATACAGAAGCTGAGGAGAAAGAGTCAACTTTCATTAAACTCCATGGATAGAGGAAACCAATGCCAGGTTACACGGGTGCCAATCAAGGGAGAACTTTCTGGCTTTTTAACTCACTGTCCTGGTTCCATGTTAATGTGGAAGGAGCCAAAGCTAGAGAAGACGGTTGGGGGATGCCCCTTAACCCACCGTAGGCTTCCCAGGTGGAGAATAAGGGGTAAGGAAGGCATCTCGTGGAGTTGGGAGTTTGGACTATGACATGACAATTACACGTTGAAATCACAGATTACAAGTTGTCGTGATTCCAAGTATACGAGTGACTGGAGAGTTTTTCTAAACCTGCTAAATCCACATATGGGGCCTGCCTGGGAGTTTATTGAAGGCCAAGGAAGCGCTGGCCCTGAAGAGCTGTCATGGATGGGCAGCAGGGAAGAAGAACACAAGTGCGATAGGATTCTACCCTCTGAGGGCTGCGTGCTACACTCATCTCTAATTTCTCGTTCCTTAAACTAACTTGAACAGATCATCTTCTTGGAGTCCAAACAATCCTTGACTAAGACAGTGAGTGCTCAGGGCTCTCAGAAGAAACAATAAAGGTAAACACAAGAGTGAGGATAGATGGGCACACAAGGCTGTGGGAAAAATGCTAGTTTCCTCTAGAGCAATGCCCAGTGGCACTGTATTTATTTGTTCCCTTCTGGAAAGGGAAGCAGATAGTCCCAGCTCCAGTGCAGTCTGCTAGGAGTGGGTAAGTGCCTGGAGAAGGACACCTGGTATGTGGCTCAGACGCTAAGAAAATCAGCACAGACACTGCATTAGCTTCCGATTGCTGCTGTAATAAATTGCCACCAACTTAGTGGCTTAAAACAACACAAATTTATTACATTACAAAGAAAGGAAGTCAGAAGTCTGAAATAGGGTCTCTCTAGCCTAAAATCAGGGTGTCAGCAGGGCTGCACTCACTCTGGAACCTTTTCCAGCTTCTAGAGCCTTCCTGTATTCCTCGGTTCGTGGCCCCTTCAAAACCAGCAGTGTAGCATCTTCACGTTTCTCCCTGGATCTTTCCTGCCTTCCTCTTTCCATTATAAAGACCCTTCTGATTACATTGGGTCCACCCAGGCAGTCCAGGATAATCACCCCATTCTTAACTGAATCACATATAGAGTCACAGGCTCTGGGGATTAGGATGTGGACATCTTTGCGGGTGGGAACATTATTCTGTGCTACCACAGACGCTAGCTTTATTACTGATCTAGTGCTACATAACAGATTACCACAAACTTAGCGGCTTAAAACGACACACATTTATTCTCTCACAGTTTTTAGGAGGCAGAAATACGAGCATGGCTTCACTTTATCTTTTACAATTTCTCCCGTGAGACTGCCATCAAAATGTTGTCCAGGGCTGAGGTCTCATCTGAAATCTCGACTGGGAAGGATCCACTTCCAAGCACACATTTGTGGTTTTTGGCAGGATTAAATTCGTTTTTGAGCTGTTGTACCAAGGACCTCCGTTCCTTGCTTGTGGTTGGGCAGAGGTCACTCTTAGTGTCTTGCCACATGGGTGTCCCCAACATGGCAACTTGCTTCATCATAACCAGCAAACTCTCCTTTGGAAGATTGGAAGTTACAGTCTTCTGTAACATAATCACAGAAATGACATCCCATCACCTTTGCCACATTCTGTTGGTGAGAAGCACATCAAAAGCCCCACCCAGATGAAAAGAGAGGGGAATACACAAAGGTATGAATAGCCAGAAGCGAGGATTGTTGGGGGCCATGTTAGATTCTGTTTGACACACTAACAGAAGGATTCATAGTCAAGTAAACTGTAAGTACCTTGAAAGTGGTCTCCACCCATGAAGTCACCTCACATGAGACTTTTTTTTTTCTTTTGGTCAGCGACATCAGGGAAAAGCATTTTTCAGTATGTTAATTTGAAAATGGGAGGGGCACCTCGGTGGCTCAGTGAGTTGAGTGGCTGGACCTTGCCTCAGACCATGATCTCGGCAGTTCCTGAGTTTGAGCCCCACATCTGGCTTGCTGCTGTCGGCCTGCCAGCAGAAAGCCCACTTAGGATCCTGTGTCCCCCTCTCTCTGCCCCTCCCCCACTGGAGCTTTCCCCAAAAGAAATAAATATAAAAAAATAAATAAAAATGGGAAACATGTTTCAAAATATGTACGTTATATTGAGGGCATTTCAAGTTTTTGTGCCTATAATAATTCTCTGCAAAGTGCTTGAAACATAACCTAGATTGATTTTAATTTTACCAATGAATGAGTAAATGAAGTTATCTGAATTGAAATAAAACATTCCAGTATGTTATTTTATTTTTTTAATAATTTAATGTTTATTTATTTTTGAGAGAGAGAGGGAGAGAGAGAGAGAGAGTGAGCAAGCATGAGCAGGGAGGGGCAGAGAGAGAGGGAGACACAGAATCCAAAGCAGGCTCCAGGCTCTGAGCTGTCAGCACAGAGCCCAATGTGGGACTTGAACTCATGAATGAGATTGTGACCCGAGCCAAAGTCGGTCACTCAACTGACTGAGCCACCCAGGCATCCCACATTCCAGTATGTTATTAATCATCCATACTGGAGATGTGCTTTCCTTCTGCTTCTCTTATCTTTAATTATTTCATTATGACCTGCCAGACAAGAAGAATTAACTTCATGATGTTTTGGATCTCTGAGAATTCCTAACCCTTAGATCCTGGACAGGGTAGAGGGACGGGGGTGGTGAGTGGGAAATAGATCTAAGCCATTTAAAAAATCACTTCAACAGAGAGATTAGAACTGAGAATGGAACAGGCACCGGGGTGGCTCAGTCAGTTGCGTGTCTGACTTCGGCTCAGGCCATGGTTTCATGGCTCATGAGTTCATGAGCTCACGGCTTGTAAGTTTGAGCCCCACATTGGGCTCTGTGTCTAGAGTCGGCTTCGGATTCTGTGTCTCCTCTCTCTCTGCCCCTCCTCTGCTGGCACTCTGCCTCTCTCAGAATAAATAAACATTTAAAAAAACTTAAAAAAAAAAAAAAAGAAATGAGAATGGGAGGTACTCCATTCAGGTAAGCAGATAACTTCTTTTTTTTTTTTTAATTTTTTTTTTCAACGTTTATTTTATTTTTTGGGACAGAGAGAGACAGAGCATGAACGGGGGAGGGGCAGAGAGAGAGAGAGACACAGAATCGGAAACAGGCTCCAGGCTCCGAGCCATCAGCCCAGAGCCCGACGCGGGGCTCGAACTCCCGGAGCGCGAGATCGTGACCTGGCTGAAGTCGGACGCTCAACCGACTGCGCCACCCAGGCGCCCCATAGATAACTTCTTTTTATGAAGGCCTAAAACAGCCAGGGACATTAAAAAATAGAGTTCGGGGCATGCTTAGAGAAGTGTTATTTCATAATAAATCAGCAGTGAATTTTCCACTTTTGAAGAACACTTTCAAGACTGTAGTACCAAGAGTTTTGAAATTGTTGAGTTTGTTCAAAACACCACCTTAATCCCTGCATCACAGTGTTGACCTGCAGAAGAAAATATAACTGCTGCTATCAAATTTGCCTTCAATTCTGCCACAAAAATCTCTTCGTACCCCTTTGTGATGGAGTTGCTTGAAACACGCTCGGGACATCCAGCATCAGTGTTTGCACATCGTGCTTTGGCAACACATCCCATTGTTAGCAGTCAGTCACTCTCGATTTCTCCCTCTCTCCAGGCCTGGCAACCATCAGCCTACTTTCTTTTTTCTTAGCGCTGCCTCTCTCACTTCCTATTTACATGAACTTAATATCGCAATATATAATCATATCGGCACGCGCTATTGTATATTTCCTTCTACACCAACTAAATAGGTCCCTTGAACAACTCAGAGATCGGTACATATGTACATATGTGAAGAGCATTGAGATTTCCTCAGAGATTGGGAAAACCAAACCGAAACAAACCAAAATAACTATTATATAGGAAAATACTGTATGTCAAAATTCAAGAGTCTTGCTTTAAAAAAAGAAAAAAAAAAGCCGAAATAAGTTAACTATAAGGTTTTAAAGTTCAAAGCGAAGTAAAGACTCAATCCACAGAGGCTGAAAGGTTAGGCTTCTGAAAGGCAAAATAAAGAGGAAATTTAGGGCTATATATGAAAGGATTTTTTAAACTGTAAAATGACATTCTAACATAATTCAAAAGATTGATGGGCGGTATTTTTATTTAGCAAGAGAGGAAGTAAGGCACAGAGAAGGGGCATTTGAACTCTCCCTACTAAGGTAAACACATGCACACATCATATTCTTTCTTCTTTTTGCACTTCAGAGTTCTTCAAAGAGATCAGCAAAATATTCTTTTCTGCAAGCTAGTGTGTGCGCCTGAGCCCTCACACTCTGCTGCTGGACAGCAACTGATGATGGAAATGAGAAATAATGAAACGAACAGCATTTCTGCAGTGACCCTGTGCTCAGAAGAGCCCTTCTGCAATCCTAGGGTATCGGTATCGCTGTGGCTTCCTTTCTATTTTTTCTTCTTATCTGAACCAGGAGATGTGGAAAGAACATTAAGATTGTTATGATCTGCTAAGCAGCCATAACATAGTCTGCCTGGTCACTCGCTGACAAAGCTGGAGGAAATAACGCTGCCCTTCACTTTTAGAGAAGTTGTCACAGGACTACTTGGAATGGAGGTTTAATGCTTCACCTAGTTGACCTTTCCGACACCCTGAACAGAGACTCTGATTATGCATTGTATCCATTCCTAACATGTGCTGAAGCCATTAGCTGGAGAGAACGGAAGCAGCTAGCAAATGACTAAGCACTCAAACCAGATCAACACATTAAGGCTAAGGGTGATCCGTCGTGGACTTTGGGAAACATTAACACTCTACAGGTTGTTGCTGAATGGAGCCTTTACTTTGATAAATGCAAAGAAGAATGAGACTATTTGTTATTTCTCAGTTTTGTTCAGGGGATGCTGACAAAGAAAATGCGCATAATGAAGCCACTCTAGTCATCAGGGCCAAAAAGACAGAAGAGATAGACCAGAGAATCCACTTGTCCAGTAGCACTGGCTGGGCTTCTACGGATTTTACAATATCTCTCTCCCGGTACCATTTTACCCTTGAGAGAGGGGTTCTACAGCTGAGTGAAAAATACCACCAGCTTGGTAGCCAAGGGGACAAATGAGAATTTGAGACAAGACCCTTCTTGTGCAATACGGTAAAGACTTCACCCTGAAACACTGGGTGATTGAACTGTTCATCTTCTCCAATCTGTGTGACAGAGGCCCCAGACATGGCCCTCAATGAACCACGCCTTTTGGCGTCTAAACCTTGTGTAGTCTCCTTCCCTTGAATCGGGGCTACTTCTGTGACTTATTTTTGAGAAATAGAATAGGGTGGAAGTGACACTGCAGGCCTCCTAGGCCTTGTTTAGAAGAAGCTTAGAAGCCTTACAGAGACCCATTCCCTGGGTATCTTAGAAGGCTCACTCAGAGAAGCCAGCTACCAGGGAAGAAGGCCAACGACCCTGGAACCACCATGATGTGAGGAAGCTGGCCATGTGGAGACAGGGGACCTGCCTGGCCAGCTGCAACTCTGTCAGCTGCCTGAGTCCAGGCAACAATGTGTGAATGAAGAAGCCACCTTGGATGTCCGAGTCAAACGAGCCCATATATGGCAATAGCTCTCATTGGTTCTTGACAGTAGCCACACGAGTGATATCAGTGAGAACTATCTGAAGCCATTTCATTTGTTGGGCAGCAATACCATCTGTCCACAAAGATTTCGAAAACCATGTGTTTTCCTTTAAATGATTATTTATTTATTTCGAGAAGGCGGGGAGGGGCAGAGAGAGGACAGCAAGAATCCCAAGCAGGTTCCGTGCTGTCAGCGCAGTGCCCGATGCAGGGCTCAAACCCACGAACCGGGAGATCGTGACCTGTGCTAAAATCAAGAGTTGGATGCTTAATGGACTGAGCCACTCAGGTGCCCCCCAAAAATATGTTTTTTAAATAATAGTCAAAGGGCTCAGATGATTTTGAAATTGAACATGTCTCCCTTATCAAAGTGTCCAATCTAATGGCTCTCCAGAATGCTGTAGTGCAGAGTCACATTTAAAAATAAATTGTCTTGATCTCACAGTTTGTGGGTTTGAGCCCCACATCGGGCTTTGCACTGACAGCACAGAGCCTCTTTGGATCCTCTGTCCCCTCTCTCTCTACCCCTCCCCTGCTCACACGCACTCTCTCTCTCAAAAACAAATGAACGTTAAGAAAAATTAAAAACTAAAATGTCAGGGGGTGTGCCTGGATGGCTCAGTCAGTTAAGCGTCTGACTTGTTTTCAGCTCAGGTCACGATTTCATGGTTCGTGAGTTGGAGCCACGCTCCTGGCTCTGTGCTGACAGTGCGGAGCCTGCTTGGGATTCTTTCTCCCTCTCTCTCTGCCTCTTCCCTGCTTGTGTTCTCTCTCTCTCTCTCTCTCTCTCTCTCTC
>NW_024420331.1:915618-947913 GCF_014898765.1 Herpailurus yagouaroundi
CTGGTTGGAATTGTCTCTCTCCTTCTCTCCGCCCCTCACCTGTTTGTTCTCTCTCTCTCTCTCTCTCTCTCTCTCTCTCAAAATAGATAAATAAACATCAAAAAATTTAAAAAAAAAATAAAATGTCTGTCATACAAACTGAGCTCAATTGCAGATTTTGGAGACTAGGGTGGAGGAAAAAGAACAAATTTAGGAGAGAAGAAAAGACCCTACCAGAGTCTTGGACTAAAAGTGCTTCACTATAAAGCAGAATTTTGAGGGCACAACTGGCGGTGTATCCTCGGGTATGTGTTTGAACTTGGCAGAGCAAGGATTAAAGCACATTGTAATTTGAGGCATAGAATTAAATGAGTCCATACAACCAATGACTTAAATATAAACCTAGGGAGAAACCAGAATTCTTTGCAAAATCGAATTCACATTTTAATGAATGTATTTAAGGCTTCCACTGGGCTTTTCTTTGTGAAGAATATTGGGTCATTAGGTTAAACTTCACATAAACGATGCAGTGATTATCAAAATTAACATTTTAATGAGAGTGTCCCATTTCAAGCACTTTATTTTGTTATATTTTTTAAACTGCTGCAGTAAAATTTGAGGTTAGGCACTCTCGATTTGGAAACTGTTTTCAGGCTGACCTAAATTTTCCGTCTATTTAAATTCATTTTCTGCTGAATGAATGTTGTCTTTGGCCTTTGAACTACTTACCTTTAACTAATGGATGAAACTGGTACTTACATTCAAGCTTTATAAAGGGCAGAGGGAGCTCTTGAGAAAAAATTTCAATTATTTTGTGTACACATATGGTACTGAAGAGCTCTCACCTCATACGTTCCTTTGATAAGTATTTACTGATAACATCAGTGATTCTCAATGGGGAACGATTTTGCCCCGCAGAGGGCGTCTGGCAATGACTGGCATCTCGTAGGTAGAGGGCTGGGACGATGCCAAATATCACAGTGCACGCCACAGCCCGCTGTGACGAAGAATTTTCAGCAGGAAATGTCAGTAGCGTCAAGATCGAGAGAGCCCGGGCATGTCAAACCTACCCCTCAGGAATAATCATTATCCTGACTTCTAACACCATGGAAGAGTTGGATCCCATTGGGAACAGTGCATCAATATACTCCCATAACATTAGCTATTTACTTTTCTTTCTTCTTTCACTCGACACTGGGTTGGAGATTCATCCGAATGGCCACGTGCGGATGTGTGAATGTGCCACCATTTGTAAATCCCTTTTACCAACTGATGAACGTTTGGGTGGTTTTCCATTTGTGAGAAGGAAGGGAGACGATTCATTTTCAGAATTACTAAAGAAAAGTGCTGTCCGGTTAACAGGTTTACAACCTACTGGCAATAGGTACACACCATCCCGCTCAGAATGGAGTCCCAAACCTTTAGACGCTTCTCTTCCTGGCTCTTCTTCCTCTTCCCCTTTTGCGGGCTTTGCAATGAGCATGCGCCATAGAATAAAGGGAGCGATTGGAGCTGTAGAAACAGTATTGCTCTTTAATATACTTGTATATGTCTTTTGGTGACACTACATATGCACTTCTACTTGGTAATTCCTCGGAGTGGGGCTGATATGTTCAGGCCAAGATTGTGTTATTTGGCCATGCCATTCTTTTGCCGTCCTGTGACACAGGTATCTCTTCTGATGAACTCTACTAGCCTTCTGTTACCTTCTTCTACTCTTCTTTGTGTCTGACTGAGCACCAAGAATGTCTTGAAGTTACTTAGAAGGAGTTAAAACTCTGTCATCTTAGAGGGGCGCAACAAGGAAGAAGTGTGCAACATTCCACTCACCCCAACTAAATCGTGCAAATTGTATCAAAAATGATTGGGAATCTCAGTTTTCAAACCACACCCCATGCAACCCCTCCGAGGCAGGGCCTCTCCAACGGCTTTACGCACTGGGATTGGGGGGCAGGTTTCTGTGGAAGAAAGGGCGCCACTGTTAAAAGCAAATAACAAAGCCAGTGGACAAAAAGATTGCTACCGGCTCATCGAATTCCAAAAGGCCTCAGTCTGCAATCCTAAATCTCCTTCTGAATTTCCATGAAGGTGTTCAGCTCCAACTCCTCTGGCTTCAACTTCAACTTCTTTTTTTTTTTGTCTCTCGATGAAAAATAAAGTTGATAAAAAATAGCAAAAAAAAAAAAAAAAGAGTAAACTTTCATTGGATGAGGTCGCTTTTCTGCTCTTTATATTTTAAGAATGGCAATAATACTGCCTGCCGCTTCACACTGCAAATGCAGAGCATTTCAGTAATAGCCACATCGCTCTAATAGATCTTCCTGATAAGAAAATGAGGCTCAGACAGGTTACAGTGGCTTTACTTTCCTGACCCTAGACTTTGGGCTTGGCCAGGACGTGCTTTGGCCAGGGCAAGAGGTACAGAAGCGACAGTGTGCCAAATCAGAGCCTGCTCTTTTAGAGGCCGTATGTGTTCCCGCTTGCCCGCCTATGCCCTGTGTCAGCACCGACCTACTGGGCCCTAGCCAGGCCCCTGGTCCCGGGAGGATATGAGAGGTCCAGGTGGACCTGATCGTAATCTGCAGTTTCCAGGCAGGCCTTCTGGCCAAGATCAGCAGAACCACCCCAACCACTTTTCAGTTACATGAGAGAGAAATGCTTATTTCCAGGCACAAAAGGACAACCATCATAAGACTCCACTTAGGAAATCTCCGGAATAGGCAGATTCATAGAGCCAGAAAGTAGATTAAAGGTTATGCGGGGGTAGGAAGAAGGGGAAATCAGACTCAATATCTGGTCTGCTGAATAAAATCTCCCTATGTGAAAAGTAAACCATTGGGTAGTGGGTCAAGGAAGGAACTGATGAATGGGGCGGTGAAAAGAGCCCATTCGGAAGTGGCTCGTCCCATCTCAGGGTCACTCCCGTGGAGGCACTGCCATCGTGGAGCATATGAAGGGACAAGAAAAAAAATCCAGGCAGCTCGAATCACTTTCAAACCATTAAAAAAATGCTAAGCCAATACAAATTTGGGGCCCAAACGACTGCGAGAGATTAATTAGAAAGAGACAGGGAATGTCAGCTGCCAAGTTGAAGCTGTTAGAAAGAATCGTTCATATCCCCAGTCGATTCTTGCAAAAAAAAAAAACAAATCACATTGTTATGCAATTCAAATCAATTTGCCTTGAGAGTTGCTTTCCATTTCTTAGTTCCAAAGATATTTATGTTTGATTCTGCCCTCTCTCGGCGCTCACTGCACCTTCTGTGCACCAGGCCCACAGAGCCCTTACAATACGGGGATTTCATATATTTTTTTTTTATTTTTTAATTTTTTTTCAACATTTATTTATTTATTTTTGGGACAGAGAGAGACAGAGCATGAACGGGGGAGGGGCAGAGAGAGAGGGAGACACAGAATCGGAAACAGGCTCCAGGCTCTGAGCCATCGGCGCAGAGCCTGACGCGGGGCTCGAACTCACGGACCGCGAGATCGTGACCTGGTTGAAGTCGGCCACTTAACCGACTGCGCCACCCAGGCGCCCCAGGATTTCATATATTTTTAAACGACAGAATTAAACAGAAAGCCAGGGACTGTAATGGAGTATGGGGAAGCATCACAACCGGGAGGTGGCAGTTAAAGCCTTTTTTTATACATAAGTGGAGGGGCTCAAATTGTTCAAGAAATGAGGTGTTAGCCAAAAATCGCAGCGGCAAGCCATGTGACCACAAAATGGAAATAATAATAATGGTAATAATAATAACAGGCCTGTTCAGGGAGTTGTTGTGAGGAGGACAAATTATAGATGGGTGAATTGCTTTTAATATCTTGGCACAAAGGTATTATGTAAATTCTAGTTCTTTTTCTTTTCGTTATTTTTCCTTGAAGACTGCCAAAAAAAAAAAAAAAAAAAGATCCTAGTGGGTGGATGAGAACAGGGATTGAGGGAGGAAAGGGAGAAAAAATAATTTCGAGAAGCAAGTGCTAGAGAGAAGTACTTCTTGGCCATTGCATTTGCTTGACTAAACTTTCTCTACTTGGGCCCACAGCGACGGAGGGGTGAAGTGCTTGCGGGATCCCACCCTCGCCCCTGCTGCCACCCAGGAAGTATGTAGATGTTGCATCCATTTCGCTAACCAAATCCTCTCCATCTTGTTGACGCAGCTATCACCTTCACTTCCGACACTGCATCCACCAAGAAGATCTGCAAGCAACTCTAAACGCCTGGTCCCAGAGGCTGACGCTGATACTCTGTGCTCTAGGAGATGGGCGCGCCAAGGCCAGTGGGTGCGACGCTTGTTTGACATTGACCATTTCAGAAGGCAGGGCCGAAAGGTGGCCTGCTGCTGTTTGCAGTGAAAAGAACTTCTCTTGGACCCCGTGGATACATTTGCCTTTGTCAGATGTGATGATGAGAAGCTGACGGCGTTCAAACGACCAATACATGGGCCGGCCTTCGAGTTAATTCGCTTCATAATCATATTCGGAATAAAGAGCTTTTTTTAAATCAAGAAGTGGGATGTCTCCTGTCTCCTTTCCTTCTGGTCTATTTGGAAGCGATTTGAACCAGGTCACTGAGGTATTCTGTTGATCATATACCACTTCTCTTCTCAAAGTACCGTAATGATTTCCAACTGTATTGTGTCTTCAAGTAGGCTTCCTAATCTTTGTCTCCCAGTAGAGGACAACCCCGTAGCTCTCCACTTAACTTACATTTCAGCTTTCAAAACCACTGGAATTTGGAGCGCCTGGGTGGCTCAATCAGTTAAGTGTCCGACCTCAGCTCAGGTCGCGATCTCACGGTTCGTGAGTTCGAGCCCCATGTCGGGCTCTGGGCTGACAGCTTGGAGCCTGGAGCCTGCTTCGGATTCTGTGTCTCCCTGTCTCTCTGCCTTCCCCTGCTCATGCGCTCTTGCTCTTTCTCTCTCTCTCTTTCTCTCTCAAAAAATAAATACATAAATGAATAAAAATAAAAAAAAAACCGCTGGAATTTATTGAACAAATGTTTGACAAGTCCCTACTATAAACCAAAGACTGTTCGAGGCTACACGGATACATCAGTGAACACAACAAAAACGAATCCCTGCCTGCCTGCAGTTGCCATTCTATGGAATCATCCGGGACTTGCGCATCGAGCAGGGGATTCCTTGGTTGGCCCCATGTGGGTGTGAGCAAGTCCCTCATACCTCTGGCCATTTGCGTTCTCATCCAGAAGATGCAGAAACTGGACAGAGTCTCAGATGACAAGTGTCCCTCCCAGAGACCCAACGCCAGTTACTCTTTCCGTCCCCTACATTAATCAATCTGCTCCGTTCAATGTTAGTTACCCAAAACTTCCTGAAACCTTTTCGTTGACAAGTGATACCCAGCCTCTTTCTTCAGAACTCTCTCCAAGAATCACTCCCTTGAAGTCTTCCCAGATTACCCCATCTGCCTCCAAACCTGCTGGTGTCCATGGCAACCGTTCAACATTCAGAGACAGCTCTGCAAGGGCAAGTGGGAGGAGAGACTGACTCTCCTTAAGGCAAAGAGGGAACAAATTGGGAAAAGAGAGAAGCACGTTCTTTTGCTACCTGGAGTCACAAGACTTGGATGTTTTTTTATCAGAAGGCTACTCGGCAGAAGGTTCCAGTGTGGATGGCAATGGAGATGGCCGGGATCTATGCGGGGCCAGCTGGCAACATTCCTAGAGGAAGTACCAGTATAACTGAGCATTTATTTCACATCTGCTGTATGCTAGGGACTGTGTAAAGCACTTCATACCCAGTATCTCTCCTGTACTCCCTTTAAGCACATTAGGAATGAGTTGTTACTGTTCCCATTTAGAGATGAAGATACAGAGGATCTGGAGATGAAAATACCTTGAGCCCGGGTGCCAGAGGAAAAAGAAATCCTCGTTTACCACATGTATCCAGTCCTGCCATCCTGCTGTGGAAGGGTCCTTGCTATAGACGCAGTCACAGGCTCAACCCTGGGGCAGGATCTGGGTCACGGGTCACGACTGATGCATTGCACACTACCCTGACCCGTAGGTCTTTGGAGATGGCAGTGCCTGCTGTTGCTGTCATTTCAACCGTTCCTGTTTTCCTTATCATCAACTCCTGTCCCCAGAGCCCAGAGGGAGAACATTCTGGAAGACACAGAGGACACCCTAGCCCAGTGAGAGAGTTGGCTCATTTCACTGCAGCACAAAGAACTGCTCTTCCCCCACCACGCACGCTGCATACTGTTAGAGCTTCTGTCTGAGCTCACCATCACAGAGTTCCTGAGGAGAACTCTTGTAGGAGCTGATAGGATGCTCTAGAATGCTCTCACCCATGACTCGGGAAGACTGGGAGTGTGCTGGTTGGCCAACTAGGTTTCTAAATCAGGAGAACCTGACCCTTGTCCAGGTCGGCAGCCTCCTAAGATGGACTTTAGACTCACGGGTCTCACGAGCACTCTTTCCCAGGCCCCTGTCCAGTCACATAACACTGTCTCTTGCCCGGAGTGTGGGCCTCGGCTGGTATGGTCCATGTAGGAGATGAGGGAACACCGGAAACCATTTCAGTTCAGGTCATCAGAGCCGTGGCAGTTTCCATTTATTATTCATCACTGACTGTACCAGGCCTGGGTCAGGCTGCATGACCCTCATTATCTCCTCTCTTTAAAATAACTCTGCCAGGGAGTTTTCATTATTTCCACTTGCATGTGCGAAGACAGGCTCTCTTCAAAGAGGTTAAACATCTCGTCCAAGGCTACACTGCTCATTTGAGGAGGAGCCAGGAATCCAACCCAGGCCGTGTGCACCGACACTTTTTCCCCTCCATCCTTGGCAAAGTCATTATCAGTGTTCAGAGTGCCCACATCCCAAAGCTTTACCTTTCTCTGGTGGCTCACTAGAGCTGCCTACTAAAGACACATGTTGGGTATATCTTACAGGCCTTGCAGCATGTCGCCATATTGTTTCTTTGGATTTTCATAACACTAGTGACAAGGAAGTATCACTTCCTCCGTTCGGTGGTCAGCTAAACGATGGCCCAGAGAGGCTGAGCGGTTTATGCACCTCATCCTGCAGAGCAAGGATTGGCAGCTATAAAGCAGAGCGACTGCAGATGTCCTGGAAACACAGAACGGCAAGAGAACAACGCAACTTGTAAGAGCCAGGATGACCATCAGTGGAGAACCACACAGAAGGCAGCTTTTGAGCTGGATCTTCATGGACGGGTGAGAGCTCGGTAAGAAAAGTAGTTTCCAGAACACTGAAGGTGAAAACAGTTCTACGGGCAGGAATGCTTTGGGGCTGGTTAGGGAATGGTGTATTTCCAAACATAACAAGGATGGCAAGGTGGGAAAGAAGGCTGGAGAGGAACACTGGGGACAGGTGAGGAAGACCCAGTTGATGCGCAGAAACCTGGTGAGAACCACCCTTCGGTAGCAGAGTCATTACTGAATGGGAAATAGCTGGCAGAAATGATCCCATGCAAAGGAAAGCAAGTGGGGTGACAGGTGCACATTTAAATGTATGGCTGCAATTTGTGTTTTTAGTGGGTGTCATGCAGCAAGGAAAGCTGTAGAATGCCTGTCGCTATCAGAATTCAGAAGAAATACATTCCTGTTTTCCAAAGGAAGCCAGACACAAGAGCAAAGGTTTTCACAACCAACCGGCCAAATCTGGATCTCATTCATTCATATATTCATTCATTCACTTTTTTTTTTTTTTTTTGATTCCATAAACATTCACGTACCCGGAAGCACGCTAGGCTATAGGAATATGAGGAATATAGCAGGTTCTCTGCCCTCAAGAAGCCCACAGCCCCAATTCACGGATAAATATAACCGGAATAGAAGTTATTCCACATAGAAGCATATATGGGTACACGTGGAGGCATGAAGAGGAAAGGGGTCCCCTCTTTCCAGGGTGGCTGGGAGGGAAGTTACACTCAGGGAAGCATTTGCAAAGAAGGAAGGGAAGAGTTTACCAGGTGGGCAGGGAAATGAAGGAGTGCCTTGAATCTACGGAAGCAGCATGCACCTTATCTCAGATGACAGTGACCCTGAGGTGGGCTCTTGAAGCTGGGGACTGATACAGTCAGCTTTGTTGTTGTTGTTGCTGTTGTTAAGTTTTTATTTAAAGTCCAGTTAGTTAACATAGACAATCAGCTTGATTTTTAAAAGTTCACTCGGCCAACTGCGCAGGCCCACGTCAGGGGCGTGGGGAGAAGGGGACTCAGTGATGAAGCCCTTGCCATGTCCCAGGTAAGGTGAAATGATGACTTAAACCAAAGATGCAGAAATGGTGAAGAGGAAGTGAGATGTAAGGACGATTTAGAGGAAGCCGGAGTCCATAGGCCTCCGAGGCAATCCGAATGGTGTCCAAGAACGAAAAGCTGAAAGGCACAGATGGAGTTAGTGAAATAGAACCTATGTAGAAGGTTGTTCTCCATCCTAGTCACTAACTCCTAGTCTACACGTATCGGGACTGGAACTATGTGGGCTCTACAGGGATTGAACTTGTGCTTGAATATTAACAAGGTGATGGTAGTCTCTGAACTTTTGTTCCAGTTGCTAACTTTCATATGCGTGTTAACGAACAGGGGCACGTGTAGAGAAAATACATTTTTAAAATTTTTTTTGTAGGTTTATTTATTTATTTTGAGAGAGAGAGAAAGAGAGGCAGAGAGAGATGGAGAGAATCCCAAGCAGGCTCGGCGCTGTCAGTGTGGAGCCCAACGTGGGGCTTGAACTCATGAACCGTGCGATCATAACCTGAGCTGAAACCAAGAGTAGGACGCTTCACCGAATGAGGC
This sequence comes from Herpailurus yagouaroundi, assembly GCF_014898765.1. NCBI lineage: Eukaryota > Metazoa > Chordata > Mammalia > Carnivora > Felidae > Herpailurus > Herpailurus yagouaroundi. Next base: position 924,383 of record NW_024420331.1, read on the forward strand.
ACCCAGGAGCCCCGAGAAATACTATTTTTGATGTTGGCAAGGAATAGAGGTAATGCCGATGAAGAAGCTGTAATTCTAACATGGCACATACAGAGACTGTTCGTAAACAGCTATAAGACAGACTGTGCCTTCCTGCCAGGAGGAAAAATCAGGTTAAGGAAGACTAGGTACGGAGCTCCAACAGCTAGCCTGAAACAACGGCCCAGATCTCAGAAAACCTAGCAATGCCCTAATCCTCTCTAAAAGTTGACAGATTTTCAGTCAACCATGATAATATTTCACTGATGGGAAGAGGTTGTGGGATTTAGACTACATTTTTGAAGTGTGCCTGCCACGTCTGAATTTAGCCTCAACCGAAGAGAACTATTTATAAATTAATCCATGGCAAGGCAGAGAGAAATCTTGTTTTCCTGTCTATTGGGAAATCCTGCTTTGAACATGCACTTGGACTGCCCTAACCTTGCCACTGAATTTCAAGACCTTTCTGCTTTGAATGAATAGGGTTTACAGTCTACATTTGGGCTGCTGCTATGAAGAAAGAAAGTATTTCACTCTCAAGAGCTATCTAATTACTACATGAAGAATCACACAAAGATTACTTTTCAAATGCAGGTATCCACTGGGGTTGAAAACAAACAGCAAACAAACCTAAGTAGTGAAACAGCTTCCCTCCTATAGAACCTAACAGGGTGGCTTAGATCATTTCCCAGTATATCCCCAATATAATAAGAGATTAGAGTTTCAGGAGAACCATTGCCATTTTGTACTTTCAAGGCTATTAAGAACAGCAGGTGAAGTTGGTGATTTCCGTTTTTAATCATCCTAGATTTTTCGGTCCTGCCACCAAATGGAAGCGTGTCCACAACCAGAGTCACCTAAAAATTAGGCAAATCAAAACGTATGTAACCATCTTAAGGACAGGAACAAATTGTCCCTTACGCTGTTTTTTTTTTTTTCTCTTGAGTTTCATTATGTTCAAGGAGGATGGATATTAAACTATGTAAAATAGAAAAAATGTCCTCGAGGGTGGTGAGGAAGATAAGAAAAGGGAAATACAAAAACTGAGTTAACGAGCAAGAGTTCTCAAAATCACCCATCGCATAATACAACATACCATGCATAGAAAAATAATATGCAATAAAACACAACAGGGTCTGAACGGATCACAGCATTTTGGAAACAAAATGAGATTATTAGCCGGCAATATAAAATAGGTAGGAGACTATTGCTGGGGGAATATTATTTTGATAGTATATGGTGAAGTCTTATTTTTCATATTTGATAAACAGCAGTGACATTAAAAATACCACGAGAGACAATTATACAAACACACGTTAGGAGTTCTTTTAAAAACTGCATTTTCTTTGCCCCAATGGGACATTAATGGCTCCTTTGAAACTCATGTAATGTATCATATAAACATGTCTTTAAACATATGCCCCGTAAGATTGGTAGGGGTAATTCTGACCGGCTGTTCATGTAAAGAAGGGGGAAATGAAAGGTCCTCCATATAGATCCCCACGTTCCAACCTGGGCCAGCTCTGCTGCTTAAGAAGACTTGGGTGGAGGTATGATGGGGCTTAAAATTCCTTCCCACCTGAGAGAAGCGGTGAGGCCGCCGAAGGAAACCCCCTTACTGCCCTGCCACCTGCCTAGATGACAAGATGACTCACACGTGGGAGGTCTCGTTTAGGCTTGGGGCCCTCAGAGCTACTCCTGGCCAGCCTATGGCTCAGCACAATTCTAGAATCTCCTGATTTCAAATCAGGACCTGAGACATGGCGAGCGGGTCTCCCACAGCTGTCAGACACAAAATAAACGTTATAGTGGCAAGGGCCCCACGACTATTCTGAATCCTATATTGTACATCCCCAAAGATGCTCTCTGCAGTGTGGTGGGTACATATATAATTCATGACCAAAAGATTCTAACCGATGGCCTGAAATGTTTTTTTTTTTCTCTTCAAGATGAAGCTCCAAATTAGCTCATGCTTATGCATCATATAAATTAGACATAAACTCTGTCAAGTATAAAGACAAGGCCACACAATTATAGGCGTATCTGCCTAAATCAGAGCACTCTGACCATTTCTTTGGGGCCCGATCACACGATCGCTCCAAGTGTCAGCAGTGAAAAGATTTATTATTGCTTACCTTATGCCAGAGGCACTCATTCAACGGAGGGTTAAAAGCCATGTGATGATTCCTATGGAAGACCACGTGGTTTTATCAGAAAATCATGACGCGTTGGTCTCCAACGCAGGCTTTATGAACTTAAACTTACTTATTCACCTAAATTACTTCCGCTAACTCCCGTTGGCTTATCTCATTTCCTGGAGCTATCATTTGCCCACAGCTCAAGCAAGAAACTCGGGAGTTACCCTCCGTTTCTCCTGGTCTCTCAATCTCCACATCAAATATACCACCAAGTCCTACTGATGCTTCCTCTCTGACACAGCTTTTATAAATCCCGAGGACTACTCTGGGTCAGTTCTCTAGGTGTAGTTTCTCACCTGGACTCTTTCAAGAACCTCTAATGGCTTCTCTGTCTCGGCTCGCGCCTCCACTCATGTCTCCGCACAGTGCAGACGGAGTGATGTTGTAAAAGTGTAAGTTGGGTTCTTTAACTACTGCTTAAAGCCCTCCAATGGTGCCCTCTTTCCTAGAACAAAAGTCAGACTTTTTTTCATAGTCAAGATCAAAGGCCAGCACACGTGTTCTGTAAAGGGCCAGACAGTAAATATTTTAGGCTTTGTGGGCCAGACGGTCTGTAGCCTGCAGTCACAGCACAAAAGTAGCCACAGACAATATGGTCCGTGGCTATGTTCCAACAAAACTTGATTTACAAAAACAAGCAAAGGGTCAGATTTGGCTCTTGGCGCACAATGAGCTAACCCACACTCTAGAAGACCTCCATCACTCAGTTCCTGTCTCTCTCTCTCTCTCTCTCTCTCTCTCTCTAGCATTTTCATACCACATTTCCCTTTGAGGGTCGATGACAGCCACACTGTCCTATTTTTCTCGAAGCTCGTTTCTTCCCTCCACTCTGCCTGGCTGACTTTTCCCACCCTCTCAGGAACAACTTAAATGTACCTCATCACTCAGGATTTCCCTGAGTCTCCTACTCCTATGCCATCATTCTTCCTGTTAGTGTCACTTTCTCTTCCTTCACGGCACTTAGCGTGAGTGTAATTATCTATATATTTGCTCGCTTCACCACTTACTGTCCAACTTCCTCACTAGATCACAGGCTCGAGGAAGGAAGGGCCCGGGTCTGTGTTTGCCACTCCATACCCAGCAAATACCACCGGTCTGGCACACAGCGGGTGCCTAATAAATAGTTATCGAATGAACACATTTTGTTTCTTTGAGTCTTAAGCTTTCTCACCTCTAAAATGGCAGTAACAATAGGATTTGACTTTTGGCTTGTATCAGGATGGCCGTGTTGCTTAAATATTTCAAGCACCCAGGGACGTGCTCGGACTCAGACATCTTCCTTGCGTTCGGCTCTCTTCGACACAGTTACAGTTAATGGATAGGATCATTTCTTTTAAAAACCATCCACTCTTTCCAGCGGCGTTCAGGTAGCTGGGGATCTATCACCCCAGTCAAAACATTCAGGCTGCTTTAGTCGCATATTTATGGTGTGAGTTAAAGATTAGAAAAGCATGTTTTTCTTTTTATATCAGGTCTTTTTTCTAGTTAGATTAATTCACTCTCAAGTCCTTTTTCTAGAGATAATGGTCAGTAAGTATGGAACGTTGGGCTAGAAACAAATGTTGGATTAGGTACAGGGGGGTCTCTGATATCGGATGTGTTTCTGGAAAACACGGCTGAACTTGCATTTCTTATGCACCCTTGTCTGCTCGAGACAGCCGAGCGGAAGCAGCACCAGCAGTCAGTATCCAGCGCCTATGCTGATCCCAAGGGCTTTGACTCCCGACATCCCGCAACTGGACTTGACCCTTTGTTCAGGAAACATCCAGGAAACATCCTTATGCTACGGAGTTGGCCACTGCCTCAATGGGAATTTACATGTTCTGGGGGCAGACGCTGGCCAGTACCTATCCTGTGGTGGAGAAGGATAGCAGGTGGCTCTGCTCCCTTGGGGAGTGAGCCAAAGACACCGATCTGGAATCTGGCTTGACATGGCATCTTTGTTTGGCCTCCTTTTCTTCTAAGTCCGAATTCCCCCACTCCTCTATTTATTTTTCCTGGGATCTCTTCCTATGACATCACTGGCACATGGATCCTCCTCTCAGGGTGAACTTCTGGAAGCCCGACCCAAGACCAGCAAACAAGTGGTCACAATGGAGGCAAACGTTCTGTAGAGGGTTTAAATGGACAAGTCCAGGTTTGAATAAATGTCGTTCGAGGATTTCTGAAGTAGAAAGAGTTGAAGAAGAAAATTCAAAGTATTTGGGGCTTGCAAGTAAATAAGAAACAGACCAGATTAAAAGTAAAATCTCCCACGTCAAGGCCATCTTGGGAACATGTTCTCTCTATCAAAACATATTGAAAGACCCATCATTAATAAGGGTCCTTCTTTTAAAAGGATAACTGGAAATGTTCTTTTAAACCGAAGGAATGCCAATCTGCATTAGTCTTACATAAAGATTTCTCTGAGCAAAGAGGTAATTACAGCCTGACAGATGCCTAAAATAGCCTTGATTCTGTGTTTCTTTTTCAATCCAGAGGTGGGCAGATACCACCCTAGTGCCTCTCTGAATTACAGCTTATAAAACTTGGGAGAAAAAAAAGAGAGAGAGATCTATTGAACCGCAATGTTTAGACTACCCGAGCCTTTCAACAAGCTTCTCATTCCCCCTCCTCTCCTCACCATCCTTGGGGCAAATGAAAAGTACAAGGCCTCTTCTCCAATGGAAACTGCTAGAATCCCTTCTTGTGTGGAAAATGGTGTGCATAGTTTCTGCCTGGCCCGGTTCAATGGTTCTCCATTTTCGTTCCACTTAGCATCAGTTTTAGGCTCTGGGCTCTGCTATTTACAACTGCATCACTTCAAGAAAATACTGTATCCTTTGAGCCTCTATATCATCATTCTGAAAATAAAGGAAATCTTTACCGTGAGTCTGCTACTCACTCACATATGTTAATCACAGAACATATAGCATGAAAATAGCACTGGCAGGAGGCAGTGCCTTCAGGGGATCAAATATTTCCCACACTACTTTATGAATAGACTCTTTACATTGTAGGAAGTCAAAATTTTTAAATCTATGCCTTGTTTGATGTCCACGAGTAAAAAATTCTCAGCATTTAAACTTCAGATGGCATCTGAACTGGTCTGCTGTTCACGTCTAAGGAGAAAAGAAAACATTTGTTTCCAACAAAACAGCTACGTTTTTTGTTTTTTCCATAATATACGATCGTTTCTGCTTTATGAAAAAGAGCAGGAGTTCACCTGAACCCATGATCGTTACCCTTTGATGATATGTTTGCTAGGACTGCAAGAGACTTCCTGAAATTCAAGAGCTACATGATCAGAAGAGAGGCTGAATATTTGTAAATAGTTCTTCAGATGTCATGCTTTTTGATAAAATCTGCAGCCATTGGAGGATTATGCGAAGTTGGTGAAATAGTACTGGAATCATGCTGTCACCCCATAAAAAGAGGGAAAGCAACTCAGACAGCAAAGCCAAAAACCCATGACAACATCCCAGCAAAACTAGGTGTGAGATATCGCCATGGATGCCCAAATCAAACCAATGGTGTCTGTGTGGGAGGAACTGGAGGGATGACAAAGGGGCCTCGGTAGGCTCAGAGACCAGAAAAACCTTGGAATTGCCTACAGGTCCTCCCAAGAAGTGAGAGATGCCCATCCAGGGAGCACACGCCATAGACATGTCTACAGAGCAGTGGGGCACAAGCTCATGGTCCCTGTACAACTACCACTCTGATGCTGGGTGACAGGGAGCCCCTGTGTTGGCTCTATTCTACGAGGTGGATATCTAATACATCTATCTAAAAATGAGGAGAGAAAAAGGAAAGGTGACAGAGAGCAGAGGTAGGCAGACGCAGGCCTTCTGAGTATTAACATGGATTGTGAGTATAAAGGTATTAGTTCAAGTTAAATGTTCAAGGAGATGGCAAGAAGGGCAAAGATGAGGTTATTAGCTAATTGAAAAAATGTTGAGAGTAGGACACCAATAGGTAACAAACAAATAAAAAATGGTGGGGGTGTGCTTGTGGCGGGGAGACTAGGTCATTACATAAAGGCATCGGTCTAACGACAACCACCTGAATAAAAATACACGTCTTCCTAATTATGATGAGTCACCAGCAAACAGACACGTGTGTGTGTAAAAACATGATGACATGAGGTATTGATCGCTAGGATATATAGTTAAGTGAAAAAAGTATGTCTAGTTTACTATTATTTCTAAGAATGGAGAGAAATTGGGAGCATGTGCTCATATTAAACAGTGGAAGAATGAACCACAACATAAAATTAAAAAAATAAGCGTTACCTATATATGGGAGGAAATAGGGAAGGAGAGGACATGGACAGAATTTACACTTCCCTGGACATACATTTTGTAGCTTTGGCTTGGGAATCATGAAAACAGACATAATTATAAAACACAGCTAAATAAAATCCCTAAATATTGCTTGTAAAATGAAATAAAGAGCCCGTGTATCCTGTTGGACGCATGGTTATAGCCGCACATAATTAGAGGCAGAGTGACAAAGAGAGGAACTGTCCCAAGTGGTTTTAAAACAGTATTTTGAGCATCCTTGTGAGATAGGACATAAAGACAAATAGAATGGCAACAAAAATATCTTCAAATTCGAGTTGGGTAATCAGGTTATTTGTGGCAGCACTGTTATTCTGAGGCCGGAATGTGTGTGGTGTGGGATAAAGCTGAGAAACCATGATAGGGTCACCGAGAACTGGGATTTAGTTGGAGAAAACAGAAATAAAGATTAAAGATAGATGGGATTAGATAAAACCTTTTTGTCCTGGGGCACCTGGGTGGCTCAGTCCATTGAGCATCTGATTCTTGATTTCAGTTCCAGTCCTGCTCCCACATGTCTGTGGGTTCAAGCCCCGCGTCAGGCTCTGTGCTGATAGCATGGAGCCTGCTTGTGATTCTCCTTCTCTCTCTGCCCATCCCCTGCTTGTGCTCTCTTGCTCTCTCGCTCTCTCTCTCTCTCTCTCTCTCAAAAATAAACATTTAAAAAAATTGGGGGTGGGGAGAAATGACAGTGAAACAACTGCCTTTTATCTGAATTGTTCACCAGGGTAACCAAATATTTTCTCTTTTAAGTTATTCTGATAATGGGGCACCTGGGTGGCTCAGTCAGTTGAGCCTCCGACTCTTGATTTTGGCTCAGGTCATGGTCTCCTGGTTCACAGGATGCGGCCTCATGTGGGGGGGTCTGCGTTGGCAGCGTGGAGCCTGGTTGGGATTCTCTCTCCTCCTCCCTCTGGCCCTTCCCTGCTCATGCTCTCTGTGTCTCTCTCAAAATAAATAAACATAAAAAAAAAAAAAAACATATACCATAACAAGAAATTATGCTATGAGACACCATGGAAGAAATAGGAATACTGTGAATATTTGATTATATTGTATACTGTTAGGTGTGATAATGCTATTATGGGTTTTTAATTTTTTTTTATGTTTATTTCTTTATTTTGAGAGAGAGAGACAGTGTGTGTGCACCCAAGCAGGGGAGGGACAGAGAGAGAGAGACAGAGAGAGAGAGAGACAGAGATAGAGACAGAGAGACAGAGAATCCTAAGCAGGTTCAGGGCTGTTGGCACAGAGACCGACGAGGGGGCTCTATCTCATGAACCATGAGATCATGACCTGAACCAAAAACAAGACTCAAGACGCTTAACTGACTGAGCCACCCTGGCTCCCCTGGGTTTGTAATTTTTATAAAGAATGCTGATCTCTTAGAGATACATATTGAATTATTATAGATGGAATGGTATGATATGTGGGGTTTGCTTCAGTATCATGAAAGAGTAAGGGGGGTGTCTTGGGGTATGGATGATTGGCCATGAGTTGATGACTGTTGAAGCTGGGTGATGGGAGCATGGGTTGACTATACTTTTCTCTACACTTATGATCCTTTTCAAGGTTTTCCATAATCAAACGTTTCCAAAACAACCTGCAGCCTCAAGCGACCAGTAATAGTGGCAGGTGTTTCCTTTGCTTGACCAGGATCCAGTCCATTCTTTTAGCAATGGCCCCCAGATTTCCTTTGCAGAACCCACCTCTCCAACTCTTGGATTCTAAAAATGCCCCCCCCTCCCCCACTCTGCACGGGAGGCAGAGTCTACTCCCTTAGTGCCAGTGATTTATTTAGGGGTAGACAGTCACCTCAGTGGACAAGTAAAAGCTCTGTTGGGGTCGTTTTTGTGGGAAATGGTGGTCTTTCACCCCTCTGAGCTGTTGAGGTGGTGGCATGCAAACCTAGAGCTCTGATTTAGCCTTATTACTGGGAGAGAGCTCTCCTAAAGAAGCCCACACGGGAAAGTGGGCCAAGGCAAGAGATGGGGGGCAAAGGATTCACGGTACCATCGGGTTTCAGCAGCTGCCTCCCCGTACGCCTGGCCAGCTCCACCCTAGGTCCGTTTGACTTCCATCAGCCAGTAGACTCGCTTTCTCACTGAAGCCAGTTTGAACTATGTTTCACTTCTACCTGAAAGGCTCTTAGTAATCACAGCTGTGCTACTTATAAGACAAACTGTATATTCGAGAGCCCAAGGAAAGGGGCTTCACGGAGAAAAGAAAACAAATTACAGAGGAAACGCACTTTTAGGGGCCTCCCACGTATCGTATTACTTTGCAAAATAATGGAAACTGGTACCTCGCTGTGTTTCAGAAACATAATATATGCAGGAAATTAAAGGGTGAGAAATGCGCGTGCGTTTTTTTCGAAATTTTCACACTTTTGGAATCTTTCCGCAAGCTTGGTATTTTTTATTTATTTATTTTTTATTATAAATCCCGAGAGAGGTTTCCTTTGTTCCTGTGTTTGGCTATTCAGTTTTGAAATTACCAAGCTCCAAGTCACCCAGATACCCTGAAGTGCTCTATGAGAAAGAACATTCCCTATGTGATTTCCGGGAATTCAAAGTGAGCTGATACTGTTGATTGGGTTCGATAAAGAACAGTCTGTTCCACCTCTAATATACTTGATTTAACATTAAATATAAATGAAAACACCCTGGGGCAGAGTTTCAGAGCGGGTGATGAAAATTCAGCTTTGACATGCTTCTTGTAAAAACCCAAGAATGCTCAGTCCACAGAGCAATCCCATTTATTGGACACAGAGATGTAGACTCTTTTGTGCATAAAAATGTAAATAGACGTCACCACGGAGGTAAAAGGAAAAGAAAGATGTTTAATAGTGATAAGTTCTCATATGGGGGGAAACTAACCAATCTTTTGTTTGCTGGATCCTTTATTATTTGATCTAGAATCAGCAATGAATTTTGCCTTGGTTGTTTACATGGGAAATACTCAGAATACAAAAAGGCAAAGGTGTTGAAATAGAAGTGGAATCTTGTTCAGAATAATAATAAATTACCCCCTCTTCTGTCTAAATGCCAAGATCCGCATTTTTTTTTTTTTGTACTTGCCTGTCCAAACAGAAGTAACTCACAGAGTAAACGAGTTCCTATTTCATCTTTTAAGTTGTAATCAAATGGCTTATTAACTGCTTTTTAATGACTACTACGTCGTGGAATATAATTTGGTACGCTTAGTAAAGACTGATTTATAATATACAGGATACTAATATGCAAAAATGATGAAATAAAAGTTGATTTGATAGGCTCATATGTTTGCATGTGGAATCAAAAATTATTTCAGAGTGGGCAAATGGTGTCAAAGACAGTCTCCGTTTTCCGTGGGTATGCATGTTGTCCAACATAAGAAAGAGGCTAGGTAGTGTGTACAAAATGGTAACCCCCTAACACCAGTTATAAAAAACACCCTTTTGAAAAATATTTCTGGGGCACCTGAGTGGCTCAGGAGGTTAAGTGTCCGACTTCGGCTGGGGTCATGGTCTCATGGTGTGTGGGTTTGAGCCCCACGTCGGGCTCTGTGCTCCAGGTGGGGAGCCTGCTTGGGATTCTCTCTCTCTGCTTCTCCTCCTCCCCCACTCATGTGAGTGTGCACTCCTCCCTCTCTCTCTCTCCCTCTCAAAAAATAAACTTTAAAAGATAAAAAAAAAATTAAAAAAATAATTCTTACCCAGTGACCTGGCGGGAAACGTATTCTCAGTTGTGTCCTGGGAGAGTTCCCGTCTTGTTCAGGTCATGCAAGGGTCCTGGGGATGTGACTCAGGCACCAAGGGACAACATGGAGTAACAGAGAGTACGTATCATAGATGGACTGACTTCCTGGCTTCCTCAAGTATGGCTAAGTGACCTTGAGCAAATTCCGGAACTCACTAGCGAAGCTTGGAGCCTAGCATACAGTCAGCATGTGTTTAACCGTGTTTGTTTGTTTGTTTTTTTTAACTGTAAATGACTCTCCTTCCTCCCGATCACAGAGGTGTGCTAGGATTTGGTGTATGTGGCACAGGGGTGGGCTCAAAAAATGGTGCTTGCTTCACTTTTCCTGTCTTCAAAAATTTGGTTCCAGCGCCTCTTCCAGCAGACTTTGTTTGCTTGAAAAAACACAGTAGTGAAAGAGTGGCAAGGGACGACAAAATCTCTGCCTGCATCTTACTTGTTCAAAGAATCTTTTTCTGCCGGAGATTTATAAGCCAATACATTTTTATAGATCCTATTTATAACTAAAATTCACTGCCTTACCATTTAGTTTGTGAACACGGGGTCTCTGCTACCATACCATCTGGACTCCCAGCAGGGAGAGGGTGGCTCTTGATAATTGCTGCCTCCCTGCTCCCTGCTCTGTTGCTTGGGAACGGGACAGGACTTGCCTCATTACCTCCCCTCTTCTCTTCTCAACCATTTCACGGATATTTCACCATCTTTGGACATTCCCACTCGCCGGGGAATCGTTCATTTGCAGGGATTTGGAACTGCACCCTCTGAGAAGAAGGTGAGTTGGGTCGACTACCGATCATAGTACGCTTAAGACGAGACTTCGCAACTGTCATCTCCAGTGGTCCTCAATGGGGTGAGAACATCCCCAAGTGTTGGGGAGCACCACTAGGATTTAGCAGATGGGGCCACAGATGTTAAGTTCCCTTCCATTCAAGGACAGACCTACGTGGTGAAGAATGGCCTCCCACAAAACACCCATCATCTTCCATCACAAACTTCTGGGGGATGGGGACTCTAAAGCTGTTACCCGCCCCGACTGACAGCTGGTTGAGAGCTGCCTGTTTCACGCCACTACATTCTGCAAAGCCACGCCAAGGGGGCACATGGAGATCCCATAGCTAGGATGCCGACTCAGTTAGGAAGGGAGGAGGTTGGTCTGCAAGTTCACATGTAAACAATGCAGAGAGGTCATAAATACAACCTTTAGAGCCCCCCGCTGCTTTTCTTCGAGAAAAGATAAGTTTAAAGTACACCAGAGGTCGCCTTCAGCGTGGGCATAAATGTAACTCTGGTTATGCTGGGTACGAGACCTGACGCTGCAGAAAGGGGCAGTTGAATTTCGGAACGGTAACTGAAACCACTCCCTAGACGCCTCATTTCAAATCTACGAGCAGAGTCTAAGGTGGTGTGAGGCGGTTGAGAAGAAAGAATGCAGCCAGTAAAAGTGAGGCGGATAGACATAAGACCGTGAGCCATGCTGGTGAAGTGGTGGAGACGTTTGGAACACAGGTGGCAAGACTAAAACCAACACATATGTGAAAGCAGGGGACAAACAATGCACCTGCTTCCGGCGCCACTGCTGAAAAGGTTATCGGCTTGTTTAGGTTTGATGAAAAGACTAATGAGACAAATTGCACATAATCTTTTAAAAGGCAGGTCTGTGTTACACTCGCTTTTAGAGGTATTCCTAAAAAAAAAAAAAAAAAAATCTCTTTTCAGTTTTGCGTTGAGCACTGCACCAGGCAGGAAGGCTAGCGTGACACAAAAAATCGCGTCTGTGCAGAAAGTGGCTCTGGGCTCTGCATGCCCGTTCCCGCCACCGATCAGGCTCCCAGACGGCACAGAGCTTTCTGTGCAGGTAGGGTCATCCATGTGGCTGGCTTCTTGCCAAAGGAAGGAGACTGGAAGTGCCGTTTCGGCCCCGCCCCCGCCCCTTCCGGGCCTGGCCCAGGCAACCCTTCCACGTGCCCTTCCAAGCTCTTCCCCTTCTGCAGTCTGACAAGGACAAACCGGAAGCCGTGTGCTGAAGATGGCCAGTCACAAAACAGGTACGGTCTAGGTTGGGTCCCTGGGTCCCTGGACTCTCTGAAGGAGAGCGGTCCGCCCATCAGGACCACTCATTATGGACCTTATTTGATTGACAAATTCCTATTGTGACTGAAGCACCGTAGAGTCTGGGGTTTGTCACAGCAGCTAGTGTTATCCTAATCCTGGTCTTTGTCACTAAGGAACACACATTTGTGGGGCGGCTGGGTGGCTCCAGTCGGTTAAGCATCAGGCTCTTGATTTTGGCTCGGGTCATGATCTCGCGGTTCATGAGTTCAAGCCCTGTGTCAGGCTTTGAGCTGATAGTGCAGAGCCTGCTTGGGATCCTGTCTCTCTCTCTCTTTCCCTGCCCTCTCTCTCTCAAAACAAAACAAAACAAAACAAAACAAAACAAAACAAAACAAAAGAAAAACCCACGCTTGTGACAAAGACGGACAAGTTCACAAACACAGATAACCTTGTGTGGTATAGATTATGATAAAGATGTATGTACATTTCAGCGGCTGAAGATACGGGAGTAATTAACTTTGGGGGCTGACTAGGGAGGATAAGTGAAAACACTACAGAAGTCTGTGATGTTTACCTGTTTGCTTGTTTTCTTACTGTTCCCCCCATCTCTCCACTTTCCAAAAAGGATTTTAGGTGGCCAGGGAGTCCACAATATTTGCTTTGTTTATTATGATCCCTAGTGTTTAAGCCAGGGGCCAGCAGACAACAGGCAGGCAGCGGGGTGTGTGTGTGTGTGTGTGTGTGTGTGCGCTAAATCTGGTCCCCCACTGTTTTTGTAAACAAAGTTTTATTGGAACACAGCCACACTCATTTGTTTACATATTATTTATGGCTGCTCATGTGCTACAACGGCAGAATCGGGTTGCTGTGACAGAGACCATATGGCCGGCAATGCCTAAAATATTTACAACCTGGTCCTTTGCAGAAAAAGTTTGCTGACTCCTGATTTAGGACGTTCCTAACCTAATCTTAACCTCAGCAAGGCACATGCCAATAGTCCCACAACCACCTCACACATAGGACACAACAGTTAAATCCCTCATGTTCTGGCCAGCACCTCATCCAACGCACGGCTGCACACCTGTGTGGATCCCCACGTCAAGTTCACGATTATCACTGCTGGGTTCTAGAGCTCTGGGGGCCAGCCTTGGCAAACCAACTGACGGCCTTCTGGGTTTTTTCATCGTTCCTCAAGTTCTCTTTATCCTGAAAGACTAAATTCCTAGTTCTCTTCCTTGGAACTAAATTTCAGGTTCCTCTCCATGGTTTGGATGGAATATCTGGATGGTGCTCCAACCTCCTACTCTGCAACGTCAAGAGCATTAATGACAACATCTGACACAAAGACCTAACTGATTACAAGTCGCACAGTGTTCTCACATACATTCTCTCATTCTGGTTTATCTAATTCTTACAACAGATCTTCGTTTTATGGGTCAAGACACAGGATTACTATAAATTAAGCCCTTGTCCAACATCAGACACAGCTAATCCATTTCAGAGGTGGCATTTGAAATCAAATTGCTCTGATTTCTATGCCACAACATGTCTTGTCGTCAGGGAGCAGGATAATATTTTGGAATATTCACCGACATTCCCCTCTCATCTCCATGCCCTCCCCCCTCATTTCTTTGCCCATGTGGTCAGCCAGATCACATGCCACTCATCAGTCCAGGACAGGGCTGTGACAGAAGTGGAAAAATATCTAGGCTCTAAGAACTGAAGATAAAAACTAAAGGCTGGGAAGGACATTCAGCAAATCAGAGGAAAGCTTCCTCCTCTCTGGCATGGACACTGGTCAGAGGGTGGGGGAACAGAGTGGATCTTAGGGTATGCAGAAAAGCACCAAATTGTGGGTGCCTATGCAAGAGCAGGCATCCTTCCCCTCTTTTCAAGAGCTTTTCCTCCAGGAAGATTCCACTGGGAACCTTCAAATAGTCTGGTGGAACTAAAGACTACAATGATCTGGGCTTTTTTTCGTAGTCAGAACTCTGGGAGGGGGGACCAGATCTTGGAGGAAAAGAGCCCCAGAGAGTAGTCTATGCCCCAGTTTGGCTCAGGAGGGGTAAGCGCACCCACGATGACGGAGAGGTGGCTAAGGAAGGGCCGACAGTGGTGAACAAGTGATGCCATGGCAGCGCCGCGCCTAGGTGACTGAGCAAAGGCAGAACAGCTGGGCACAAAGATATCCGAACAAGTTCTAGCAAAATGGATGATGCGGGCAGAGGGGACACGCTTCACCTCCCCCAGTGCCTCTTCCTGCTACGGCAATGCCCCCAGATGGAGACTCGGCACTGTGGCAAGGGAATGAACCGACCGGACACTAGGGTGGGGATTTGGAATAAAATTCGGATTATTATATAATGGATAAATAACAATACACTTCTGGGGCTCAGTCAGTAGAGCACACAACTCTTGATCTTGGAATTTTGAGTTCAAGCCCCTCATTGGGCAGAGTGCTTACTTAAAAAAAATTTTTTTTAACGTTTGTTTATTATTGAAAGACAGAGAGAGACAGAGCACAAGCAGGGGAGGGGCAGAGAGAGAGGGAGACACAGAATCCAAAGCAGGCTCCAGGCTCCGAGCTGTCAGCACAGAGCCCGACACGGGTTTAAACCCATGAACTCTGAGATCATGACCTGAGCTGAAGTCGGATGCTTAACTGACTGAGCCACCCAGGCGCCCCTAGATGCAGAACTTTTTAATGAAGAAAGGGTATGCTTGAGGAAATACCCTAGAATTAATGAATTGGTATGTGGCAAAACTCAGAATCTCCCCTAAGCCTTCTTTCTCCAGGGGAACTTGTCATTTTCCTGGATGAACATGACCAAGACTAAAAATAAGATCTCCAGAGATGTTTAAATACTAGGATATTCATATATTAAAGAGTTATAACCGTTACAAACCGTGAGGTCATGATCTGAGCTGAAGTCGGACGCTCAACCGACTTAGCCACCCAGGTGCCCCAGGCATAGTGCTTCCTTAAAAAAAAATAAATACACTTCTTGCACATCTGAGCATTGGGACAGAGACTCTTGCCCACCCACTGGTTTGCCTGAAGAGATGGGCTCTCGTGCTGAGCGTTTGAGACCTTCTAGTACAATCTCTAGGGAATGGGGCGTTGAGTTGGTCCTGGTCACGTTCTGACTGAAGGCTCACCAAGATTTTTGTTTGTTTGTTTGTTTGGTCTTTTCAGTACTTATATATAGAAAGTGTGTGGACTAATTTATAAACTTGTACTTCAAAAGGATTAACAGAACACAGCATAGGGCCAATAATCATCTTCTACCATTTTTTTTTAATATTTGATTTTTGCTTTTTAAGTTTATTTATTTTGAGTGAGTGAGTGAGAGAGAGAGAGAGAGGCAGAGAGAGAAGGAGAAAGAGAATCTGTATTGTCAGTGAAGAGCTCAACGCGGGGCTCAAACCCACACACCGTGAGATCACGACCTGAGCCAAAATCAAGAGTTGGTTGCCATCCAGGTGCCCCTACCATTTTTTTCTTAATATAGATAAGATGCTAAGATATTCAGTAGTGTCAACCATAGGAGCTAATTGAGAACATGCCCTAGTTTAAAACTTTTTGTGACTCTTCAATCTTCGACGCTCGTTTTCCACACACAAGTTGCACATGAGCATGTACGGTAATGGCGAGATGTGCCGAGAGAGTTGGCGGTGCTCGTTAACAAAATATAAGGGATGTTGAAATAATCTGAACGACACCATTTTTCTTCTTAATTTTCATTATCACCTTTATGAACTATGGACCCAAATCGCCTTTTCTACTTTGTCCTTATTAGAATGTTTTCGCACACGTTCCATTTTCTAGAACTGCTGACCTCTTTCTCCCCAGGCTCTGTAATTTGCAATTGTCAGAAAACGTATCAGGTAAGTCTACAAGGTGTGGTGTCAGCATACCAAGGGGCTGTTCTTTCGTGTTTTCACTGAAATTGCTTGCTGGTCTTTCCATAATAAGGCCTTATTGTATCATACATCATCATGCATATTTTATATGCCCGATGCTCCGTAGATGTTCTTGGCTTTGTTATTTTACTAAGCAGCATCGTGATGCATCTAAGCCCAGCCGAAATTAGACAGGAAGGTGACCCTCCTAATATATTCTTTTGCAGACACAGCGCCCCTGGAACATGATCTGATTTGACTTTCCATTATAATTCTGATGAGGAGAGAGACTGATAAGAAGACAGATGGGCTGAGATCTAATTTTTCGACAGGTCCCTTCTAAATGGTTTCTCTCGCCCTTATGAAGCTTGCCGGTCTTGCACGAATTACAACAGCCAGGTACTCCTGAGCACTTCCTGCTAAAATCAAAGTGAGTGCTTGGCCAACCTGGGACAGGAGACGGGCTCTTTGCGTACAATCCCCAAATGGAGGGTGTGGGTGCTAAGATCCGGGTTCTAGAGGCCAAATATAGCTCTGCTGTCTGTTGGGCCTACGGAGTGAGGACTCTGTATGCCAGATAACCCGGCTGGTCCCCTCGGTACGAACAGGTCCAGGTAATTCATACTGGCTTCTTCCACCCCCCACTGTGCACCTCCTTGCTCGCCCTGAGCAAGTCCTTTAACTTCTTTAAGCCCCTTTCCCATTCTGTAATGGGGTACTATCAACACTCCTTGCTCACAGGGCTGTTCTAAGCAGTACACGTGATGAGCAGGTTAAAAGCAGTCACTACAGGAGCCAGACTGGGTTTCACTCCACCCCTCACTAGCTGCGGGATGGTGGCACTTCCCTTAACCTTGCTGCACCTCAGTTTCCCCATCTGTAAATCAGAGGTAACCACTGCATCCATTAATCACTGTGAGGACTGAATGAGTTACTATACAAAATGTACACAGGACAGCGTATTGGGAGCGCCGTCTAAGTGTTGTCTGGTCTTCGTACGAAGGAATGAAAGGGTTTAGCATATAAGAAGGACTTAATACATATTAACTCTCATCATTAGTCGGGATGTGATTGATAATATTCTCTTTTTTCCTCCTGAATGTCAAAAACGTTACCCTTCAAAGCTATACACAGAGCTCTGGCTGTGATTGTGGGGGTGAGTTGGCTCATCCGTCTTGTTGAGAGGTACGTGTTCTAAGGAAGACATGAGTTGTGCTTTTAGGCATTCTGGTCATAATTACTGGAATAATCTTCCTGGCCATAGAAGGAAATATGTACAGGGGCGCCTGGGTGGCTCAGTCGGTTAAGCTTCCAACTTCGGCTCAGGCCATGATCTCGCAGTTCGTTGGTTCGAGCCCTGCATCGGGCTCTGTGCTGACAGCTTGGAGCCTGGAGCCTGCTTCGGATTCTGTGTCTCCCTCTCTGTCTGCCCCTCCTCTGCTTGCACTGTGTCTCTCTCTCTCTCTCTCTCTCTCTCAAAAAAAAAAAAAACAAACAAACAAAAAAAAAACAAACACTAACAAAAAAAAATTTTTTTAGAAGGAAATTTGTACATTGCCTGGCGTTTTTTATATATTATAGTCACTTAGGGAAAAGGAATGCCACTAAAAATTAGTGTTTGTCCTTTGTGAATTAAAGTGATGGTTAGTAATTTACCATCTAGTCTTATTCTTATTATACTTATTGGAAGAACCCTACTGCTCTGCAATCACAGAACATTAGTATAGAAAGGGTGATGCGTCCGAGAGATGTGGACAATCTTCTCTAGATGTGGCTGTACCTAGAGCACAGCTCATTACATACACCAACAGGCATAATCAACCTGGGTGGTGACAGAAGACAGATGGAGGGATGGTGAGCTGCCCTGTCGCAGAGTTGGGAGAAGGGGAGCTAGTTTCTACTTCAACCCTTGTGCCTTCTCATCACGGGCTGGACAACCCTCAGCTTTCACTGCTATGCTGGAAGGGTGGGGAAGACTGAGCTGCTCGCATATCCGGCTCTTCACCGTTACCTTCAGACTCGGATGGAAACAAAAGGGACGGAAGGGAGCCAGCACGTTCAGATTCTGCTGCCAGGGCTCAAAGACTGGGATTGGCCTGCTGGGACTCCAGGAACATTCTGACTCTATGCGAAACTGCGTGCGCACGCAGATTCTCCTGGGTGGAGGAAGCAGAAGTTCATGCTTTTTATCCAATCTTGAATCACGAAAGACCAGTGCCTCCAGTCTAAAGCAAGCCAGCAGCTTTGTTGCCGCATTAGAGGGGCGGCTGCAGGACCAGATTTTGAGGTTGTGGTTTAGGACAGCCACATGAGCAATGTGTATCTTCGTAACTGCACGCTGGAAAGGAAGTGTCCATCAGGAGGCTCTGGGGGTTTGGGGGACAAAGGCGAGATCGATTTTACAGCCCCCTCTCCAGCCATAACCTGCCCTGTCACTCAGGGTCAACAGCCACCCTTTACAACTTCACTACATTCCTGCACATCCCCATCTGCCCTCACCAAACATTCCCACCGAAAACTACCCTCCCCCGCAGCCTTGCAACACTAGTAAATACAGTGCAGTTAGTTAAAAGTCTCCTCCTTTAGTGCAGGAATCACGTCTTTGGTATTTATGCATCGCCAGTATCCTAGATGACGTTTGGTACCCAGCTAATGCTCAATAATTGTTTGCTGAAGTCAAATAAATTCAACTGGATTGGCTAGCCTTGAGGGATGGGGCACAATTCATAACGTCTATGAGCAATTATACTCCATAGATTTCAAAAATAAAATGTTGGGAACTCTTTTAAGTTAATTTGCCTAATTATGAAAAGCCAAGGGAAATTATCCTTGGATACTTCTAAAGAAGAAAGATATGGTAATTTGCAAAGGGCACGGATTCTTCAAAGATTTTGCTCCCCAACCACTCGAAAGTATGAGCGAGAGTTAACAACTTAGACAACTGTGAAATGAACAGAACTCGTCTAATTTCAGCACAGCAATTACAGCTTTTTGAGGCTACATGAAAAACCCCAAATGTGGTTACTATAGTAGTAAATTGGTCTCCGAGAAACTCTTTTATTTTCTCTAGAAAAATAAATAATTTCCTATCATAGAGCAACCAAATGATAAGAAAAAGAACGCACAAAGAAACACAAAAGTATCTGGAAACAAAAAGTGATTCACGAGCAAATGCTGTACTGGGAGGGAAAAAAAAGAACAAAACAAGACTGAACCACTTACAGGAGTAAATGGATGCCAATTTTTAAAGAGCGAATTTTACAGGCTTATTAAAATGATGAGTGTTTTTCCGAATTTCCTTAGTGGCTAAGAAAATGGGATATTTTATTGAACAGAAAGGGAATTTATCTTGTGTAAGATACAGACATTAAAACACATTATCGACTGAGAAGCCCAGAGACGATGTTACACAAGCTACGTTTTTAGGTTAGTATGCATATGGCGGACAGACGACTGAGCTCATGGGAAGGCACAGGAACATCTTCTAATACTTGAACTTTTTTCATTAGTGAGAAATGCATTATTTCCAAATTCTGGCGTAATGAGTTGGAAGGCATCGGCCACCAAAGGAACGCTACAACCAAGGGCGTTCCATCCCGGGGAACTGCACCGTGTTATCACACTAGGCTTTCTTAGGTTAAAAGAAAGCACCTTGTTACTCTTCTAAAGATAAATGTATTGCTCCCTTTAATCTCAGCGCAATACATTTATCTTTAGATGACCATTTCAATAGCGTCCAGGGCCTACGTGTTTTCCTCAGTAGCAAAATTTTTTTGACTCTGAGAAATTCACCCAAGGGTTCGATGTGGGGGTCTTGTCTGTCTTGAGGAGGTCCACCATGACTCATTAGGGTAGTGAGGACTGTGAGCCCCCTGTGGCTGGTGCCTAGCTCTGGGTCCTGCATGCACTGGGTGCCTAAAAAGATTTGATAAATCAGTGAATGAAACCCCTCAGCTGACATTCACACTTGCAGAACACGAGCTGAAGGAAGGGCTGGGGAAAACCATCGAAGTCAATAGTCTTCACAGAGTGTTCTTCAGAGCCTGCCCACTTACTCAACGCATTGTTACTGAGTGCCTCCTGTGAGCCCGGCCTGTGGCCGGGTCACGGGGACACGTGAGGGGACAACACAGACAAGGTCTCTCTTCTCATGGAACTTAGGTGGATCCTGATTCCACGACATCAGGCCACATTCCGGAATGAAACTGTGCTCTTCTCACATACTAGTGAGACACTTGCAAAGAGACACTCAGGCCCCATTCCAAAGTGAGCTGCGAACAAGTGCGACCCCCCAGAACTTTCTAGGAAGAGGTACAATGTGATCTTTTATTGCCAGCCAGCACCTCCCCTCCCCCCCTTCCCTCCTCCAGTCCACGTAAGAAATCTAGAACTTTGGCATTGTCAGAGGGCCGAGATCCGGGCAGAGGGTACCTCCTGGCCTCTGTGATGGGGTTAAGCAGATCACCTGAACGGTAGCTGGTCTTGTCGGAGCCAGACCCCCTAAAGAATTCATGCATGGACTTCACAGGACAGCGAGATTTTACGGATGGATGACAGAAAGGGAGTCAACAGCCAATGCCAGTCAGAGGAACAAAGGAGACCTCAGCTCTCTCCTATTGCCCTCCCGATCTGCAACCCAGAGGGTGGGCCTTGACACGTAACAGGGAAGTTTTATGCACCCGAAGTACTTCATGATGTTTAAAAAGCGTACGTGCGTTCCATTTCAAATGGAACCTCTTCATCAAGCGTGTGGGAATATTGCAGTAATCACCAAAGAAAATGCAACTAGTTCCTGCAGGATCTCCTAAAACAGGGGTTTGACAAACCTTTCCTGTAAAGGGCTAGATGGGTCTCTATCACGAGTGCTCAACTCTGCTGCCATAGGGAGACAAGACCTTTGGGCAACACGCACATGACCGAGTGTGGCTGTTTTCCAACAAAACGTTATTTGCGGACTCTGGAATTTGACTTTCACATGGTTGGCGTGTGTCACAAAATAGTCTCCCTTTTCCCCCCAACCATTTAAAAATGGTAAAAACCATTCTTAGCTCCTGGGCGGTGCAGAAACAGGTGGCAGGCTGGGTGTGGAGTGTGAGCTGTCGTGCATTTAGCCAACGAATATTCACCAAACCCTGTTGCCCATAAAGACCTACAGCGATTTTGTTTACGGAGAGGCCACTTCCTTCGTAATGTGTTAAAGCAGAAGGCAAAAATGGGGGGGGGGTTCTTTTTAGATGCCCCCCCCCCGTAGGATTGCTAATTTTAGACAGCTTTGGCTCTGTCTCTGTCCCACAGCAAGCAATTCAGTCCAAGGAAACCCAAACACAGACATTTTCTTTCTTCTATGATCCTCCGGACACACAAATCAATAGAACTGATTATAGAGGCGTGTACCTAGGAGAAAACAAAATAACCGTGTGGCCGCCATCAGGCCCAAACAAGGTACTCCGGATGCAAGGCTATAGGAGGCTCAGAGCCTGCTTGGATGAGGTCTGTCCCCGCCGACAGCCACAAGCATCTCAAGAAAGAAGTGACTCCAAATGGTAACACTACACCTCCCTCCCCAGGGCTTGAAAGTACCCAGTGACTCCTGAGTCATACATTCTTGCCCCATGGGAAAATCAGAGGTCTCATTCCTGATGCAGGGGGAGTCGGACACGAGCCTCAGGGCCCAGGGGAGGCACACCCCGGGGAGATGCGGACACCCCACCAAAGCACTCTGCCAGCCAGCTGCAAAGGCTCCAGTATAAAAGGCCTACACTACATTAGGGTGACCAGCCGTTCGAGGACGGAGAGGTTTCCCAGGATGTGGGCCTTCCCGCCCTAAAACTGGAACCGTTGCTCACCTGAAAAATAAGCTTCCTCTATTTCTATTTCTCTGTCTTACCCTCCTCCCAGTTCTTCCAAGGATGCATGACCAGCCAGTGCTTTTCCACGAAGCAGAAGCCGAGCTAAGCTTGGGCAAGAAACTTTCTCCGGCAAACCCCAGAAACACTTCCATTTAATGCCATTTCGAAGCGCAGGGGTACTTTTTGTTATGAAAGAGCATAAATGTTAGAAGACCACCTTCTCAGTTTAAAGTGTTGTGATAGCTTTAGCTTCTGCGTCAATTATGCTTGAAAAAATCGATTTACAAAAGACGGGTGTCACATACCCATTATCCTTCTACACTCCCGGAACACAAGCGGATTCACTCATAAAATAGGCATGGCTTCATTTGGAAAACTTCTAATGACCCCTTTTTGCCCTGACTACACTGTGGGAGAGAAACTCCAGTGGGCTCTTAAGGAGATTCTGGACCAATACGGTAACATCACATAAAATATATTTTCTGGTGCCCCACTTAGAATATCACACAACAAATCGCTTCTTTCTAGGATCAAGCTAAACCAATAAACCAAGCACATTTTTAAACTGTCGCAGCTTTGACCTAATTATCCTTTTCCTTCGGTTGACAATTTCACAATTCAGTAATGAATCACTCAGTCAAGTATGAAAACTCAGTGAACTATATGTTTGTGTATCCATGGGATTATATAAAATTACTCATCACTCATACTGAATTTGGGCATTGCATTTTTACCTCCTTGATTATGCAATAGCAACGCGTTAGTAGTTTGGGAAGGGGAACAAAGGCGACCTTTGGCTATAGTGATGGGAAAAGGAGTCACCATGTTGTGTTAACAGTCAAGGTGCACGTGTTTTGTGTTTAGGGGGCATGGGTTTTTATGTTAGAGGTCAATGTCACCAGCATTTTCAAGGTGAACGCGCGGGCTTGCGTTTCTGCCCTAAAGTGGCTCGTGGGAAGCCCTTCCTCTGCTGGATGAGGTCTCAGGGCTGTGAAATAGCCTTCACAGCAGGACGGGGCCCCGGGGAGTGAGCCACGCACCTGACCAGGTCGATGACCCGCTCCCTCGGCGCAGCGCTGACGGGCTCATCATTGATCATTACAATCTGATCTCCCGGAATCAGCTTGCCTTCGGAGGGGCCACCTGGAGACAAATGAGAATGAAGTACAGGTGAGAAGACTGTCGCTCATCCATCCGTGTCCTCCGTTCCCCATCACGATTCATTGTAAGCACCTGGTGCTGTCTGGCGACACAAAACCCGACCGCACCTGCGTGTTCTCCACATGGGTCCTTCCCAGCCCTGGCTGCACATTGCAAAGAACTGGGGAGGGGCACCTGGCTGGCTGTGTTGGTAGAGCATGTGAATCTTGATCTCAGCATCATGAGTTCGAGCCCCAAGCTGGGAGTAGAGCTTACTTAAAAAAAAAAAAAAAAAAAAAAAAAAAAAAAAAA
>NW_024420331.1:948013-1028415 GCF_014898765.1 Herpailurus yagouaroundi
AAAAAAAAAAAAAAAAAAAAAAAAAAAAAAAAAAAAAAGAATGAACTCAGGGGCTCTGGATAAGCCAATTAAATCAGAATCTCTGGAGGTGAGACTTCGGCAGCATCAGCATTTCTCCAGAACTTTTCCAGGCAAGTTTGAGACACGGCAGCCTAGCAGCTCCTCTCACACTTTAATGGGCACATGCACCCCCTGGGGACCTTACTGCCCTGCAGACTGACTCAGCAGATTTGGAGGTCTGCTGAGGGTGAGGTCATAGATTTTTTCACAGGATCCCAAGGCCTGCTGATGCTGCTGGTCAACTGACCATACCTCGAGTATTGAAGCCCCTAGAAGAAGGTATTCCCCAAACGGGTGGCCAATCAGCACATCAGAGGGTGTTAGGAAAGACTGACAGGATTTGTCCTTATGTTCCATACTTTTGGGGAAGGTTTGAGAAGTGGGAGCATCTTAATCATTCTTGTCTAAGAGGTTGGGGGAAGGGGGGGACGCCTTGGTGGCTCAGTCGGTTGAGTGTCCGACTCTTGGTTTCGGCTCAGGTTATGATCTCACGATTCATGGGATCGAGCCCCACGTCGGGCTCTGTGCTAACAGCAGGGAGCCTGCTTGGGATTCTCTCTCTCCCTCTCTCTCTCTGCCTGCCCCCACTCGTGCACACACATGTTCTCTTCTCTCTCAAAATAAATCAATAAACATTAAACATAAATACAAAAATAAAAGGTCTGGGGAAGGAAGCAGAACTCAAGCTGGGATTCATAAGGAAACAGCAGACACTCGTATCAGCTTGGTGATGAGGGTGTTTGGTCATTTTTGTGGCTGGGACTGTGCCTGGGAGTGTGCGTCTGTGCTCACATGCGATGACAGAGGACTCTTGTTTTTGTCTTGATCCAGCATGGTCTTTTTCTCAGCAGATGTGGAGGAGTTTTTGCAAGGAGGTAGGGAACTAATATTTGCTGAGTATTTATTATGTGCCAGGCTGCTTGGCCTTGAATCCCACTGACACTTGACTCCCTGTCAGATAATGAGATGCCCGAGGCTCACACAGGTTAAAGAACCCGATGAAAGGGTAGAACTGGGTCTCAGCTTAGGTCTGTGGACTCTTCCAAGTTCAGGGTGGCCGACACCTGCTTGGAACTTGCTCCCATAATTTAAAAACTGGTCACTGCCAGGTTTCTGGACACATAAAGCCACATCTGCATGAAGCACACATCTGAATGAAATAAAACCCATAAATAAATACTTCCCTTATCCACGTGTCTAATGGAATTACGTCCCTGCATATTCATAGGGTACGATAATTTTAACTTTATTCCCAGGTCTGCCACTGGGTAATAGGCAGCAGCTCAAACATTACCTTTCAAATATTATTGCTATTGCTTTATTTAGTAATTGAAATGAACACTTCACACGCAGAGATGGATCTCGAAGTAAGTCAGTTGTTTCCCACCCACCGAGACACTTGGCATATATGTCACTCAAGCTGCAGCATAAACTAATCTTCCTGGGTAGAAAAAAAAGCGAGGAAAACCTTAACGCTTCCTCATGTCGGTGATAAAAAAAATATTCAATGCAAGATGCGGGAACTGAGATTCGGTGTTTGCACACATAAGACATTCTGAAAATCCCTTGAGAGAGTTGATATAACCATTGGATTATCTGCAAGCATTCACTCACGTTCAGTCAAACAAATGGTTAGAAATCAAACGCTGATCACAGACTGAAAAATGTTCATACTAACTGGCTGATGGATGTTAACTACTTTCGTGGGCAAACCACTTGCAGATTAATAGGACATCCTTTCACCTCTGACCCCACTTGTTTGATCAAATGGAAATATTTGTGTTTTATCAAGCAACTGAAACCAAGCATTTCAGAGGGAGGAAAGACAGTTCCTTCCAAGATATGAACTAGTGGCGCCCTTCAGAGAATCGTCTCGTGCCCTGTGCGCTGAAGGCTGCATTGTCAAGTAGAGAAAATCTGGTCATGCCAAAGAAATTATCGGAACCTCCGCAGAGTCACTGTTATGAAAGACACAGTTTATCTGACCAGCATTTTCACACCGAAAAATGACTGGCAACAGTACTCTTTGACCTGTTTTCACTTTTGTCTACTACTCTTGAAATTGTTGAATATTAGGTGCTAGTGTCTGAAGCGAAAGGAGTATGGAGGGCAGGGAAGGGAAGAGCTTGAAGGAACAGTGAGGCAATATAAGACCATGGAAAACAACAATCAAATCCCTGGTCACCTCTGGGGAGGAACCACACTTTAGAGAATCTCGGAACCAGAGATGTTCAAGGGTCCCAGTGTTAGAAAGCAGCATGCCAAATGGTGTCTTGCTCAGGAAAAAAAAAAAAAAAAATGTGTCCACATGCACATATAATACATTATATATCTCATAGATAGGATACATAACATATGCATACATATGCACAGAATCGTCTACTTTCCATAGACTCTCTATGCACATGTCAATAGTGGTTCACTTTCAGCAGCGGCAGCTCGGGTGACTTTGGTTTTTTTTTTTTAACTTTCTCCTCTGTACTATCTATGTTGTATGTTTTGTGCAATGCATCTGTATTATTTTATTATTATAGCAAGCAACAAACCTCTTTCATTTTAAGCATAAAATTCGCAACTGGCATCAGTCTCCACAATCCCACCTAGAGAATGAAGATAGGACCTACGGCTAATAAAACGAAAAGCTTGACAAACAGGTAAGACGCTGTGTGGTGAGGCAGTGGTGGGAAAGAAAAGGAAGCCTACTTTTCTCCGTACAAGTCTGCGACGTGGTCGACCGTATCTGCAGTGCTGTTACCCTGGGCCACATTAGGTCAAAATAATGAAAAATGACATCGACTTTTGAAATGTGTCCTACTCACCAGATGCCTTTCATTTTCCTTAGCTGGCAGGCTTGGTGGCCCAAATATTTTAGAGTTTACTACTAATAACAATAACAATAATCACAATAAAAATATTTTTGGAATGAGAACTATGTACCTGGCACTCTTTTAACGTTATCTCATTCTCTCCCTCGCCCTTAAAGATGGGTACAACCACGATCCCCATTATCCAGAGGACATAGAGAAGTGTCCGTCAAACTGAAATGCAGAGGAATTAACATGAAAGCTACCAACAGTCTAATACGGGGCAGAGGCAACCTCCAAATCCATGAAACCCAGGCAATCGGCTGCCGGAGTCCCCGTTCGTAACCCCAGGACGTTACTACTGACCTCTGTTACCGACCTGCCAAATTCCAAAGAGGAACTGGTAAGGAAGAGAGTTTCATTTTGTGTGAAAATAAAACCAATACAAGCTCATTAAAAGAAATACATGAGGGGCGCCTGGATGGTTGTCTGTTGAGCATCTGAGTCTTGACTTCGGCTCAGGTCGTGACCCCCCCCCCCATGGTTGTGGGATCAAACCCCATGTCAGGCTCCGTGCTGAGCATGGAGCCTGCTTGGGATTCTCTCTCTCTCTCTCTCTCTCTCTCTCTCTCTCTCTCTCTCTCTCGTAAAATAAAATAAATCTTAAAAAAGAAGTACACAAATACTTATCGCAAAGAAAGAAAGAATTAAGAGAGCCTTGTTTCTGGAAAGGCAATTGCAGCTCACTTCAGGCAAGCGCATCATAGTCTGTTACGTTCACTCGTGTTGACAGTCGAACGTCTGCATAGTCTAATGGGGGAGGCTGAGGCCATGTATACTCGTGATCTGATCGTACTGGAGAATTTAAGAGACTTGCCATATACTCTGTCAGTCAGCCATGGCTATATAACAGATCACCCTGAAACTCAGTCGGCTGTCCAACAATCACTTCTTCTCAAGCTCACGGGCCTTTAGGATGAACACTGATTGGCTGATCTTCTGGCTTCATGCCGCGGATCGGGCCACATTCGTCTCTAGACGGCAGGCTGCTGGCCTCTCGTGTTCGTTTCGGGGCCGAGGCTGAAAGGGTCACAGTCACTTGAGGGAAATGCTCTTTCGACTCCCAGGGCAGAAGCCCAATAAAGCAGGGCAACCGTACAAGCACTTTTCAAGCATTTCCAGGTCATCTTTGGTAATACGCCATTGGCCGAAGTCAGTGACCTGGTCCGGCCCTACAGCAACAGGGAAGGGAAATACATTCTGCATCGCGTGCATTTCATAAAGCTGTCTGTCGGCTCCAGTGACTAAAATCCTCCTGTGACTTCAGTGTCACTTTCTGCTTTTTCTCACTAAGGAGTTTATCACGAACTTAGTGAAATACAGTACAGCGCCTGCCTCTTTCTTCGCATTCGTACTTTAAGAAGTGGGTCATTTCCATGGTTACAAAAGATAGATCAGTGTCTTCCTAAGTCAAGAGATAGGATACGTTTGGCAGTTTAAACCTAGCTTGAAGAGCCCTTTGTGTCCCTCCGGTGGTCTGACGCCATCTGGATGTTGCAAACAGCCAGGCTCCACAGTTAGACAAGGAGCAGCTTGAAAATTCCAGGAGCGCCAGTCACCCGGACAGGGTGTGGCAGGCAACCTTGGGAGACGGGGAGTGGGCCGGGTGCTTACCTGGTGTTACAGAGCGAACGACTACTGGCTTTTCACTCCCCGCCACGAAACCAAACCCCAGCACGGGGTCCCTCCTCATCTCCACACTCCGTGGGGCCGGAGGGACGATTTGGTAGCTCTCCAACCGAGGGTCGTCAAAGGGGATGGCCTGCGTCATGTGGCTGTGGGAAAAGCACACACAAAGGAAAAGAGGCATCAGTGTAAGCTTTTGACGACGGCTTGGCAATCACATCCTCTCCTTCGAAACTTTCTACTCGCTGTTTGGGAGACAGTGGGGAAGATGTGGGGAGACGCCTCATCACGCCTTTTGCGTGCCCTCCTTATTCCTTGAAAACACGAGCTCCACTTCTGCTTTCGGCCTTTCCACTGGCTGTTCCCCCAACCCCAATGCTGGTCCTGCAGCTACACGTGTGGCTCAACTGCCACGCTCCGAAGTCTCTGCTCACAGGCGACCCTGTGGCCACACGCTGGAACGCAGCAAGCCTGCTCCCTGTACCCTCTTCTACGTTTTGTGTCACAACACTCAGCCCCTGCCTACGTGCTACAGAACGCACATCTTTGTCTCGTTTCTGCCCGCCACACTTGAGCGTAGGCTCCGCGAGGGCAAGGAACTTTGCTTCATTCACCAATTTATCCCAGCTGCCTGGAACAGTACCCGGCATAGAGTGGATTTTTTTTTTTTTTTTTTAATTTTTTTTTTCAACGTTTATTTTTATTTTTGGGACAGAGAGAGACAGAGCATGAACAGGGGAGGGGCAGAGAGAGAGAGGGAGACACAGATTCGGAAACAGGCTCCAGGCTCCGAGCCAGCGGCCCAGAGCCCGACGCGGGGCTCGAACTCCCGGACCGCGAGATCGTGACCTGAGCTGAAGTCGGACGCTCAACCGACTGCGCCACCCAGGCGCCCCCATAGAGTGGATTTCTTAAGAAATAGTCGAATGAAGAAGTAGAGGAAAAGATACTTCTTTGTGGAACACTATCAATTGAGAACCGATGAGCTGAGAAAGAGCCTCAGAAGAGTACGGAAGCTGAAGTCAAAATAGTGGCTTATTTTCCCTCAGGGCCCACGCCTTGTATGCCAGTGTCGGGTCACAAACCACCTCCTGGGACTCTTAATGAAGTCTTCCCTCATGGACATTATCCAAGGCAGCCTTTCTTGAGGGAAGAGTTATTAGTTTGGACACCAGAAATCTCCTTTAAGTAATGTGAGGCACGATTACCTCAATGACAGGGACTTTATTCAATTTTCTCTCTTTCTCATCCTCAATAATTTTGTAAAAGATCATTTTTAAATACCTTGAAAGACACTATTCTATATGCCATCTGCACAACATATTGTCCAAATGGAGAGGAAAAAAAAAAAAAAAAAGACTGAGGAGGACGAATTCTGTGGTCCTTTTGTGCAATGAATAAGGTGAGAAAAAACGGAAACCTTCTAGGATCTGTTCTTTACACACATGCCACCAAGAAAATAAAAGTTTAAAATCCCCTTTAAACAGAAAGGAAAAGGGGCGGCTTGGGGGGCTCAGTCGGGGGAGAGTCTGACTTTGGCTCAGGTCATGATCTCCCGGTTCATGAGTTCGAGCCCCGCATTGGGCTCCCTGCTGTAGGCGGGGAGCCCACTTTGAATCCTCTGTCCCCCTCACTCTCTGCCCTTCCCCTGCTTGCGCTCTCTCTCTCAAAAATAAATAAGGCATAAAAAAATATAGACAGAAAGGAAAGATGTCTTCGATTAAGCAGCCTGGAATGCCATGAACAAGAGAAGAATGAATGGAGGGCAAACATATTATGTGCTGCATAGGCCAACACTCATCTGTTCTCTTATCTTGTCTTCAGAACACCCCACAGGCAGGGCGGTTTGACCCCACTACCTCCCCATGGCAAATGCCAAAAGAGAAAGAATAACCGGGTCAAGGTCACATGCTTCTCAGATGTAAGGCAGGTGCAATTCACACCAGGTCTCCTAAATGTCATGCGCTTGACCAGCTCCCTAATTTGCAATGACAGTGCAAAATAAAAACGTGGGAACCCTCATTTAAACATACTTAAGAACTTCAAGGCAGAGGAATGAGAAACCCATCCCAGGGCCCCGGGTAGTGTGCTATCCCCAGCGTTCCCACTACCTTTCTAGAAAAGTCCAAGCCCAGAGTGGCGGTGTTACAGGGTCAACGGGGAGGGGCCGTCTTCTGTGAAGTCACAGATGTCTGTCTGGACCCAGAGATTAGACACGGCTACTGCAGTGGGCAGACCTCAGGCTGGCACAAGGTCACAGGACGAAGCCTGGCAGGCTAAAGGACAGAACTCGAAGCCCTGATGAAATCAGCACAATTGATGCAGGGTGAGCCCCAGTGTCCAGGACAGCAGCCTCAGACAGGGCTCTTGGGAACTTGACCCTCTGACATGGATCCCTCACAGGCTTGAAAGAGGCATGGCTCTGTGTGCCTGGGTGAAGAAAGGGGCCACCGAGGCATGGTGGCCACTGTTCCGTTCTCTTGCCTTCTTTATAAGACAGCATCACCTCAGAGCATGCGGTTCTTGAGCTACCCTTGGAAATGAGCCTCTCCTTTTATCCCCAGATGGAACCACAGGGGAAAAAAAGGGAGGGGATACCCACATTTTTAGGGCCTGGCCTTGAGCTCTTAGTTTGCACCATAATCCACAGAAGACGTTCGACATGAAGAAGACTGTAAAGTGACCTGCTCATGGTCGCATGGGTTGCAGAGCAGAGAAGTGAGCCCTAGTTGGCCAAACTTTCTTTTTTTTTTTAGTTTAAAAAATTTTTCATGTTTATTTATCTTTGAGAGAGAGACAGACATACAGACAGAGTATGAGTGGGAGAGGGGCAGAGAGAGAGGGAGACACAGAATCTGAAGCAGGCCCCAGGCTTCTAGCTATCTGCACAGAGCACGACGACGTGGGGATCAAACTCATAAAGCGGGAGATCATGACCTGAGCCAAAGTTGGACACTTAACCGGCTGAGCCACCCAGGCGCCCCAGTTGGCCAAACTTCCAATTCCAAGTTTAGAAAGGGACTGGGGAAGGCTTTTCCCCTCTACGATTGCCACTTCTGTGAAAAGCTTCCAGCACTGGTCCCCAAACTCGGCTGCACGGTCAGAATCACCAGGGGAGGATGGAAAAAGTCCTAATGCTCAGGCTTCACCCCAGACCAATCACATCACAATATCGGGACGTGTGAGCCAGGATCAATTTTGAAAGGATCCCTAGGCAATCCCAAAGTGAAGCAAGGTTTGGGGACCGTTTCCTGCTCAGGGAAGGGCGGTTTCTAGCTCTCCTTCGAGGTAATAGGAAAAGAGAACACAAATGATGTCCTGGACCGCTTCCTCTGGTGTCTACTGCAAATGTAAGTTAGAATATTTAAAGCGTTTGGAGCTTGGTTATTCTCTTTCCGCTACATGATAAAGTAATAGCCTCCAATTTTTAATTCATCATTCATTCAAGAACTATCATATCATTATTTTATTAATACCTGACATTTATTAAACACTAATTTCATGCTAGGCAGTTTTTGAAATTATTTCCATACGTTAGTTCACTTAATTCTCCGAAACAACTCCATAATGCATTCATTCAGTCAACAAATACTTATTGAACGCCCACGGGCTTCTCGGTTCCAGGAATACAATAGGAACCAAAGCAGGATGAAAATAATACAATATTCACTCTAGTGTTCAGAGACAGAAAATGAACTAATAAATTAGGAAAATGCATGGCGTATCGGGTCTTTAGAAGCACTGAGGAAAAAAAATAACGCTGGGAGGAAGGGGAGAGTCACGGGGTGGAGACACTCCGTGATTCTATCGGGGGGCAGAAAAATATCTGGCGGAGGAGCAGTTTGGGCAGAGGGGCCACCAAGGGCTGAGGTCCTCACATGGTCTGTGCCTGGGGAGGGTGTGCCTAACAGGTAGCCAGAGGGCCAGTGGGAGGAGGCGGTGGCAGGCAGGGAGGGCAGTGGTTAAGGAAGTGATGGGGCGGCAGGTCACAGATCACACAGGCTCTTGAAGGGCTTCGTGTTTTGTTCTGAGTGAAACAGGCAGCCTTTGGAAGGTTCTCAGTGGAAGAGCGAGGTGACCGACGGCTGCTCTAAAGAGGACAGATGGGAGGGGCACTGGCGGGGCGGGGAAAGCTTCTTAGGACCCACTGTACCAATCCTGACAAAATATCAGCATTTTTTTTTGATATCCTGCTATCAAAATGGCAGAGTGGCAGAGAAGTCGTTGGGGTTTTAGTGTATTCGGAGGCCACTCCAACAGAGAGGGGCTGGGACTCCTACTCTGAAGCCTTCCTGCACACACAGGACATTGCAAGTGAGGACGGCCATATTACACATTGTCTAAAGCGACTCCTGTATCCTGCTGGATCCAAATCGCGGGAGACCTTTTCTCTTCAAGGAGCTAACACTTTATGGTTGGACCAGAGACACACAAATGTAAGTGCCCAGGTAGAGGGCAAACGTGAGACTGATAAGGTACTTTGCAAGTCAGACTTTAGAGCCAGACTCTCTAAAGCCGAGTCCTGGCCCCTCCACTTCCCGGAAGGGTGCCCTGCACAAATCACTTCTTTCCTGTGTGCCTCAGTTTCTTCCTCTGAAAAGTGGTGACGATAAGAGTAACAATCGCATAAGACAGTTGTAAAAACTACACGGATGAACAGAAGGGAAGCACGTAGCAAGAGGTCTGGCACGCAGGAAGCACGCGGGAAGCGTTAGCTGCTCTCTTTACCCCTTGAGGTCAGTGAATAGAAAGGACTAGGTTTCATATGTTATGAACTCATTCACTCTTAAAATATGAAAACAAACTCAATACCGTTTCAAATGCCGATAGCCCAATCCTCAGCGAAATGCCACACAAACCCTAGCGAAGCTCTGAGACCTTTCGTGGGAAAAGTCTTACCAAAAGCAATGACACAACAAACACAAATATCCACTGATTCACATGAGTCAATACTATACCAGAATACAGACAAAGAAGGAAGAATAAAATCCAGGCTCTCCAAGGATTGAGTCAGTGAGTTGTCCTCTGCCATGTTTCTAGAACCCTAAGTGAACGCTGAGACCAGCGCTGACTCAGGAACCCACACTGTGGGCAAAGTGACATAGACAACGTGACGTGGGTCTGCCTCCCCGCATTGTTGTTTCCCCACCCAAACAACGTTTGAAACTCCACTGCATGTGTATTTTGCGGTTGACGCCTGTTCTAGCATTTTCGTCTTTGCTTATAGTTTTTTGTCCTGTTTTGTCTGCATTTTGAGGACAACGTTCCGACGGCATTATTATTTTCTTGCTCTACAGGTGGCGTTTTCCAAATAAGTGATCTAAAAATAATCAACCTCTGTCTTTTTTTCCAACAGGAATGGCTCCACACTAAAATGCTCCCCCATGAAACATCATTTTGTTCTTTGTATGAAGGCAAGCACTTCTTGGCTTTCTCCTTGCGGTATTTCTTAGAAAGATGCTTGAGTCCCTTTGCAATGAGCCGAGAAAGCAACATCTCTTCTACCTGCTCAATATGCTTCAGTGAATTCTGGTGCTGAGGCTGGCGGAACACAACTGATGAGCTACACAAACCCCCACCCCCTGCTCCCAACCTTTTGCAACAAACACACACAGATAGGCCAGAAACCTATGGACCTGAAAACCCAGGAAGACGTGTCCATTGAGATTGAAAGAATAATCTTCCTGTTTCTGACAGCTTCATTTTAAAAGGAATGATGGTGATCTTGCTGTCCGCAACAAAAGGACAGGGCTTGGGGCGCCTGGGTGGCTCAGTCGGTGAAACGTCCGACTTCGGCTCAGGTCATGAGCTCACGGTTCGTGGGCTCAGGCCCCGCGTGGGGCTCTGTGCTGACAGCTCAGAGCCTGGAGCCTGCTTCAGATTCTGTGCCTCCCTTTCTTTCTCTGCCCCTCCTTCACTCGTGCTCTGTCTCCCTCTCTTAAAAATAAACATTAAAAATAAAAGATTAAAAAAAACAAACAAACAAAAGGACAGGGCTTTCTTTGATCACTGGGAGCTTTTCTTCCTCCACAGAAATAAAAGACTGATACCTCCAGTGTGTCACAAAGAGTTGCTTGGACTAGTAGATAGAACGCTCTGAGATGATTCCATTTTTCCATGTACTCATTAGAGCCAGTGAGGTCCTTTTATGGACTATGGGCTGAGCGGTCAGATTCTGGAAGGAAAAACTAAATTTAGAAGTCATTATGTTTGTTGTAAAATCTAAAAACGTAGGGAGACGGTGGCAGAGAGGGTACCTGGGGAATGAAGACTGGAAGGAAAAGAAGTATAAATAAACATACGAGCCTGAGCTCTACTCGAGAAGGTCGTGGTTGGGGTTACTTTTCAGGGATGGCCAGCCGTGATTACATGAGAGCATCTTGGCAGTACTGTTCTCTGCGATAGACTGAATTATTCTTCATTTGCTCCCCGGGATGTGATCGGCCACCATATGCCACAACGCTTTTCAGAGCCTCCCACTGTATGCTACATATTTCACCGCCCCTGGACTCTGCTCACATCTCACAGCCCAAAGCGTATCACACGGCGGAGCCCACATGTGACGAACAAAAAAATGCCCCTGTGGTTGGGCATGTGCTAGCGCTGCTTCATCAACACCATGAGAAGACCGTCGCGAGGAAGCTGCCGCCCCTTCAGCTTGGACTGCAGAACAGACCCATGGGGAACGGACCAGAACAGGCAACTCAGTAAGGAGCCAAGTGTGGCAGAGCTGCCCTGCCCCCCCCCCCCCCCGGCCTAGATCAGAAAGCTGAACAAGAGCTAAGAAATGACGACTCTATGGCACTGAATTTGGAGGATGTTTGTTATGCACCAAAAGCTCACTCGTACAATCTGTAGTGATTTCAGTATTATTTTAAAGCTCTGGAATTTCACATCCCAGAGGGTTCTAGCAACCTTATTCTCCACACCATTTATGACCAAACGTGACATTTTACAACATAAGAGACACTTCCAAAGGAAACTTTCCCACTCGGTATCTCAGTTGACATGACATCCACAGGAACCCTATGGTCTATTCTTCATGACTTTCTCATATCCCTGATTGGACTTGACTAGCAGTGGCTCTCAATGCAAGGGTCAAACTTCACAAGCCCTACTGTGGCCTGTGAGGGGGGATCTAATAAGAAAAGCTCTGAACAAGAGTTCTAGGGGTGCCTGGGAGGCTCAGTCGGTTGAGTGTTGGACTCTTGATTTCGGCTCAGGTCATGATCCCGGGGACATGCAATCAAGCCCCGCGTTGGGCTCTGTGCTGAGTGTGGAGCCTGCTTAAGATTCATTGCCCACCTCCACCACCACCCCCCCCCGCCCCTCTCCCCTGCTTGTGTTCTCTGTCTCTCCAAAAAAAACTAAAGACTCTAAATGAGGCAAACCAGAATTCCTCAGAACAAGAACAAGGAAAGAAAAAGAAAGCTGAAGTATGGATTATTACAGCTGATAGATTAGAACTAAGAGAGATCACAGAGTAGATTAGACCCCTCCATGGGTTTCTAGCGAGTCAATATTATGATGATATGTATGGTAAAATAACATTCTGAAAGTAATTTTTGCTTGGTTCTCATGGAGTTTTTTCCTCTACTGGGTCTGATGAGAAAGACAGGGGATTGGCAGTCCCTTCCCTTAGGGAAGATGCATTTACAGGGTCCAGAGCAAAAACTGACTGCAGATAACCCTCTTTCCCGACTTTTGTTTCCTGAAAAGTCTGAGTGGCATGGCTAAGGAGGCAAGGGCAGATGGTCCCTGTGAGGTGGTAGAAACTTCAGGAGAGAGGACATTGGTGGTATGTCTAACGAAACACCAAGATCCACAGGCTGAGCCTAAAGAAATGACAGAGTCCGTGAACTTCAGGGAACCACTCAGTCTTGGGCTAGGGTGTCTCAGGTACTGAGAAGACCGCAGAGGCCTGCTTAAATTTCTGCTCTACATAGATCCAGAGGACTTCTGAATATTCAACACGATGATATTCCAATTGCCAACCAACAGGAATGTAATATGGTGATACTCACACATGACTTTAGGGAGAAGATCTGTATGCTAAGTGAGAAAACAGTGTGAGTAAACAGCATCTCTGAGGGGAAGGAGAGAGGGGAGCTGGAAGAGAAGTGACTGAGCTTGGAGGGAACCCATCCTGTGCAGGGACATCACACCAGGAGATCCGGAAACTCCCTTGTATCTGGAACGACCTCCTAGTCAGCCACTCTACAGTTCCATTCTCGTATGTCCATGGGATCCCATCCCTCTGATGATACATGCATTTTGACACTAAATCCTATGTTTCTGAAAGCAAATCTGGGCAAGCCTCTGCCCGTGGGGGATCAAAAAGGCCCAACCATACGCTTCCACTGGAGAGAAGTTAACTTTAACATAAAAATAAATAAGTGCACATAATGTGTTTCCAGCTCACATAACATACGGAGTCTCATGCGTTTCCCTTTCATGAATACACATATTGGGGGTTCAGAAGAACTTAACCTTCACTCATCAGGTCCACAGGCCACTGTCACTCAATTCCATAACACATCAGGAGGATTTAAAGATTTACAAGTGTTGGGGCGCCTGGGTGGCTCAG
Source organism: Herpailurus yagouaroundi (assembly GCF_014898765.1). Taxonomy (NCBI): domain Eukaryota; kingdom Metazoa; phylum Chordata; class Mammalia; order Carnivora; family Felidae; genus Herpailurus; species Herpailurus yagouaroundi. The sequence continues at coordinate 961,151 of NW_024420331.1, forward strand.
TTAGTTAAGCATCTGACTTTGGCTCAGGTCATGATCTCACAGTCCATAAGTTCGAGCCCCGCATCGGGCTCTGTGCTGCCAGCTAGGAGCCTGGAGTCTGCTTCGGAGTCTCTCTCTCGATCTCGCTCTCTCTCTCTCTCTCTGTCCTTCCCCTGCTCGCTCTCTCTCAAAAATAAATAAACATTAAAAACATTAAATTAAAAAAAAGAAAGATTTACAAATGTTTAGTCAGGCCTGGAAGCTTACGCAGTACTTGAAAAGCTAAGAGCATCCCGAATGCCCACACTGAAAACACACAAAATGTTTAGAGGAATCCTGTTGGAGAATTTTATGAGGGCTTGAGATCAATGGGACTCCTTAATAGGCAGACGAAAGACGAAAATCTCCATTCACATCAACCTAATTTACAGATTGAATGCCATCCAATAAAGATATTTTCAACAGTCCGCTTTAACGAATGCAACAAAGAGAATTCTCAATTTTATATGATCATATAAAAGAACACTTTGAACGAGAAAAACACTGCTTGTCTAGCCCGACAAGAATACCGGACCCTATTATGAAGTGACAACTCTTCCGATGCTCTGACACTGGCACAAATATAGAAAAGGATAAAATGGGGGAGTCGCAGCTTTGACTGGGACAAAGCAAGTGTTCCAGGGTAAATTTAGAGATGCCTGCCCTCTAAAAAAATTGAACACAAGCTAGGCACCAAAGAAACAGAAGTACTTCAGCATGTCAATAATATGGTTGGCTTTGAAACAAAACCATTAAGTCTTTTGTCCAACACAGAGGTTGTTGGCTGCTACCTGGTGACAGTGAACTAAAAGAGTGGTCTCTTCCCAGTAAAGGAGATGTCATAACAATGAATGAGGAAGTAACCAATTTTTTAAAAGAAACTTGGGTTGTGGTAAGAATGTAGGGAAACAGATGTTTAGAAATGATCCTACCGTGATGTGCTTGTTTTATTGAAAATTATGCAAATATGTATCTATAAAAACAGCAGCCTTGGAAAATGGGGAAATGAATTTTTCTAACCTGTTTAAAAATCCTCAAATGAAGCATTTCAGTGGACTCATTTGTTAAATGAGTTGAACTCATTTGTTAAATATAATAAAACGAAACATCTTCCATTTGGTTTGTGAGAACAGTTGAGGGACGTTAAGGAACATGGAAACTTCCTGGGTGAATTTCTTTCTTTCTTTCTTTCTTTCTTTCTTTCTTTCTTTCTTTCTTTCTTTCAAGTTTATTTGTTTTGAGAGAGAGACAGCGCAAGTGGGGGAGGGGCAGAGAGAGCAAGGGAGAGAGAACCATGAGATCACAAGCCACCCAGGCGCCCCTCTGGCTGAATTTCAACAGTCACTTGCGTAGATGAGATTGTTACGTTTCTGCGGTTCCTTTTTTCCTCCAATGGCAGTGATTAAAACCAAGCAAAGAAAAAAGCTGAACTTGCAGACAGACCCTGAAACTTTTATTCGATGAAGTGGTAAACTAAGACGCTCAAAAATAAATAAGGATCCTCAATCACTTTGCTGTCATTAAAATATTGAATAGTCTGCAATGCAGCAGTGACAGCAAAATGTTTACAAGTGATTAAAATGTATGTCCCCGTCAACTCATCTTAACGTAACATCTTTTGCACATATGCTTTGTGCCTTCCATATTTCATTTACAGTTGGGTGGTGTGTATATGTACATATATATACATATATATATATGTGTTACAAATAAATTAATACATATTCAGAATTTGCTTTTTTACTAATAGGAATGGAATACAAAAGCAGAAACTGGAGATTTCTATTCTGTATAATCTGACTTAGGCTGCAGGCCCCAAAAATGTTTTACATACTCAAACATGATGGACAAAAATCATTGCTACTACAAAGCTCAGCATAGCCCTTAAAAAGTCCAGCTCTCACATTCTGATCTGTGCTGAAGCATTTTTAGACCCCTACAAGTGGAGGTGCCTGGGTGGCTCAGACGGCTAAGGGTCTGACTCTTGGTTTCGGCACAGGGCAAGATCTTGCGGCTCGTGGGTTCCAGCCCCGTATGTGGCTCTGTGCTGACAGCGCGGAACCTGCTTGGGTTTCTCTGTCTCAGAAATAAATAAATAAGCATTAAAAAAATAAAAACCTACAAATGAAGTCGGGAAGCAGCACATTTCCATTCTGCTTGTCTAATCCTTGCTAATCCCATCAGGCGAGATAAAACAGGGTGGCCCTAGGTTTGGGTGACAAAACGACAGGCAAATTGATGGTTATTACATGTGCTCTTGCTTTGGGCTCCAGAAGGTTGAACCCTTTGGGGGTTGGAAACACAACCACCCCAAATCTTTCTGTTTCATTTGGCACCTATTGTTTATAGAGCATGACGTATTACAGGACAGGGCAGGGCCCGGGAGACTTTTTCATCATGAGCGATTACCCTTGTTTTTTTGTGCCTATAGGAAAATCCATTTTTGAACAAAAGACTTGATAACAACGAGCAAAGCCTTTCTCAAACATGTTAAAATCATCCCTGTGGGCCTGTAAGTTTGTCCCCATCAAACTAGATTCTATCCCTACTTTAGGGCAGTACATGGGGAAGCAGAGGGTTGAAGATATAGGGGGTCCATTCCCCATCCCAAGGGGCTATTGTATATTTCTGTGATCTGTGTATATTTAAACATTTCTTTTATAGTTTTATGCTTGGAAAGTGAAAACAATCCCATGGGTTTGTAAATTCAAACTACAAGAGTGTGTGTTATAGAAACCGTGATCTAAGACAATATTTAAAAACATGAATTGGTTTTGCGGCATCTGGCGGGCTCAGTTGGTAGAGACTAGGACTCTTGGTTTCGGGGTCGTGAGTTCAAGCCCCACATTAGGCACAGAGTTTACTTAAAGTAAATAAAGAAATAAATAAAATGAGGGGATTAAAAAAAACCCCCATGAATTGATTTTTTAAAAAGACACTTTTAGAGAGATGATTAGCCACACTTTATAAATTTCATGATTTTATAATCTTTACACAAAGGATTTGAAAAAGTGATTAAGTGGTAAGGGTTCCTTTGATGACTAACTTCTGATAGAAGTTAAAAGAAGCCGGCAAGGAAATCACAGAATCAAAGGTTTCAGCTAACAGTTCTATTTTAATTAAGAAATTGGTGATCTCCTAATCTTTTCTGCACTAACGTAATTATTCTCAGCCCCTACCTAGAGAATTTAGTTTCCTTAGACGTTGATCTCCATTACTGCCCAAAGTTACGTATCTTTCCTGTTCTGAGTTGTGTGTGTTTGCTTGTGTTTCTTCTCTTCTAAGCTCCATACACATGAACTGAACCTCTCTACCCCGGCCCCAGATCCAGGCCTGGCTTCGTCTCTGCCTGCTCTGTGCAGTGGGAGCTCTGCCCTTGTGGGCGGCATCACGTGGGCCCCTTGCCCAGGTCCCAGGTGCTGCTAGTCTCTGCGTGCCTCAGTGGGACTTGATGACGTCTTTATCTGTGCCTACATCTATCCATTCCCTGCCAGGACTCAACCGCACACCATCCCTCTCTCCAATTTAGAAAGCTTCTAAGTTCCCAAAACAAACGCTGCCTCGGGAATAGCGCTGATGGGGAGTGTCCTCATCCTGACTCCCACTGAAAAATGTAATTACAACTTCAGCTTTGATTCTTAGCCAAGAACAATAAACATTTCTGCATTGAGAGCAGTAGTGAGATCAATTATTCAACTAATATTTATTTATACTATAACAACCATACCTATATTTATACCAACGGTTCTCAAAAAACAAATAAATCCCAAACAAGTACCTATTAAATAAACATATTTCTTTCTGGATGAAACACAGTTTCCACATAGAAGACTTTAGCTTCATGTACTGACCACTGTAGAACTAATTTCCATTTGCCTACTTTAAATGAAAAGCGATCTCCTTTTTTCTTAACTGAGGCATTTTCTCTGGTTGTCTCTGTGAAAGTGTTCTCAGTAAACATTTGTTTCTGGTCAACGTTACCCACAGGGTCGCCATTTTCATGCTTTAGAAGAGTTGATATGCTCACTGGAAGATTCTGTCTCCCATCTTCTCTCAGGCTGGCAGGAACTGACTTCTCAAATTTGGTCAAAAGCAGTCTCTTTGCTTATTTATGATGGCTCAAATTTGAACCGCTACTAATTCAACAACTATTTAACGGAACCTTTCTACGTGTCTGGGACCTGGGATGTGACTGTGATTCAGACCAACATGTATGTATTCTAGCACAGGTGTCAGGAAATTATAGCCCATGGGCCAAATCTAGCCTCTGCCTGTTTCAGTAAATAAAGTTTTATTGGAACACAACCATGCCCCTTTATTTACGCATTGCAGCTGCTTTCGCGTTACCAAGGCAGAGTTTGGTAGTGGTGACGGAGGCTTTCTGGCCCACAAAGCCTGAAATCTTTACTATCTGGTCCTTTACAGAAAAAGGTTTGACAAACCTTCTTCCAGTGGAAGGACAGAGGCAATAAAAATCCAATAAACATACACTATATCTCATATTGTTGGTGGCTGATAGCTTTTACGAACAAAAATACAGCAGGATAGAGAATGAAAGGGGGTGGATTGTTTTAACAAGACACGAGGGGAGGCCTCTCTAAGGAGTTTACCTCTGAGACCTGCACGAAGTGAGGGAACGAGTTGGGAGGTGATCCCTGGGTCAACTATCTCAGGCAGAGGGAAGAGAGATGCATAGAGGCCTTGAGAGAATAGTCTCCGAGCCATTGGTCTACTCATGCATTTGTTCCTTTATTCAAACAAGTTTTAGTTCAATGTGCTGTGAAGTTCTCCTTGGTTCTGTGCCCTCAAAGAAATTCCAATCCCATAGGAGGAGTGATGGACACAAACATCTGAGTATAACAGACGACTAGAGGCAGGTGCCCCTGAAAGATACACCCCATACTTTGGGGGTACATTCCATGGGGATACTTGATCTAACCTAAGGGCAGTCAGTGGGGACTGGGAAAGACCTCACAGAGTAGATGCCCAGGGGATGAGTCTAGAGATGTGAAGTGGAAACTACCGGATGGACAAGGAAGGGAATTACATTCCAATCCAAGGGAACAGGAAGCAAAGCCATAGAGGCATTAAAGAAACCGGTGTTTGGGACAAGTGTAAGTGTTACTTGTTGGGTAATGGGGGAGAATATTTAAGAGAGAGAGAAGTATCAAGAAAACTACAAGCCATGGGGCGCCTGGGTGGCTTGGTTGGTTAAGCGTCCGACTTTGGCTCAGGTCATGATCTCACGGTCCGTGAGTTCGAGCCCCGCGTCGGGCTCTGTGCTGACCGCTCAGAGCCTGGAGCCTGTTTCAGATTCTGTGTCTCCCTCTCTCTCTGCCTCTCCCCTGTTCATGCTCTGTCTCTCTGTCTCAAAAATAAATAAACGTTAAAAAAAAATTAAAAAAAAAAAAAAGAAAAAAGAAAACTACAAGCCATGTTAGAATGCTGTCTGGTATCAGACACACACCCTTTATGTAAGGATGAGTACATCCTTCCTGGAAAGATCACAGGCTCTAAAATCTATCACTTGCTTAGGATCTGGTATGCACTGGGTAGGAAAAGTAAAAATCCTGAAATTCTCTCCACATTCCAGGAGATGAAAGTAGAATAAAAAAGTTTTTAAAAATGTTTATTTATTTATTTTGAGAGAGAGAGAGAGAGAGCAAGTGAGCATGAGCAAGCGAGCAGGGGGTGGGGAGGGCTAGAGAAAGAGAGGAGAGAGAATCCCAAGCAGGCTCCCTGCCATCAGCTCAGAGCCCGACACGGGGCTCGATCTCACGGAGTGTGAGATCATGACCTGAGCCCAAACCAAGAGTTGGACGCTTAACTGATTGAGCCACCCAGGTGCCCCAAAAGTAGAGTGCCTTAGAAAATAAGGCCAACATAGTTTTAAGTATTAACTTAAATGCGCATACTCTTAATTTTATTTATGAATCACACTGTTGTTCATTTTGAGGGTTATAGTTCAAAGGATTACACAGTTTAAACAGAATCCAGACTGATAACATTTTCCAGTCATACCTTCAGCTTTAGCAAATGAGATGTCCAAAATAGGTTCCATTAATTCATGATCAGATTTATCTTCCAAGGACTCGGTTCTATTTGTCAATACCACTATTGAAAACCACTTCAACAATTAGTCTTTTATCAACAGCCAGTTCATCCACCCAGATTTTTGTCATCGTTAAAGATGATGAATTCAGCGCCTGCAAAATGCTTATTGACTGTGCCGTGCGAATCTAATTGTAGGATCTAAAAGGGCAAAATGTTTGTCGGTTTCCCTAAAGCTGCAAGATCCCTACAGCTAGGCTGGTAATCAATTACATTAATTGAGTCCGGTTCAATGTGTTTAAGGGATGACTTTTATGTTAATGACACTCTCATGTGTCAGGGGCAATAATAATCACCTCACACCATCAACTCCAGGTATGCGTTACTCCCAAGGAACCTTAGATTAAGATTTATTGGTGATTAAAAATTTAAAAGACAAATAAAAGAGGAAGGTAGCCCCACAATGAATGCTCCGAATCATATGTTTGGCCATCATCTGTATAGACAGCGGGACACTTGGGGGAGTGTAAGTTCACGTGAATCGAATTGAGAGGAGGCTCTAGAACATTTCAATACCACTATGGAAATCTATTCCTGGAGAATGCGTTGTTTAGAAAATGACTTAGCGGTCAGCCCAACTTTCCATTCTCGCCCCTGACTAGGACCCAGAAGTGGGGATCTTCAGCGTACGTCCATGTTCCTCCCATGACACTTGGTATGTGGTCCTAAGGTTTGAAGGGTGCAGTCAAGCTAGACTCGAGGTGCTGGTGAGCAAGAGGAAAGTAGACTGGGAAGAAACCAGAGGATGTCGTTGTTGAGACCCCATTCAAGCGGGGAAGGCCTTCGATTTCAGTATGAAGAGAACAGGCACTGGGAGAAGAATGGCCAGTGTATTCCAAGGCAGTGAATTTCCCACCGTGGGTCTCCATTGCAAAACAAAATATTAAACAGAACCATTCAAGAAAGTACGGCAATACTCTGATATTTTCCGATATTCCGTCTCTCCTTGAATGCTATTTGCTTAAACCTATTTCATTTCTCAGACCCGATTTAGATGATAAGCTAAATCCTACTTCAAATTCTTCCCCATTAGTTAATCTAGCATTACCCAGGCATCCGTGCTTTTTAAAAAGGGCCTTCCAGGTGATTCTGGTGCAGGATTCAGGACCACACTGTGAAAACCATTGGGTCAGTGGGACACATCCTAGGAAGAAGCTCCAGGGATAAACCAGACAGCCAACCTCCATATATTTTCCAGTTTGCTTGCTGTAGTTACCAGCCTCTTCACATCTTTTTCCCGGTGACTGGCTTGAGAATCCGAGTTCCCAGATGGAGAAGCATTTGTGGGAGGCAAAAGCAATTTGCGATGAAAAACAATCTCGTGGCTAGAACGAACATTTGCCATTATATTAGCACGAGTCCGGAACATTCTCAAGGAGTGAAAAGCATATAGATTAGAGACATGCCTCTCGAAAGCCTATTGTACGCGGCCCGGTTGAGAACTGGTGTGCGCCATCCACTCCTGGGCAAAGGAAACAGCTTTTCATTGTTTTGTTTTATCTTACTGCGCTGCTCCCTCGCAGACCAGATCTGCTGAGACTTGACAACATGCCTACCTGAACATCTGGAGTCTAAACCAAGTTCGTTTTATAGACCTTGGCCGGTGCACGTGGCGTCGCCTTTCGTCTTACAAAGAGAACTTGAGGCAAAATTTTACCTTGTTTCATATAGTTAGGATTCATTTGGATAAACTCAAAATAGCTCAAGCCTTCAGAGGACACGCATGCTTCAATCTATACTGAAACTTTCTAAAAGCTCAATTATTTTTGAAAATAATTAACATGTGTCAGCAGTTTCCATTTTACTAGATGCAGATTTCTTGTGATCATAATTGATGTTTAACAAAATATGAAACATAGGCATTTTCCATGACATATATTTAGCAATTTTATGTATGCCTAATTAACGTTGTGACAGCAGTGTTCATTTAACTCAACTGAAGGGCTAAAAAGTGTTTTCAGCTTTTATTAGTGTGACATTTGTTTTCTGGGCCACACAAACCATGGGGATAAACAAGTCAAAAAGCCAAGATAAAACTGGGAGAGTCTGCCTCAATCCTTCTTCACCTTTAAAAATGGGCTTTCAAGGGGCGCCTGGGGGGCTCAGTGGGTTAAAGATCTGACTCTAGATTTCGGCTCAGGTCATGACCTCACGGTTCGTGGGATCAAGCCCCGGCCCTCTTCTTCACAGGTAGTATCAATTCTCTTCAATAATTTATACTCATTTATCTAATCATTCATTCATTCATTCATTCATTCATTCATTCATTCATTTAGAGTGTGAGTGTGAGGGGGGCGGAGAGAATCTCAAGCAGGCTCCACACCGTCAGTGCAGAGCCAGATGTGGGGCTTGAACTCACCAGCCGTGAGACCACGACCTGAGCCGAAACTAAGAGTTGGACACTTAACCGGCTGGGCCACCCAGGTGCCCCTCATTTACCTAATCTTTACGTCAGTCTGTTAATCGGGCACTGTGCTGGGCCCCGAGGAAAAGAACTCTTACGATAAAAGGAAGAGATGCTGCTAACATGCACTGAGCTTGCCAAACACCGTTTGCAATTATATATACGCACTGCATTTATCCTCGCCACGAAGCCACTAGGTGGGTAATATTTGTATCGTCTATACTTGAGGGCACTGAGGAACAGAGCAGTCACATTTATTATTATTATTTATTTATTTATTTTTGAGAGAGAGAGAGAGAGAGAGAGATTACGCGAGTGAGTGGGGGAGGGGCAGAGAGAGAGGGAGACACAGACTCTGAGGCAGGCTCCAGGCTCTGAGCGGTCAGCACAGAGCCTGATGCGAGGCTCGAACTCACGGACCGTGAGATCGCGACCTGAGCCGAAGTTGGACGCTTAACCGACCAAGCCACCCAGGCGCCCCGAAAATACTTCTTTAAAAAAGTTCAAAATGGAGTCACTTGTATGAAGTCCCAGGTCAGCAAACCACGGCTGAATACGTAACCTAACCACAGCTTCATCCTCTCCCGGGAATGTAACCTCTCCACTCTATTTGGAATTGCATGGTCAGCACTACTGAGGCAATCGACCTGATAGACGCTGCCCATCTCCCATCCCCCTAAGGAAGGAGGCTTTGTCTGCAACAATCTTTGCTAGAAATTTCTTTTTCCTACCCCTTCTGTCCGTAGAAGCCTTTTATTCTGTGCAGTTCTTTGGAGCTTCTTTCTCTTTGCTGGATGGACTGCTGCCCAAGTCAGGAGTCATTGAATAAAGCCAATTAGATCTTCAAATTTACTCAGTTGAATTCTGTCTTTTTTTTTTTTTTAAACATACTAAAGAATACATTTAGAGCCTTGCGGCAGAACAGGAATTTCCAAGTATAATGTGAAATCCAAGAGCGACACAGGAAAAGACAAACAGGTTCAACTACACGGTAATTTAAAAGGGCAATACCATAAGCAAAGTTGCAAGACCAAATGCTGTCAGAAGATGTGTGCAAATCACACAGAACAGACAAATGTAAAATGTACGTAATAGATAAAGAGTTTGCACAATTCAGAAACCAGAGCTAATGCAATAAAAAATGGTGAAGTATATGATCAGGGATATAGATGAAAATCATAGAAATGGCCGAGAACGTTCTGAAAGATAGTCTCACTGATAAACGCAAAGTAAAATACTGCTATATCACTTTTTTTCCCCTTGATATAAAGATATAAGGTGTTGCAACCTGTTCTGGGAGGGCCGTCATAAGCTTCCAAAATTTACATGCCGTATATTATGGGTCTCAAGAATTTTCTTTCGAGGCCTGTGTCCTGTAAGATAACTGGGTAGTGCTGTGTACCTAAGGATGTGCACTGCAGCACTTTATTGAAAACAAAAATGAAAAACTATATACTTTCACAGGCAATTCAATAGAAAGCTTGAAGGATAAAATTTTAAAAATTCTTTGAGACATCAGAGTAACAAGACAAGGTGTTGGAAACATAAGGGCAACAACAATAACAAAAAAATTACAAATGATCAATTCAGAAGAGCCAACACAAAATTGGTAAGGATTTCTAAAACCAAAAAGTGAAAAAACAATAGGGAGAAAGGAATTATCAAATGATTCCAAATCGTCTCTGAGCTGAATGAACTGAGAACTTAGCTGGAAAGCCTTTAGCCTCACAATAAAAGCACCTTCACACCTGGATGCATCACTATGAAATTTTAATACACTAAAGATGAAGAAATTATCTTTAAAGCTATACAGAGAAAAGATACATTGAGGACAAAGGAGTGAGAATCAGATCATTATCGGACTACAAGGACTGAAGGCTGGAAGGCAATGTAGTTTGAATTAAAACATCCGTGGGAAAATAATTTTCCACCGAGATTTCTATGTCAAGTGAGAGGGCAGAGTAAAGACATGTCCACGACATGCAAAGATTTACAGAGGTTACTGCCCGCTCACACATCTTCTCTAAGAAAATGGCCAGAGGATGGACTCTAATAAAATCAAGAGAGAGAGAGGTCAAGAAAGTCAGGGCTCCAACACAGGAAAGAAGGAAGCAAAGTCATAAGATGACAGTTTGGTTGGTAGCTCAGAAAATCATCATTCCAGATCACGGCAGGATGAGGAATTCAGTGGGGACAAGGTTGGGAAGGAAGGTGGTTCCAGAGATTTGACTCTACCATTGAGATGGACAAAGTATTTAAGACAGGACATGCAAGGGGGGAAATGAAAACACAGAGACTGCTAGAAAATAAAAATTAAAAAAAAAAACAACTTCAAAGTAGTGGCAATATAACCAGCAATAATTAGTGATACGACGAATACCATATAGTCATGATAAAAATGAAAACTTATCAGCGAGCTTGTAGAATCAACCTACAGATAGGGCCCAAAAGACTCAGTAATGATTACAGAACAACTGTAAAAGTTTTCAAACTTTTCATTATTAAGGACAAAATATGTTTAAAAAAAAAAAAAAAATATATATATATATATGGGAAAGAAGGGGGTTAAGGAGAAGGGTAAGGAGCTAGAAGGGCGCCTGAAATAGATTTTCATTTCACCAAGTGGAAATTGATAGTGTCAGGACATGCTGTTTACAGTGTAAGGAAAAAGAAATGAAGGTATGGTCTATCAATTAAAATCACAAAGATAAGTGACAGTAACAACTATCCTGAGAAAAGAGGAGCGCTAGAAGGAGGTAGGGAATGTTGCCTCTAATCGAGCCAGTATGTGACAGAACGAGTAACAGTAGATCAGGTCTAAAATTGCCAATCTTTGGGGCGCCTGGGTGGCGCGGTCGGTTAAGCGTCCGACTTCGGCCAGGTCTCGATCTCGCAGTCCGTGAGTTCGAGCCCCGCGTCAGGCTCTGGGCTGACGGCTCGGAGCCTGGAGCCTGTTTCCGATTCTGTGTCTCCCTCTCTCTCTGCCCCTCCCCCGTTCATGCTCTGTCTCTCTCTGTCCCAAAAATAAATAAATGTTGAAAAAAAAATTAAAAAAAAAAATTTTAAATGTTTATTTTTGAGAGAGAGAGAGAGACAGAGTGAGGCTCAATCGCACAAACTGTGACATCGTGACCTGAGCCAAAACCAAGACTTAACCGAATGAGAGAGCCACCCAGGCGCCCCCACACGGTAAGCCTTTTTAGGTCATACGGTCTTGATCGCAACTACTCAACTTTGCTACTCAACTTTGCTGAAGTAGCACAAAAGCAGCCATGAAAAAAATGTATAAAGAACGAATATGACTGCGTGACAGTAAAACTTTATTTACAAAAACAGGCAAACGGCCATAGTTTGCTGAGCCCAGATCTAAATACACAGGGGAAATCATCGCACTACAAACACTACAGAGCATCTCATCTTTAAGATGAGAGAGACGTTAAAGACATTAAATTTACTTTTTCATTTAGCTCCTAGGAGGAATGCTTTTCCTTGATTCGTAAAGTCCCGTCAAGAACAGAAATGCTCCACTAATATTAAACAATGGAAGCTTTTTCCCAGTATTAAGGACAGGAAAGATCAGTGACCAAAATGTACTTAAATTTAAGCTTTCTTCCAGTATTTGTCCTGGTAAATCACTGATAAATGCAACCCCTTGGCAATCTTAGAACTGAATACCACTAGGTTCTGAACTCCTTAAGGGCCGCCTGGCTGGCTCAGTTGGAAGGGCACACAACTCTTGATCTCAGGGTTTGTAGGTTCGAGCCTTACGTTGGATACAGAAATTACTTAAAAAAATAAAATCTTAAAAAAAAAATAAACTCCTTGAAAGTTGCATGATGTCTCTGTAATTTCAGTCTCCGTCTGCCACAACGTACGGGATACAGTCGGTGTGCAAAGCATACTTGGAAAATGCAGATATAACAGCCAAACTTACCAATTCAGGCACACTCAGTTTAAGTTAATAATATTTTATGATGTTTCACAAAGAATTCCAGAGATGTAACTCCCCACATGAAATTTTAGAGCCCTTGTTTTAATTTTGAACTTGGCATAGCCAGCTTTGCTTTATCTAGTTAGAAGAAATAGAAAGAGTATAAAGCAAGACGATGAATCAGGGTTAGAAACTTTTGTAAGGTTCACTTCAGGCTGTAGAATTGCATGATGAATAACAGGTCCTTTTGTATGGGTATTTCAAAAGCTATCATAAAATCTTTTAAAAATATGTTTAAGGCAGGGCGCCTGGGTGGCTCAGTAGGTTGAACACACGACTTGACTCTTGATTTTGGCTCAGGTCATGATCCCAGGGCTGTGGGATCATCATTGGGCTCTGTATTGAGCATGGGGCCTGCTTAAAATTCTCTCTCTCTCTCTCTCTCTCTCTTAAAATTCTCTCTCTCTCTCTCTCTGCCCCTCTTCCCTGCTGGTGCGTGCTCATGCTCTCTCTCTTAAAAAAAAAAAAAGAAAGAAAAAAGAAAAATATTTTTAAGGCAAAACTCAAAATGCACTGCTGATGATAAGCACTTTCTAAAGTTTGAGAGTGATATCTATTAACATTGAAGAGGCAATCATATTCAAGTTTCCAGTGATTCATCAATTCAAGGAATTGCCTTCTCTCATGAAAATTTAAAAAAAGAAAAAGGCTCCCATGGGAACTTAAACTGTGTTAGAAATGAATTGCTTATTTATATTACACCCCCCCTTCCCAACACCAAAGGAAAGTTAAAGCAAAGAAATAAAATTTTGTGATTGTAGTTCACATACAGCCTTGTCTATACACTGGAGCAGAACCACACTTCATCATTTAATTATAGATAGTCTCACATGATAATTATGCAAAGTAGACTTTCATTATGTCTCAAATTGAGCCCTAAAAAATGTGGATTCTGTAGGTGGAAGGAATCAGCTGATGAATTTTTGCTATGGAGCTCTGCCCTGTTAATCACAACCATGAAATTGGAGTGTAGGGTGAGGGAAAGAAAAAAGAAAATGTTTGGTAGAAACATCTGGAAATAAATCTAACTCTCCTTTTAGGAAAAGTGCTGCCTTTGAAATGTTATGGCTATAAATATTATTTTATGGGCATTATAAAATCATGCACAATTAAGAAACAAATTAAGCATGGAAAGGCCACAATTCACTTTTCATAGGCCTGTCTCTGAAAGTGTTTAATGATAACAGTGTATGAAAATGGAGGTTATGGCGACAAAGAGTTTCGACACTTGTTCCCTGCTCACATCAAATTTAGGGGTTTGTAGATGATAATAATAAAATCCCTAACACTTTTTATTGTACCTAGGTTGCATAAAAAGATAAACGTTTCCTGTGTGTGACGATTATTGCGAAACAGAATGCATCACTTTTACTATTCAATTTCAGATATGTTAAAATCTGAAACTGTTCACACCTGTAAGTTTCTCTCCCCACAGCTTTTTCCTTGAATTCTGCAAATTTGTTAAGAAGCAGCTGAATGAACAGTGAGTGGTTGGATGTCTGGAAAGGTAAGTGCGTTGCCGCTTTCACGAATATTATCATTAGACAATAAAAGCTTCAAATGAAACACTTGCTTTTGGCCTAAAGGAAAAAGTCGTGTTGGCCATTGGCTTAATTTAAAACACATTGGGTTAAATTATCTCAAAGATTCTAACATTCAAACCTATCGAATATTAGTGGTTCTAAAATGCCTAGGTCTACATTATGAAAATAATCCAACACACTCAGTAAATAGTCTAAAGTATTTCAATGTGTTTTCGACCAAATATTTGGATAATATTGACTAGGGAAAACCCTTTATCCAGTAAAAGCTGACGATAAATAATTATCCTCCCAAATTCTTAGACAATACATAAGAGCATTGGAGCCAGAGTACTTTTTATACATGTTGACAGTTCTCCATCAAAAATAATATATGTATATGTATACATATATGTATATATAAGTATACATGCACACATATTTGAAACAAGCTGAAGCATATTTGAAAAGAAGATGCATTTGAAGTACACTGGTAAGTGGGGCGTCTGGGTGGCTCAGTTGGATGATTTTAGCTCAGGTCATGATCTCTCTCTCTGCCCCTCTTCTGTGCGTGCACATTCTCTCTCTCAATCAAAATAAATAAATAAACTTAAATGAAATATACTGGTAAGTAACTGAATGTTCTAAGCAAACCAACATAGTTGTCGGATGCAGGGTTTCCTCACAAAATAAGTACACTGAATTGGAAATATATGGACTTCTCTCCATCATGGAGAACCCTCTGGATTACTTTTAGTGGAGAGAGAAAGCCAGATCCGTAACAGACTAGGGTGTGTGAGATGGCACTCGCTCGTTTCTTATTTTATACCCAAAGGCAGGAAATCCCGGGCTCTGACGGGTTGCAATTCATGAAGACGCCTTCATCATTTCAGTTGACAATTCTCTTAATTACTGTCCTTTACCTACCACCGAAATCAAATTAAAGACATAAGAATTCTACATACCAAGCCAGAATGGTCTCGAAAGTTGCAGTTCCTCAGTAAGTTAAACATAGAGTTTACGTATGACTCAGCAACTCCACTCCTAGGTGGTACCAAAACGAACTGAAAATGAGTGCTCAAACAAAAAAAAATGCACATAAAGTGTTTACAGCATTGCTGTTTATGATATAATCATTTATCTATTAATGGAAACTTGGGCTGGTAACACCTGCTCCTTATCATACACAGTGCTACTATCCATATATATAGACATATGAACACATACACACACATACATACATATATAATAGAGTATTATTCAGCCCGAAAAACCAGTGAGGTCATGGTCGATGCTACAACATGGACAGACCTCGAAAACATTCTGTCAAATGAAGGAAGCCACCTAGAGCAGAGACAGAGAGATCATGGAAACTTCACGCCCTCTCCCCAGGCCTCACTCTGTATCTCTTCCACCTGGCTGTTCTTGAGTGACATTCTTTTCTAATAATCCGGTGATCCAGGAAGTACAACGTTTCTCCGGGTTCTGTGAGCCGCTTTAGCAAATTAATCGAACCCAAGGAGGGGACGTTGCATATAGGTTGGTCAGAAGCGCAGGGGACAGCCGGCACAGTGACTGGCCCCTGAAGGCGAGAGGACAGTCAGGACCGTCTGGTGAAACTGAGCCCTTAAACAATGGAATCTGAGGACACCTCCAGACAGAACTGAGTTGAGGACACCCAGCAGGTGTCAGAGAATCGCTCCGTGGCGTGGGGAAAAGTCTCACACTGTGGAACAGGGCACAGAATCATAGCTGTTCTGAATGTACAAATGTCACTACTGGTAAATTTTAGGCTATGGGTGTTTTACCACAGCAAGAAAATGCACTAAAGTACTTCATTTTGAGGGGCTAATTTGCTCCCTCCACTTCCCTTGTTCCCCTTCACGCTCCCATGGGGCACTCCCTAGGAGGAAGGATAATATTAAAAAGAAATGAATGTTCTTGTGCAAAGTCCAAGTACTCAGTTTCCTGAAACATTATTCACATGCTCTTTTCTAAGGAAGGGGATGGGGAGAGTAGGAGGTGGGTAGGGTATTCAAGAAGGAACAATCTGAAAGAAAAGACACAATGAATCCTACCCGGTACTGGAAGGTTTCTCGGTACTGTTTGGGCAGGTTCTCGGTCTGATACATTGCATCTGTGATTCTGGGCAGGAGACTTCCTGTGTATCAATGAGCGGACAGCGACCGCTAAAGCTTAATGTCTGCATTCTCTGCTCAGTAATGTCAATAGCTAGATTCAAGAAGAGAGGCCACTGATTCAGATCAAACCTTTCAGTGGGTGGCCGGCGCTGATGAATGTTAAACTCTGCAGAAAATACGAACAGCATGCAAAGAGAGACCAAGATACAAACATCAGACACCACAGAGGTCACTTTTTTTTGAGGAACCACAGGATATGATCTCTTTGGCGTTAGATCCCTACTTCCTGTTTTTAATAAAAGCAAAGGATAAACTTTGAGAGCGATTAAGACTGAAAGTCGACTGTTCTGGAACCAGCAGTTGGGCAGAGGTTCAAAGTGATTTGGGATAGCTTCCATGTGGGTTTTTAGTTCTTTTAATATCTGCCCAAAGCTCCCCGTCCAGTATTTAATCAACTCCTGGCTCTGACAACAAGGAAGAGTAGGGAAGGTCACAGCATGCAGTGGGAGGGGGCCTGGCTTTGTTACTCAGTCGCGTCAGCTTTCAGTTTCTCTTTCCATAATGCAGCAAATATTTCTCGAATGCCTCTAACGTACAAGACAGTGTAACAGGCTCTTCACGAAGCCCAAAGATGTATCAATATATTGACCATCTATTTCAAGAGAGTTGTCCGCACCCGGCCCTGTGCATACATTATTCCTAGGTTGTGAAGCCCAGGAATTGATTAATATTTCCGATTTTCAGAAGACACAGGTGTAGCTCCGAAAGCAAACTATTCTTATTCTTAGAAGTTTGCAGTCTGGCGAACGCCGACGCATGCGTTCGTGATTTTAATACACAGGAATATGGCTAAGTCACAGCATCAGAGAATTTTTTGCCCTGGAAGGGATTTGAGTGGTCAGACTGCAAACCCTTGACAGATGGGTATCTGGACACAGTGATTTGTGCAGAGACAAATAGCCAGTTTGTGACACGGGTAAGGGCAGCTCCCAGGGTCGAGCATGTGACGAGGGTTTGCAACAATGAAAGCGCCATGAGGTTCTGGGGCCCAGGAAAAGCCTGACTGAGAAGGTAGCAGAGGAAATCAGACTTACGGGATGAGTAAGCATGGCAGGAGGGGAGGCCCGGAGTAGGGAGGGATCAGGGCAACCAGAGAGTAGTAAGAAGAAGGCTACAAGGGCATAGATGCTGGCAGTGGCCCATGACCTGTATCCCTCTACGCTTCCTGACTCCCACGGCAGGATTCTCCTGGAAAACTTTCCAATAACTCACCTCACCGGAAATCCTCGTCCCAGGTTTTACCTCTAAAGATGCAACCCGAGACGAGGGCCACGTCCTGGAGCCTTGCATCGTCGGACGTGAGACACATACTTCATTTCATGCAGGTGGGAGCGGATAAGTTTTCATCAGGCAATTATTATTAACTTATCAGGGCAAACCAATCCAATTTGATCATTTCTATTCTCTGTCTCGAAACGAAACCAACGTATCCTCCGGGATCTACTTTAACATCCGAGTTTCGGAGTCAGGGGCGTACAGTGAAAGTATGGTAGTTAATTCACGATGATGGCATATTGGACAAGGAGGTAGAAAAAGGTCTTTCACTCATTCACGCATTTCATGAATATTTTTATTAACCTACTACATGCCAAGCATTGTTCTAAGAACTGTAGGGAGAGAGCAGGTAACAAACAGCAGGGGAGCTCACATATTAGTGAGACGGACAATAAAATACGGAAATTGACAATACGTAATGGGAGGGGCTAAGAAGCGGTGTGGAGAAAAATGACAGGAAGTGGATTTTAACAAGGGTCAGGAGGCAGGGTGGGAGGGGGAGGCAAGAAAGGCCTCCTTGAAATGATGGACTTCCAGTAAGAATGTGAAGGCGCTGAGGGAGGGAGTCAGGTGGATTCCTGAGGGAAGGGCACATCAGGCAGAGGGAAACGCAAACAAAACAGCTGGAAGGTACCAGGCATGTTTGAAGAATCCCAGGCAGGTGATGGGCTGAGGGGGGTGGGCTATAGAGCACTCGACTGGGAATCAGGGCGGGCTGGCCCACCACGCAGGGCTGGGTTAGGAGCCTCACTCCCTCATACATTCACCAGGTCCTCGACATCACACGCGGCCCTGGGGGCACTGTTACAGGCCCAGGAGCTCGAAGGCCTGCCTGCTCCCTGCTTTCCTCATGTTTCCCTTCCTATGGAATACTGTTCCCACCCCTCATCTATTCGCCTAACACTTCCCGCTCTCTCAGCTCTCAGTCCAGTTACCACTTTTGTTAAGAAATCTTTGGGGGGCGCCTGGGTGGCTCAGTCGGTTAAGGGTCCAACTCTTGGTTTCGGATCAGGTCATGATCTCAGTTTCTTGGGTTTGAGCACTGACATGGCAGAGCCTTCTTGGAAATCTCTCTCCCTGCCCCTCCCGTGCTCCCACTCTCTGGGTCTCTCTCAAAATAAACAAATAAACCTAAAAAAAAAAAAAAAGGCAAAATAAAACCAAGAAACCTTGTTTGGCTCCCTGTACCCCAGGCCAAATTAGGGGACTTCCCTCCTTTGGGGGCTCCTGTTCGAGCCCGAGTTTACTTTCTATAAACTTTGGATGACACGGAGCTGACCTTCTTGCTCTACTGTCATTGTCTCCTACAAGGCTATGAGATACTGGATGGCAAGGGCCACAGGTTCAATGTCAGGAGCTATAGCATTTGTTACAGTTTCTAGGACATGGTAGGTGCTCAATAAATATTTCTGGAATAAATGCCAAGAGAACATTCTCAATGCCCACTTACGTGACAAACTCTGACAGAAAATGAACTATTGTCAACTCCACGTTTCATTTTGGGTTCTGCACTGAACTCTTAATCTTGCAAAAAGGTCCATGACAATTGGCGAGATCACTGCCTTATGGGAAATAGGAATTTACTCCAAGATTCGGTCAGAATGAGGATTTAGACCTAAAAAAGTTACTATTAGTGTCTGCCCCACTTATAGCTCTTTCTAAGATGATGAACTACGATGCCTACATTCCCTGAACCATGTCACTCCTACTCTATCACTGGGCCACATCTCATTGGATAGGGATAGACACCTAATGCAAGGGAATCCAATTCATAGGCTGACCACTGGTCCTGTGATTTGGCCCAGCACTAAGAGATGAGCTGGGCTAATCAGTGTCTCTGCTGGCAACAGAAACTAGGAAACAAAGTCTCCTCTCAAGCAAACTAGATCCAGATACCCAGAGTCAATGACCAAACTCCTTTCAAGTGTCCCATCTCTATACTTGATCTCAGCCAAAAGGACAAGAAGCAAATATCCCATCTCTAGAGGTGAAAGAGAATTCACATATTTCTCTTTAGTCAATGCCATCGGGTTATTGGCTTTAATAAAAAGTCATTACAACAAGACATCATCTACACAAATGAAGGACAGCAAGAAAATAATCCATTTTAGGACAATAAGAATTCACAGATACAGTTACATTATACCAATTTTTATCCTGCTCAAAAGCTGTAATAACTCGGACATACACTGGATGAAATTTGTTACTGTACTCTATAAAAAATAAGAGATTTAACAAACAACTTAGTAAACAATAAAAGAGTGTATAAGACCCTTTAATCTTTTCTTAAAACTTTAGCTACCACACTGGCATAGTATATTTACTTAAAATTATTAAGCAGGTTACAAATGATCTTTGGCTGTTACTTAAAGCAAGAGTTCTTGACAATTAATGTGGCACTAGTGTAGATTTTTATATAAATCTTAAAGTTGGGATGCCTGGGTGGCTCAGTCGGTTGAGCGTCCGACTTCGGCTCAGGTCATAATCTCATGGTTCGTGAGTTTAAGCCCCGCATCGGGCTCTGTGCTGACAGCTTAGAGCCTGGAGCCTGCTTTGGATTCTGTGCCCCTCTCTCTGCCCTCTCTCTGCCCTCTCCTGTTCAACACTGTCTATCTCTTTCTCAAAAATAAATAAACATTAAAAAAAACCTTAAAGTCATTGTGCCATACTTACTTTTCAGATACCACATTTTTCAGTTGTATAACTTCCATTATTTTTAATGAATTCTAGCACTCTCCTGAGAGTTACTAGCTTTTCATTTACCATACATATATTTTCTTTGAGGTCATTGAGCACGGTTATGCTCATAGTCATCACCAATACTGGTCTCTATTGATTACACGTCAAGTAATTTCAGATTATATCCTGGACATTGTGATATTATATTGTGGTGTCTGTGTTCTGTTGTATTTCTCTAAAAAGCATTTATTTCAATCAATTATCTTGGATAGGCTCAAACTGCATACTCTATCACTTAGGCATCAGCTCAAATTTCAGTTTGGTTCTCTTAACCTTGGCTAGACTGCTTCTAGTGTGTGGTTTAGGAATCTACTAGAGATCTGGGCAGGGTTTATAGAGAGAATGAAGGAGTTTTGTTTTGTTTTTCTCCAACTGGAATTTTAGCCACTTGACATGGGGCCAACTGTAACGTGCCCTTAGATGAAAAGCCACAAAAACTGGCAAGCATCCCTTGCCATTCCTTTCTTCAAAGTGTCAACACCCCTCCAGGATCTTCTTACTTCTGTTCATTTTCCAATGCCTGTGGTAGGTGTTTAAATTTTTTTCTTATCGTGTCTAGAATTAATAGTTACGGTATAGAGGAAAATAAGTCTAGGAGAAATTTCTTTGGCCATACTGGAAAGAGAAGCCCATTTTATTTTTATTTTTTAATGTTTATTTTTTATTTTTGAGAGAGAGAGAGAGAGAGAGAGAGAGAGAGAGAGCAGAGGAGAGTCAGAGAGAGAGGGAGACACAGAATCCGAAGCAGGCTCCAGGCTCCGAGCTGTCAGCACAGAGCCTAATGCAGGGTTCAAACCCACAAACCGTGAGATCATGACCTGGGCCGAAGTCAGATGCTTACCTGACTGAGCCACCCCGGAGCCCCATTATTTTTAAAATAAATCTGCAACTTGAACTTGTCACCTATTCCAATGTCTTGCTTTCTCATGGACTGAGGTTTCATTTTATTTTCCAAAGATATTTTATCTCCTACTTTCAACATCTTTTCTTTCAACCTTGATTTTTTCTAAACCCCCTAACAAGGAAGCGTATTGAGGCTTATTTTCCTTACTGGGAATATTTTTGAACTGCAATGAAGCATTCATGAAAGGAGCTAGATCCAACTTCTCAGTGCAATACAAATTTAAAGAAGGCACTAACTAATTAGCTCCTGATGGATTAAAATGGATTTGTGTCTATAAAATCCATAGATTTTTAAAAAATAAAATATCAAAAAAGCATTATTATATAATGACAAAAGTTTCAGGCTAAACATCAGCAACCACGTTGAGTATAACATATTCCATCCGCTCCCTGACTCATGAAATGACTCCAGACAGCACATAATGGATCTGCTGAGGTAACTCTCCCTGGTAGATGGCTCTGCAGTGTGTCCCTGATGATACTAGAATCTGCAGTCTAATCCAATTAAGAAAACAAAGATGGTCTCAAGGGCTATCAACAACTGACCTGCATTACAACAAGTATGAGACAATTGCTGTGTTATCATAAAATTGGAAGGGTGCTATGAAGGGTATCTAGAAAAACCAGAATGGAAAAAGCAGATTTTGAAAATTCGTTCCGTATGGTCAAAGAGATAGCAATATTTTATCCATCGCAGATAGATGTCTTGTTTCACTAAAGTAAGATTTTACATGCTAAGAGAGAGGAATAGTTCATCAGGTATTTCTATTTCTATACCTTGGAAGAATTACTCTCCATGACTATCCACATTACCTTCTTTAACTCAATGGTCTTTAAGCGGTCTTTTTTTTCCCCCTCCATCCACTACCTCCATTTTCCTGGTAGGTGGTTGGAAGGTGGGAGTATTCGTTCCTTTGGAAAGTAACACTTTCTATTGTGAATGAATAAGTAACATTTGATTTGGCATCCTAACTCTTTTGTGCAATGAGGTAACACACAAATGACTACTTAGATACATAGACATATATATTATGTGTTCTCAGTAGGGGTGATACCGCTCCTAAGAGGGTGGAAATTGGTTCTTGAGAGGCAAAAAAAAAATCTTACTCTTCTTATATAGAGAGAACAGATATACATGCAATATATAAACTTGTATACGTAGAATTACCTGTGTTATCAAAATTAAATGGAGGGGCAATTAGGGAAAAAAAAAACGTTAAAGAAAGCTTCTTTTACTTGGGAGGAAATAATGAAAAAAAATTGAGAAACACGGACATCAGCACACGCACACATCTGTATCTCAGAATACATATTAGCTATAGACAATTATAACATAGCTATATAGATAGACATAGATTTTATATCTATAACTGTCTTCATATCATTTGGGTGTTCTGTGTGAATCTGTGAGTTTAATACGATGATCGCCTTAAAAGCTACGTATGCTCCAACCTACGTGATTACCACTTCCCACAGTGGAGAAAAACCGCACAAGGCTAGTTCTGGGCAGAACTCAGTGCGTCGCATCTCATCAGCAACACTCCAGTGTGCGCAGCCCGCGCCCCAATCCAAGCCGCCCTCTTAGGTTCTATTGGGTTCCTAGGAACTCTGTTCCCCTCTCCCACGCAGGTACCTCAACTTTGGCCAAACGTGATGGCTTCAGGCTCCCCACATTCTCTCACCTCTATGCCCACAGAGCCCTCCGCTGGTGGAATGTCTCAACCACCATCCTTGTGTGAGATAAAATCGCGCAGACAGCGACAACCAACTCAGAGCCTCTTCCCCCAAAGCTTCCAAAGGCTCACTCGGCAAACAACGCCTCTCCATCGTGCAGCCCGCCGGCCCCCCTCCCCTCCTGGCTTCGTTTCCACTTCTCCAACTGCACTTCTCTTACTTGGCTCACGTGACAGCGGTCTGCATAAGGGTCTCCTCTCTTCTACCGAGATGCAGCCCTCTCCAGGAGAAGGTTGTTTTGGGGGGATTTACTTTAGAAACGCAGAGTACCTAACACAATGTCATCTCTCCCCTAGGTATGAGGCTTTGGCTTCTGCAGGAATCGAAGGATAATGAGAAGACATGATGTTTTTCCTTAAGGGGCTTAGAATTCAGTAGGTGTCTTAAGACAGGTCCCTGGATTCACAATTTAACAAGAATCAAAGGGGCTTCCAGGGACAGCCCCCATGAGATTCAGGCATCTCTGTCTCTCAAAGACCTCTGGCCAGCCCAGGGGAAAGACACAGCACATCCAACTGGCCTCAGAGGGAATGCCGACCCCTACATATGTTCTTCCGACGGACAGAAAGTGGCTCAACAGTGACGGATCCTTCAAATTATATGATCCCCCTTTCCTCTCCAGTTCGCAAACAAGATTGCTCACATTCGAAACACGACCCGGGTAGCAGTGGGCTGCCATGGGGTTGGGTGGGGAAGAGCTCCCTACAGCACCCAGGGCACCACGGAGAAGGTGCCCTCCAAGGACTTCGTTGCGCCGGGACTCAGGACTCCGCCTGCCTCCTGCAACCTTGACGACGGATTTGTTTTGCTCCCTCGGATTCCCACAAGAGTGCCTGAGGGTGCTGCCGGGAAGGAAGGAAGGGACTGACAGGTTTCCACTTTCACGAACGTCGCCTGGAGGCCTTAAGCAGCCGAGAATGCACTACGAGAATGCACTACGATAAAAAGGAAACTGCCCCTGGACAGATGGACCGCCTCCAGTGTCCTTGCAGGCCCAGACACATCTCAGTGTCTGCATTGATGTGGCCTCTGCGCCGAGCAGGAATCTGATTAATTACAAAGAAGTCTGAAATGAACCTCTTTTCCCGATTTTGCTTTCATTATATATATACACAAAGAAATCCATCCAACATGAAGTGAAAGCCCTTCTTTTCACGAGAAGCACATAGAACCAGCCCACTTGGACTCTGAACTTAGCTGCAAATACTTCTGGAGTTCAGAAGTCTGAAGTAGGTCTCACTGAGCTAAAATCAATGTGTCTGCTGGACTGTACCCTATGGAGAGGCTCCAGGGGGAAACTGGTTTCCTGGTCTTTTCAAGATTCTAGAGGCCACCGGTATTCCTTGGCTTGCGGCCTCCTTTGATTTTCAAAGTCAGCAATGGGGAACAATTGGTTCACATTTCATCATCATCAGTTTCCCAACTGTTTCACGTTGCACCACTCTGACACCTTTCTGCTTCCCTCTCGCACATGCAATGGGTCTTGTGAACCGGAATGATCCAGGCCGATCTCCCTGTTTTAAGGTCAGCTGATGAGACACCTTGATTTCACAAGCAACCAAGATTTCCTCCCTGCCGTGTTATATAACGTATTTACAGATTCTGGGGGATGAGGGCATGAAACTCTTTGGAGGGCCATTATGCTACCTACCAAATGCATCTTTCTGGGGGAACGGGTTACTAACTGTGAACAGATCTTCGAAGGGCAATTTAAGAAGCACTTGGGTTCAGTGCTAAAAGGTTTCTTGAAACACTAAAAACAGCTTGATGCTAAGACTGTAACTGACCTGCTGTGTGTTCCCAGGTAAGGGATTTAAGCTCATCCACGTGGGCCTCGACTTTATCAGGCCTGAGTAACAGAGAGGGTCACAAGCGAGGTAAGATACAGTCTTGAAAGATCGGGCTTTAAAAATCAATTCACAGCTTCCTTTTTAGCCCATCACGAAATGAAGTTTTCTGGATGGTTTTGTAACCTACTTAACAAACGGGGAACATAAGGGTGATGAACCTGCCATATTCATGGCAAGACAGCAAATTCTGATGAGCTAGCCATAAGCGGGCTTTCCGGGTGCCCCCCCACCAACCCAACTTCGAATAATCATACACATTAATCAGTTCTCCATGAACGGCATCACTTGAGGGGCTGCCTTGATCTGTCATTTCCAGCAGGGAACGATGGATCGGGTGGAGGGGACAACCAGGCAGCCCAGGGACCCGCAGTCCCTCTTGTGAAATCAGAGCTTCTCTTTATGAGTAAGTAGAAGGTGGAGACGATACAAAAGCTGTCAGGAAGGAGAGTCCCTTTATTGATTTTCCTGTTTAATGAGTACCCTCAGGAGATAGGAGAGTGTCAGAAGAGAAACCTCACTTTTAATGGGGCATTTTATTGGGTTGAAGATGTTAATGAATCCCAGCCCTGAGACTTCTAACTCCCTTTCAGTGTGGATTTAAAATGTTCCCCCCCCACCCCCCGCCACGCTGCAGGTTCCTTTGAGTCTGATCTTTCGCTGTCCACATACACCCAACAGAATATTCTCATTCTCTTGAGACTCGAGGACTGAGGTCCTTGGACTCAGGACCCCCTTGTATCTGCTTATGAATTGCTGGGGACTTCAAAGAGCTTTCACGTATATGCGTTGTATTTATTGAGCTTTACCATGTTGGAAACAGAAGCTGAGAAAATTTTCTAAAATGCTTATTAATATATAAGAACAATAATAAAGCCATTTAGGGGCGTCTGGGTGGCTCAGTTGGTTAAGCGTCTGACTTCAGCTCAGGTCATGATCTCATGGTTCTTGGGTTCAAGCCCCACGTTGGGCTCTGTGCTGACAGCTCGGAGCCTGAAGCCTGTTTCGGATTCTGTGCCTCCCTCTCTCTCTGCCCCTCCTCTGCTCACGCTCTGTCTGTCTCTCTCTCTCAAAAATAAATAAACATCACTTTGCCCTTAAAAAAAAAAATAAAGCCATATATTTTAACACAAGCCACACATTTATAAAATATAACCATTGTCGCAAACCAGACAAATTAGTGAGGAGGGTAGGATTGATTTCCACTTTCACAAATCTCTTTAATGCCTGGATTAACACAAGACAGCTGGTTGCTCGTCTCTGCTTCTGTATTCCATCTCTTGTGAGATCGCACTTGCGGAAAATGTCACTGTGTGCTTGTGACAGACTGAGAGGAAAAAGGGCAACTAAACCCTCAGCGTTATTATGCAAATAGTTTCAATATCCTGGACCCCCTGATGGGCCTTCCAAACTCCCTGGGGTCCTCAGCTCACACTTGGAGAACAGCTGATCTAGTGGTTCTCACCAGGGAGATATGGACCCCCGAGAAAGGACAAACTTATGGGTGGCACAGAAGATGTGCTGAGGCTGAAGTCAGACAACAGCTGTGTTAACAAGCAAAGTTTTGGGGCACCCGGGGGGCTCGGTCGGTTAAGCGTCTGACTCTTGATTTCTGCTCAGGTCACGATCTCACCGTTCGTGAGTTCAAGCCTCCCGTCAGGATCTGTGCGGGCAGCTTGGAGCCTGCTTGGGATTCCTTCTCTCTCTGCCCCTCCCCTGCTCATGCTCTCGCGCTCTCGCTCTCTCGCTCTCTCTCTCCCCCTCTCTATCAAATTAAAGAAATAAAACATTAACACAATTTTTAAAAAAAAGCAAAGTTTTGTTCTAGGATTCCATGTTATGACTGTAACCGCATTTAGTCTTTTTTTCTAAAAGTAATCTCTCTACCCAACGAGGAGTTCGAACCGGGGCCCCAAGATCAAGAGTCGCACACACTCCACTGACCGAGCCAGTCAGGAGACACCGAATTTTGCCTTTAAAGCTGGGAGTAACAGGAAGTGTTCTGGGGGGTCTGGTCTCTCAGGAAGTCTCTGGGGGCTGTTCTACCTTCGTTTCTCTACCATGCCCTCTCCATAGGGCTGGTTGACTTTTTACCCTTCGTTGTCCTCTGAGATTTTGTTGAAGTGGAAGCGTTTTAAGGGGCGTTCGTTGAACCAGTGAGCTACAAATAAAAACAGGTTTCCCTCGAAGCCCCTTTTAATAAGTACAACAGGTAGAGCAACATTATGCTTTAAAGGTACAAAACCAAAGTACTCCATCAATGTCCCCTTTGGAAATTTCCTGGCCTCGCCTCTCAATTATATTATGCAACTAACTTCAAATGTTTTCTGCGGTTCTACCTTAAATATTCGACCTTGCTGGGAGGGAGTAGGTCAGATTTTCAACAACTGTGGTTAGTTCACATAGAAAATGATCTGTTGGCTATCCGCTGTGGGGAGGCTCTTAGGCAGTTGTTCCCACAGGGGGCAATTTTACACCCCGCGGTACATTTGGGTACCCTTGGCAGTGTCAGAGTTATCGGGGAGGCAGTGTGTGAATCGCAGTTTGAAAAAGAGTAAACGGGGTTTGCTGTTGCAGGAATCACCAGATGTTTTTTGTTTTTCTTTCAATTTTTCTATAATGTTTATTTAGTTTTTTGAGAGAGAGAGAGACAGACAGACGGAGTGTGAGCAGGGGAGGGGCAGAGAGAGAGGGAGACACAGAATAAGAAGCAGGTTCCAGGCTCTGAGCTGTCAGCACAGAGCCTGACACTGGGCTCGAACCCACAAACTGTGAGCTCATGACCTGAGCCGAAGTCAGACACTTAACCGACTGAGCCACCCGGGTGCCCATGGAACCATCAGAGGTTTTTAAAGTCTAGAACAAACTGAGAACCTCAGAAAGCAGTGTATAAGGTATGGCATTTTGGGAACAGTGATTACGTTCTTTAGGGAGGCCTGTCACCAGGAGTCCCTTAGGAACACCTGGAATATCTGTCTTTTGAAGACAAGGCAAGTTATTTTTCAGAATTTTATATATATGAAGCAAAAAGCTCATGAATCTTACTAATTTTTTCTTGCTGTTTTCTTCAATTTAGAAAATATCACCTTTACGAGAAACAGAAATAAAATCACTATTATGGTATACAAATGTTCACTACTGACCACACAACATGACCCTAGTTGAAGCAGATTAAAGTTTTGGTGACATCGTCATCGACAGACCATAGCTTTGGAGCTGGGAAATTTTCAATCAAGTGAACAATAATAATTAGGCAACCCCTTTACAAAGTCCTTCAGATCTGAGAACATATATCATATCATGTAAATGTAGACACAGTCATTCAGATGGTGACAAGTTGCGGACAGATGCTTGCCTGGAAGGGTAGGAAAGAGTAGGTCATGGGCCTCTCGTGGAGTACTCCAGAAAAGCCAGGACATGGCCTGATTACTTCCAATTACAAAGCGGAATGAACATTTATCAATTATGAGACAGAATTAGTGTTGTGAGCTGTAGTCTTGAACCACCAAAACATAGTTCATCAAGATATAAAGCCTGAAATGGATCGTGCAAGGAAGGGGAAACAAGTAGGAAAGGACAGGGAAAAACCCACCCCAGTCTAGTTGTCATTAAGCCATTGCCATGTTCGATGTCATATAAATGCATACTTGGAAGAAACTGCACACTGCCCATACTTCAATTCGTGTGCCAAATGGTCAAAAATTAGACAACAAATTGTTCCCGGGCACCCGGGTGGCTCAGTGGGTTAAGTGTCCGACTTCGGCTCAGGTCACGATCTCTCAGTTTGTGGGTTCAAGCCTCGCATTGGGCTCTGTGCTGACAGCTCGGAGCCTGGAGCCTGCTTTGGATTCTGTGTCTCCCTCTGTCTCTTCCCCTCCCCTGCTTGCCCTCTGTCTCTCTCGCCCTCAAAAATAAATAAAACATTAAAAAAAAAAAAAAACCAAATTGTTCCCATAGCAACGTCTATCTCTAAACAGCATAAATATATTTTATATGCAACTTAATAAGGGTTTTCTTATGATCATTTGTGTAGTTTTCATTTAATTCACAGACATGCTTGGCTGAAGAGTGAATTATTCATTGTGGGAGAAGGGAGCACAATAGTTCAATAAATGAAGGTCAGGCTTAACGATCGGGGAGAGAATCTTGACCTCGAAGTTTGGATTTGGATGCAAGTAACTTAGAGACATTTCAAACAAAAACGACATTTATTTTTACTTCCTGCGATAACAGTACTTCTGTGTTTTGTACTGTGGGTGTTGCGGGGAAAAGCTGAAGGTAGATACATGTTTAGTCCTCAAGCTAAGAGTGTGGAGTTCTCCCCGTCTCCCAGGCATCTTCTGGATGCTGCCCGAAGGCAAGGCCCGAAAGGCTCCGGATTTACCAGGAGATGCCCTGGGCTACCTCCTGCCAGTGGCTTTACCTCCAGGCAACGCTTGGGAAATTTACAAGTACTCAAAAGGGATAACAATGTAAAAACAACCATAAAGGGCTATTCGATCTTTTAAAGTTAAACAGCCAAGGAGTCTAAATTAAGAGTATAAGGCAAACACTGGAACGGAGGGTAACGGAAGCGATTTGAAGGTACTCAGTGCATATCGCGTTCCACATGTGAGCTCTTTTTAAGACACCGGATTTCAGTAGGAGGCAGCTCAGAGGGGGAGCCAGAGTACAGCACTACAGGGGACTTGTTGGATTTAGATTAGGAAAGCAAAGGGCGTGGGGAAGGGAGAGACATTATTTATGCCAATTAGTAGGCAGGGAATTCTTTGGAATGATCACTAGCCTTGGAGAAACAGCTGTGAAGAGCAGTCCCTATGAAGGCAGTAGGCTTTCTTTTGGGGGACAGCGGACAGCCTTGGAGAAAGGCAGGGGCTTCTGCTGAGTGGGCTTGCAAGGCAGGAGGGAAAGTACTCTGAAGGCCCCGCAAGCACTTAGGGGGAGGCCTGTTGGGCCAGTGGAGCCTCCCAAGGCCAAGGCCACATTGCAGGCTGTTGCAGAGCATTTAGCCATCTGGGGGTATGGCATGGCACCCGGAGATAGGCTAGGAAGGGGACGGCTCCGGACAAAAGCAACCAGCTTTGAAATCGGCCAAACCTAGATTGCAACCCCATTGACCGCCTGTGGGACGTTTCCTGAACATTTCCGCACCTTGGTTTCTCATCTGTAAAATGGGGATAATACGTCACCGGCTTGTCAGGACGATTCAAATCAGGTAAGTTAGTGGACAGCGCCTAACACACAACAGGTGCTTCATAAATGGCAGTGACTGGGGTTTAGGCAGTACAGGTGATGCTGTAAACCTTGACAAATTTTACCTAATTTTGTTCCCTCCTCAAATGTTCTCCCCTCCCAAGCCGGTAAAAATTGATCTATTTTCATTTCTCTTTTTCCAGATTCATTCAGTCACATAATGATTGGAGTAGTATTGCTATAAGTGGAGAAAGACCAGGGATTTGGGGGTCAGCTTGTCAGATTCCCCCTGTTGGGTAGTGAAACGGACTTTGTTTTTACGCCTTTGTTTTCTTAGCTGAGGATCACGGTGAAGTTTAAATGAGCCTAGGATTATGAAATGCCAAGGAGGTGCTGGGCACAGAGCAGGCATTCAAGAAATGGTTTTGACCTCTCTCATTTCTTGGGAGAACAGCCCATATAGTTGTCACATTAACTGCCCTCCGATCCTCAGTCATCTATAGGCAATAATACATGAATCCCGGCAGCGAGGGCTGGACCCCAGCTCGGGTGACAGATAGGTTTCGCCATCCCGCCGGCACTGAGCGGAGTCACTACAGCCTCCGCTCGTCTTTCTTGGGTCTTCTTCTCTGAACCAGGAAAATGCAGTGTTCTTTAGGAGAGGGCCTCAGTGCACACGTGTTCACACTTCTAGATCAATAGAAAATTCCATCAGGATCGACAGGGGGAGCCTGTGCTTCAGTGGGAAAAACTGCCTGGACCACACGGATCCTGGTTACCGGATTCTATGGGAGCTATTTTATAACTCCTGCAAGGTCAGGGCCGTTCTACTGACTGCCTTCACGACAGTGCAAGCTGACTTCGCCTCTATTTGCATATTTCTTTCAATATTCCTGATCTGTACGTGTATCTGTTTCTTGGATTCTCCTTTGGAGTACTTGTAACATCACAGCACCTTCTTAATTAATGAGTTAAATAAAATCCTTTACAGGGGTTAATTTTATATCCGTACAAGAGTCATGATTTTACCTTGTTCTGAAAATGATCTTTTAATAGGTAATTATTACATACCTACTAATATATCTAATGCTGTACCAGATACTGCTACAGCTAAATGAATATGTTCTATTCATTTTGGACTTAAGGCATTTACTTCCAGAGTGAAGCATCAGAACTAATGTCTCCGATCTCTCCAATTTAATAAGCACATTTACTAGTGCTCATTTCTTCCCATTGACATATATCGTGTTTCTAATCTACATTCCTATGTCACTAGACCAAGAGAAATATCCGAATTGAATGTTACTTTACCAATAGAAACGGAGTAAAACCTAACAGCAGCAGACAGAAAATTAGGAATAAGTTCTTTCAAAATCCCATTTTTCAAGTCTCAATCTGAACTTCTAAAACCTTAAATAATACATAAAAAATGCTGGTCTCTCATTGATATAGGTGAATACGGTCATTCCCATTCTGCTTATTGATAACCCGAGGCATAGAGAAGAAATATCGTAATATTTAATTACCTTTATATTTTAAGTATCTTCTTATATGCTTAATGCTTCAAATCAAGAGAGAAATTTGAAACTCTGAGTCTCATGAAAGCCAGCTTGAAAGCATTTGCCCAGAAACTTGTATTAGTATCAATAGTTTTCTTTACCACAATTTAGTTTACCTAAATGTTCGCTGGACATATCCTGAAACTTCACCTTCGAGGAACTTCTTTGGTATTTGAAATTTAGATGTGATTTTTGTAGACCAGGTAACTCTGAAACTGTAAAATGGAAAATATGGACCTTGCCCTGGTTCTCCAGACCCCAGCCCTATGCCCAGGAGATATCGGCATTAAGCCTTTCTAGTGTACCTTCCAATGGCCGTTTTAATGACATACCAAAATTCACATCCAATGGAATTCTCTGTAGCTTTTAAAAAGGAGGAGAGAGGTCTATGGAAAACTCTTCAAGGTGTACTAATTTAGCCTTTAATTGATCATATGTATTATAAATATTTTCCCAGTTCCCTTTTACATTGGTTTTGGTATTTGATCTTCATCTATTTAAATTTTGAAAGTTACTGTTAAGTGCAATACTTATTGCCAGCTTAAGGTATATGAAGAAGGACTCTTAGGTGAATAAACTGTGCAGGAAAACCAAATGAACTATAAAACTAAAAGTTAAAAGACTTGGAAATGCAAAGCAATTACCAATAACGTGTAGCAGCTTTCTGTACTGATTTCTCATTCAAGCTGCCATACATTGATCTGGTTATCTGAAACTTTTCCTAATGCCAATATTTTCTCGCTCACGGAAATGAAGTGTGTGTGCAGATTCGACTTATGTTTTCAAAAGCACTGAGCCCTGGCTGACTCTGGAGGGCAGCAAAGAGGCCTCTCCATTTCGTGGCTGTCATCAGTAGACTTATTTTTCAGAGGATCTTTCTAAAATTGTGGGTAATGCTTTAAATACACATAATTGGTCGTTCTTAAAACAGTCCAAGATATGAAGACATTATTATACACTGAGGCCGCCGATACCGCAAAAACCTCGATCGGTTCACAAGCCGGAGAGGAAAAGTCCAGTGTCTTCTGGATAGTGAGCTAGGCTCTTCAGAACCTGCCTCAACCTGTGTGTTCCATGATAATCTGGCATGGTGACTCACTAAGATCCAGGGACACTGATCCCGGCATGGGGAACACCAAAGCCCTGTCATGAGCCTGACAGTCCATGCTATTCCCTCTTTCCACAAAGTCCTTGGCTTAACTATGGAGAGTGAATTCCTGCTCATCATGTGAGCATCATCTCATCTACTCAAACCATCTCCAACTCTGGTCATTTCTCTAGTTCAGCCCTGGCTACACTCTAAGGTGATTATCTTCTTATAGTATATTGATTCCCTCCATGAAATAGTAAACTATTTAGTGTAGAGCCCCTTGCTTTATATTCATTTTTATTTTTTATTTTTTATTTTTTATTTTTTTTTTCAACGTTTATTTATTTTTGGGACAGAGAGAGACAGAGCATGAACGGGGGAGGGGCAGAGAGAGAGGGAGACACAGAATCGGAAACAGGCTCCAGGCTCTGAGCCATCCGCCCAGAGCCTGACGCGGGGCTCGAACTCATGGACCGCGAGATCGTGACCTGGCTGAAGTCGGACGCCTAACCGATTGCGCCACCCAGGCGCCCCTATATTCATTTTTAAATCCTACCACACAGTAGCCACCGTGTGTTTAAGGAATGGATGAGTCCAAACATGCATGAATGAATAGTTAGAGGGAGTAAGGATTTTTAGGTTCTGTTTTCTTAGAAATTCTATGTCATGGAAACATCACAAAGAGATACAGACATTTCACTCCCAACAAAAGCCTATCTTAACTTCAAATGGCCCTAGGACAGCCAGCAGTGGAGGGCTGCTGGAAAAGAACTGTTGTACAAATCTTTGACCTTGCAGCCCCAGGTACCAGAAGCCCACCTTCCTCAGTAACCCAGAGCAGTAAGAAGACAGTTATTTATTATAACTCTGACAATGGAAATCACCAGCAGTTCTGACTGTGGCTGTGCAAGGCAGAATAGGCTGAGGGAGGAGAATTTAGTGAAGAAAAAAAAAATGTTTCCTTTTAAATCTAGGACAAAGAGGAAAATGTGTAATGGCTTACCTATCTTGGTGGGGCAAGTATACTGAAATAGAATGAAGGAAATCAGCATTACTTCCTATTTGCTATCACTGAACTTTGGGTTATAACCAAGATAAGACTGAGGTACTGCACACGCGAAAAGAAAGGTGGCTTTCTCATCACCAAGAGATACGCGCGAGGGCCAGTTCGGTGTGTGAACTTGGGGAAAAGGCAGTTTCTGCTATTTCCTAAATGATTCCAAAATACTCCTCAAACAGACGTGTGCCCCAAGACTCAATTCCTAAATCCCAAGAACAGTGAGCAGTTATTAACACGATCTGCTATGTGAAAAATCCCACCCTCCCACCTCAAGAGGGAGGTGAATTAAAGACTTTAGATAATTTCTTATTCATTTTTACTCCTTCAACTTTTATACATTTAAGACGGTTCATCTCACAGCTGCTGTTTTTATTGTCTTGAAATTCCAGGGGGGAAAGGCATCTTTCCTTCATTTCATTTCTGGCAGCCTGATGAACATAATCACAAAATTCTTTGAAAAACAGGAATCTTCCCTAGGGCTCCCAGGGGATTAGAGCAGACCAGGTCAAGCAAAGGCTCAAATACAACCAATACGACCAATGTGTTAGAGCACGAGAAGCCCATTACAAATCTTTTGTGGCACTGCATTTCCCCGAGTTTTCAAGGCCCCATTGTATTCACATGATCCCATACTGAATTGCATTTTGATTCTATTGCTACCTGACACTCTGTGTAGGATGCTGGGCCACGCCAGAGAAGACAGTTTTCAGTCCCTGCCTTGTAGGTGCTCCGGGTCTCTTACTCTTTGATGACCTCTCTACTCAGCACTGTTTCCTGGCCACTCCCCCAATTCACCCAACATCATCCTTGTCTCCGGATTACAAAATGCCTTGCCTCTGGAATGACTGAAGTGATCCAGAAGATTGCGTTTCTGGTTGAGGGGCTAAAGCTTCACTCCATCATGTTAACCCACTTTGTATTTTGGAAAGATTCTAGATTTGTCGTAAAGTCATGAAGATAGCTCCAGGTAATCCCTCACCATTTCACCCATTGGCAACACGTATGTTACTATGAACTAAACTCCAGGCTCTATTTGGATTTCTAAAGTTTTCCCATTAATGTTCTTTTCCGGTTCCAGGATGCATTGTGGGGTGCCACATGACATTCTGTTGTCACATCTCTTTAGTCTCCTCTGGTCTGACAGTTTCTCGGTCTTTCCTTATTTTTCATGACCTTGACAGTTTTGTGGAGTACTGGTCGGGGATTTGATAGAATGTCTCAAAAATTGGGTTGGTGTGACATTTTTTTCACGATTAGACTGGGTTATGGATTTTTGGAAAGAATATCGCTATGGTGATATGCCTTTCTTATTACATTATGTCAACAGTACATGCTCTCAACATGACTTATCACTGCTGATATTAACCTTGCTCACCTGGCCAAGGTAGTGCTTGCCAACTCTCTCCACTGTAAAGGTTTGTTTGTTTATTCGTCTACATATTCTGCTTTTTGGCAGTAACTCACAAAACGCAGCTTACAAATCAAGGACGGGGGTGGGGCGGGCGGTGGTGGCTAAACTCCACCTCCTGGAGGAAATATTTATGTAGATTATTTGGAATTCTTTGGTAAGGAATATTTGTCTCCTTTGTCATTGTTTATTAAAGTATTCATTTATATCAGGATGGAGTCATGTCTATTTATTGTTTGTATTTGGTTACGATGTAATACTACACTATTATTTTCTTGCTCAAATTTTCCAGGTTTGGCCCTTGGGCACACTTTAAGGTCAGCTTCTGTGTCCCTTGGATTTATCTTCGTTTTTTTAAAATTATGTTTTTAAGTTTATTTATTTTGAGAGAGAGAGAGAGAACACGCATGCACACGTGAGCAGGGAAGGGGCAGAGAGAGAGGGGGAGAAAGGGAATCCCAAGCAGGTTCCATGCAGTCAGCACAGAGCCAAACGTGGGGCTTGACCTCTCGAACTGTGAGAATATGACCTGAGGAAATGAAGAGTCAGAGGCTTAAAAGACTGAGCCCCCAGGCACCTCTTCATTTATTTTTTTAAAAAACACTTCCAAACTTTCCAGTGCAATAAGATGTTGTAGGTTTATCCCGTATTTTCCCTCTTTGGATCCCCAAATCAGCCATTTCTATAAGGAGCCGTGCTTCCTTATATTAGAAAATGGTATAATCCTTTCAGTTTAATACGGGCCTTAATAAGAGCCATGTGCCTTGGGGTGCCTGAGTGGGTCAGTCAATGGAATGTCTGACTCTTGATTTTGGCTTACTTCATGGGCTCACCTTCGTGGGATATAGCCCCACACAGGGCTTACTGAGCATTAAGCCTGCTTGGGATTCTCTCTCGCCTTCTCTTTCTGCCCTTCTCCCACTCACTCACTCTCTCTCTCAAAATAAATAAATAAACATTAAAAAAAAAAGTCATGGGCCTTGACCTGCCTTGATCCTGCTTATTGATTCCAGTATTATGGCTTGTGGAGTATAAAATGCACTTATTAAACTCACTAAGTACCTGCTTACTAAAATTAAATATTAAATTGTGAAATTGCAGGTTCTGGACAAAGCTCGTTTTTGGGGAAATCAATGCAGTTATCATTAAGTGCAGCATTAGCACTTAAAATTAAATAGTGCCTTCACACAATGACACATGGCTGAAAAATTTTTTGCCGGATGGAACAAACTCGATCAACGCATGTTTTATCTTTTGTTATTATTTTACCATAAAACAGAAATCTGAGCCATTCAGATTTCAAAAATTATCCAATTAAACTCAGGCTGTGTAAATCAGAACATTTATTCCAATCTGGAAAGCATTTAAGGGCATCAGCATTAATGGGAAGTCAAGTTTCCCGAGATTTCCAGTGGGCAGTTAACATGTATCCAAAACAAATGCGCCATGAATATTTTCATGTTTTGGCATGGTCAAGGCTTCCTAAGAAAACAGTACTGGCCCCTGGGTTAAAGACTAACTGTAGAGCAGCCCCAAGGATCCAGGCGTCCATAATGACACGGTCTTATGTAGACCCTGGGTCGACATTCCAGAGTACTGATGTGGAGATCTTTGCCTCCTCTCCCAGAGAGGATCTGGCTACATTTCCGAGCAATGAAATCCTCTCTCTCTAGAGGGGAAGAAGGACAGATGTGTTAGTAGTTCCTATGTAATAAGCTCTGGGTGTCACAATTCTGGAGTTCTTCTGCTGTGGTGGAAAGCTTCTATACACAGCTAGATACACCTGGCTTTCACTGAATTGCCCTGGAAGAATTGGGGCTCTGGGGAAAGTGTCTATGTGAGCAAACAGTCTGCATCTGATCCAGAGGTCTGTGGTATGTATGTGTGGTGTGTATAAACACATACACATATGACAGTGACAGGCTGATGTGGTAGCTTGAGAGTAACATTTCAGACACTTTACAGCTTTAGACTCAAGAATGAAAACCAATACCCCAAGAAAACCAGGACTGTGTTTCTATACACACCCCCTGGTTTGGTGATATGGTGTTTCCTCTGATTTCTATGCATGTATACTATAAATGCCATTAAAATGCTGAATATCACCCATGATGAGAAACATCAAACATCCTAACCTCCAAGCTTTCACCTGGAAAAAATGTCTTTACCTTATTGCATGCAAACACAAAACAGACCAAGATTTTCTTTTGCCCCATGCCTCATGACCAATTCTTTCAATGGCGTTTCACTCTGGGCCTCAGCATGCACGGTCAGTTCACAGAGTGTGTGTGTACATGTGAAGTTTCACCTCAATTTCCTGTGTTTCATTTTGTTTCCTCTTTCAACTAACACCGCTGAAAAGAATAAAAGAACTAATCATAACACGTTGTACTTCTTTTCCTCCTTTTTTCCTCCCAAGGAGATGAAAGGACTTCACACTGGGTTCCACGGAGATTGAGAAAGAAGTCTCTTAAGTAGATAGACTGCAAGTATTTTCATAATTGTCCAAATGAGGGAAATGGATCTGGAGAGATTTCTGCCTATGGCCAGTACCAGAAAGGAGCAATACGGGCTAATTTCCTGGATATCATAGAGCGCGATAGTCAAAAGTTTGACCAGGGGCGCCTGGGTGGCACAGTCGGTTAAGCGTCCGACTTCGGCCAGGTCACGATCTCACGGTCCGTGAGTTCGAGCCCCGCGTCGGGCTCTGGGCTGATGGCTCAGAGCCTGGAGCCTGTTTCCGATTCTGTGTCTCCCTCTCTCTCTCTGCCCCTCCCCCGTTCATGCTCTGTCTCTCTCTGTCCCCAAAATAAATAAACGTTGAAAAAAAAAATTAAAAAAAAAAAAAAAAGTTTGACCAGATCATTTGAGTTAGGCACTTCTTTTGTAAAACAGTAAGAGGAAATCCCTATAAGAAGACAGTACCTTAAGAAAATAATATTTCAAGTTATAGAAAGATTATCATTTATTGTCAACCCTCTCTGGGAAATAACTCCCCCCACCCCTGCAAACAAATAGGTTCATCCAACCTGGAGGTCGATTTTGAAACCCAAATCATGTACATTAACTACTGAAAAATGAAGTCGAAATCCTTGAACACATTCATTTTGCTGAAAGAGACTGAAGTGGTTATGGGTAGCATGTGAAAATTGAGTGCTGGATGGGTATGACTTGAGTTGGCTGATGTCCATTAGAGAAAAAAGAAAAATCTCCCCAGTTTCTATACACCTACTATAAGTGAGGGATGTGTATTTGCCCTTTGGCTTCATGATTGCTTAAAATCTGTCATCACGTCAGTGAGAGCTTTTTCTCTTAGAGATATTCACAGAGAAATAGCTTTCTTTATTTTTGATTCTTTTCAAATATAATGTGCCATAGTTTCCCCATACTTCTGATCCTTATTGTATATCCAGTGTTAATCTTGAAAACACCATTTCCTCTGGCTCACAAAATGTGCTTGCTGTAAAGCAATGCTCGGAGGGCCATCAAAGAGTCACTGTTGCTCAAGGATTTCAGGTTTGCTGTTTTTACCAGAAACCAGCCTGGTGGCTATAGCTTTAGCTGGGAACGTACACACTTGCACAAGACCATGCACAATTCTGTGTACGCACGATCTAGAAACAGGCTCCTTACTATCATCAGATTCGCCAAAAGTATGTGGGACCCAAATGAAGAAGTCTTGATCTAAAGCAGCGATTGTCAGTCTTTTTTCATTATTGTCCCTGAGGAGCCTTTTTAGACATTTTTCCTAACAGACCTACCCCACGCATGACATTTCACCAAAGATTTATTATAAATTGTTTATGTACTATATTCATCTGTGCTTTATACAAGAAAAGGATAAAAGATTTTTGTCTCTATGAAGCCAATCTCGGGGTGTCTGGGTGGCTCAGTCGACTGAGCATCCGACTTTGGCTCAGGTCATGATCTCATGTTCATGGGTTCGAGCCCCACGTCGGGCTCTGTGCTGATGGCTCGGAGCCTGGAGCCTGCTTCGGATTCTGTGT
Organism: Herpailurus yagouaroundi; assembly: GCF_014898765.1. Classification (NCBI taxonomy): domain Eukaryota; kingdom Metazoa; phylum Chordata; class Mammalia; order Carnivora; family Felidae; genus Herpailurus; species Herpailurus yagouaroundi. Next base: position 1,000,211 of record NW_024420331.1, read on the forward strand.
CTCCTTCTCTCTCTGCCCCTCCCCTGCTCACACTCTGTCTCTTTCTGTCTGTCAAAAAATAAAATTAAATGCTAAAAAAAATTTTTTTTTAAATAAAAAAAGAAGCAAATCTTGCCCACGTCAGGGTGATGACAACCTCCATTGAGAATGTCCAGTCTGCAGGGTCACAACCGAGTCCTTCTGTCCAGTTCACTGCCTACGGCTTCTGCTCAGTTCAGCTCTAACCATGCGGAAGCCAGCAGTGTTGGGGCCATCGCCCAGCACGCCAGCCTCAAATTTACTCGCACAACCATATCGTCCACCATCTCAGCAACGCCATGAAGTTTGTACTGGATGCATGTTCCTCACTCTTCCTCAAAATACCTAAATTTATTTTCTTGTCATCAACCTGTTCATGGCATCATCAGCTTTGATTTGGTTGTCTTTTCTCCTTGGAAGTCTCCTTTTCTTCCATGACATAGATCAGGAAAATACACACACTAGTACCATGGCATAATCTTTTATGTTTATGCTTTAGATGGCAGGTAGTCTCTGCCTCACTACTATTAGATATCTGATTTTGAGTAATGGTGATAAAAAATAATGTTTTTTCTGGAGACAGCTAATGGGCTTTGCCAGGCACACTCCACCTTCCCACAAGTTTTCTTTCAGAGAACCACATGCGTCCCCTTGCACCCACGTCCATGTCGAGTTGACCCCCGAAACCTGGCTCCTGTGTTGGTCATAGGACGTAGGCCAATGATCACAGCCCACCAGGATTAGGTACATGATTTGTGGGACACAGTTTAAAATGAAAATGCGAGGGGCGCCTGGGTGGCTCAGTCGGTTAAGTGTCTGACTTCGGCTCAGGTCACGATCTCGCAGTTCGTGAGTTCAAGCCCCGCGTCAGGCTCTGTGCCGACAGCTCAGAGCCTGGAGCCTGCTTCGGATTCTGTGTCTCCCTCTCTCTCTGTCTCTCCCCCGCTCATGTTCTGTCTCTCAAAAACAAACATTAAAAACATAATAAATAAAATGAAATGGGGGCGCTGGGCTCCCTCGGTTGGAAGACTATGCAAGTCTTGATCTTGGGGTCACAAGTTTGAGCCCCACATTGGGAATAGAGACTACTTAAAAAGTGAATAAGCTTTAAACACAAATAAAATGAAAACGCAGGACCCCTTGTTCAAAAATCAATACGGAGTTCAACATGGTTAGCAGCAGAATATTAAAACAAGCACGGAACCCTTCTAAGGACAGGGTCCTGTCTGTTTGCACACGTTGCGCACCTGTGAGGTCAGCCCTGCGTCCCATGCTGCCCGCCACAGGTAACAGTTCAGTAACAGACACCACAGCAATCGAGATCGTTAGACCTACACCTTGTGTGGGACGTACGCTGGGGAAGGAGAGACACTGGCTGTCAGATCCAAAGTTTGCAATATGTATCTGCCAGAAAATGAAGCCAGCCTAGAGGGAAGCTGAGCTAAGACAAGGCGAAGAAGACACTGAATTGTGATGAGGATTGTTGGAGCCCCCTGGATCCAGACCGACCACTGGATAGGAGCCACCAAAGCCCTCTTTGTTCTCAAAGCACTTGGAGTTCAAGTTTCTGCCACTTGTAACCAGAAGAGTCTTGACAAAGAAAAAGCTATGTTCCCGGTCTGTTGGGACAATGGGATTCACACAGTACCTGGAACAGATCAATATTAACTGCTATCATTATAATGATGCATACTTCCAACTCCTAAAACACTGCCAATCTTTTGTACTCGGTATGCACCACCCACTACTTTCTATTGTTAATTTGGGGTGTATGACAACCGGATTTAAAGCTTTTTGAGAGTAAAGGTTACTTTCAAAAATATTTTACAAACCCTAGGATAGTGACCTGAATAGGATAGATATACTCGTAAACACGGTCAGTGTGATTGTGTTAACATAGGACGTGAATTGATTCCAAAGTTAGCACCCTGCAGTGAAATTAAATATAGATAAGCGTGTTTACAATATGTGGTTTCATTTGACAGAAACAGAAAATTCTCTGAGGTGAAATACAAAATTCTTGGAGTTTGTAATTTATGATGATTGTAGCTAAATCATTGCAATCTTGAATGCTATATTGCATTTTTTTTCAGTCACCAACTAATTGAAAAAGGAGAAAACCTGCAGATTTTTAGATACTTAGACTTCCTAATTTCCTGAAGGCCACGAAAAGGAAAAGCAGGTAAGCAATATTCACAATTTCGATCTGACTGAGAAACTGATGTTAGAGCTGTCAAAAAAGGGAAGGGAAGAAGCAGATACTGGGGAGAACTCCTATTCTCAGATGCTGGTAAGTGGCAGAAACTATATATGCACCGATTATTGTCCAGACACATGTCACGTCAGATTTAGAAAACTATAGCAAAAATTTATTCAGAATCATTGCACATAATACATATTTGCAGGCAATGAAACCGAATTCTTTTTAGCTCCAAAATTTTATTTTCCTGGTTTTCCAGGAGGATTTTCCCAAAGGTACGCCATTGCTATTTTGTGGTTTTCAAGAAAGTATGGGCTATTTGCATTTTTCTTAAAATTCAGAGTCATCATTATGAAGTCAAAATACTGTAAAGTCAAGTCAATATCCCTCCTTTGAGGTCCTTAGGAGGACCAGGGCCTATTCTGGTTCCTTCTAAATTCCCTCCTGCTGAGTTGTCAATCCAGGCTGTGCTGCTTTGCAGATCCAGGAGTTTTCAACTCTGTTATACATGGTTTCGGCAAGTCGAAGAGGAATGAACTTCAGATAAGAAAAGAGAATCGTCTATTTGAATACAGATTTTGACAAGGGAAAAAGATTAATTACACACGCACAGACTTTTGTATTTAAAGGAGAACAGTTCCAAACTGTGCATGTGCTGCCTGTTATTTACTGTGAGAGTCAAATCAATATTTTCTTCAGCGGATGTTGAAGAAAGTCTTGTGAATTGTTACTTAATAAATTTGGTGACTTCCTCAACTCAGTAAAAGATCTATTTGAATGCACTGTAATTGGAATGCATTTCGAAAAAAACCAAAACCCTCTATTTTCTCTCTGAACCAGACCTTGGGTATAGTGCACTGAAAAGAGGCAGGGCATATCGAAAATAGACGAGATGTTTTTATTCTTCCGAGAACAAGATCTAATTTGAAGACATCAGCTTTCTCTTCCCTAAATTTAAAATTTAAATAATTCCTCAACCAAGCAAGTCACAAGTGCCCTACACTACACAAATTTGTGTAACTAAATGTTTGTTTGAGGAAGGTAGTTTTGCTCACATAAGGGTTATGTGAATATTTCAACACAGTGTGCAATTTTTGCCACTTTTCCAAGTCTCCTTATTCTTGGTAACTACTTGCACTTTACCGAAGCATTTCTCCATGTAATTCTTTCCACTCCTCTGTTTGTCTTTTTTCCTTTGTCTTCTCAAACATACTACTGATAGGCTAGAAGGTATGTTTACTACTGCATCAGTTCACCAATAAACCATTTCTCAACCAAAATTGGGCACCGTATAGGATGTGCAGCCCCAATAACTTTTCCATGCTTAAGAATTATCTTGGATACGGCACAGGCAAATTTTGTCAGTTTCAAAATGGAAAATTCTGCCACTTAACGGATTCCTTATGGTTCAAATCTCGATGCCAATATAAAACTCAAGCGTAAAAATCTATAAAATAGCACTAAAGGGCTTCAGAGCCCCCAAAAGTCTCCCAGAGATGCGCCACTTTGGCACACGGAGTACTTTGAGCTGAAGGCGATTGAGAGCCTACGGGCTCCACAGAAACTTCTGCCCCTCCCTTAACGGCACAAAAGAAATCTGAACTGCGGTCTTTTCTAGAACGAGAGTTATTACCAGAGGTACATTTTATCTGAGTGACCGATCTGTATGGAAGGGCACACACCTAATTACCACACATCTTCTCTTTCTAGTATCACCCTGTGAAATGCCAGCCTACCCTTAGATGCCCTAGGCTTCCCTGTTGTTCAGCTTAGGAGGGTACAGATACTTCACTTTCCATTTCCGTCATTGAACTTCTCAGATATGTGCGGTTCCTGTATGAATGAAATTAAATTTGAGTTTTGCAAGTTAATCTGTGTCACGTCAATTTAATTCTTAGACCAGGGCGCCTGGGTGGCTCAGTCGGTTAAGCGTCCGACTTCAGCTCAGGTCACGATCTCACGGTTCGTGGGTTCGAGCCCCGCATCGGGCTCTGGGCTGACAGCTCAGAGTCCGGAGCCTGCAACGGATTCTGTGTCTCCTTCTCTCTCTGACCCTCCCCAACGCGTGCTCTGTGTCTGTCTCAAAAATAAATAAACATTAAAAAAATAATAAAATTTCTCAGACCAGCCAGAAATACCTGGCTGAGAAATATTTTCCTCCCCAACCTTTTCATGCCCTGAACTTGCCCTTTTCAGTGAGGTTATTTTAATGCTTTCCTTATTTGAATAAGTACATTGAATAACTATGGTTGCGTCTCCTAAAAGATCCTACTTTTGCTCAGCCTTCTTACGTGTAAGGAAACAAGAAGTGTGCATTTTGTCTGTTATCTCCTTTTGAAGAAAGCTGACCTGTGGCATGCTTTCACAAATGTCATTTAGTAACACCAGTTTATATTTTAAATGCAGACAATTTCCTGAGGATAGGTCTTGAATTAAAAACACCAAATGTTGGGGCACCTGGATGGCTCAGTCAGTTAAGCGTCCAACTCTTGATTTCAGTTCGGGTCATCATTTCATGGTTCATGGGATCGAGCCCCGTGTCAAACTCTATGCTGGTGGCATGGAGCCTGCTGGGGATTTTCTCTCTCTCCCTCTCTCTATTTGCTTCTCCCTGGCTCCCCCGCGAGCACATGTTCTCTCTCTCTCTCTCTCTCTCGAGAGAGAGATCTCAATAAAAAAATTAAACAAAAAAGATTTAAAATATTCCTCTTCTAAATTTTTTTTTTTAATTTAGAAACACAAAATGTCTGGTTTTCACTGTAACTTTATACTTGCAGAAATCGATAATAGTGTTGCTTTTATTTTGTTTACAAAACAACAACGTTGGTGATCTAAGTGTCCCAAGGCCTTTTTCTTTCCTCTTTCTTTTTGTTCTTTTTCACTTACAGATTATATGCTCTCAACTTGTCTTTAAGGGGAAAGCATATGGCAGTTTTGCAAGATCAATCAGCTTTGTGAGATCAATGAAACCCATACAGGTTACTTGCAGCCAAAGAAGGGATGTACAAACGGCAGCCATTATTGTCACTCACGAATGGTTTAGTTGGTAACTTTGGGGAAGAACGTGCAAAGTTTGACATGCCGTTCGTCTCTAATTGCACAATGGGTTGGCAAGAGACTGGCTTTTTGGAATCCTTCAGGCTTAGTATAGAGTGAAAACAAGACTTGATGCCAAGTATATGTCTTTGGGTGACTTTGTATCCTTGCGACTGTCATCTCATTTCTAAGAAAGGGGGGGAAAATGCCTAATCCAGATGATGCTGGTAAAATTAAATAAGTTTACTGAATATTACAGAACTTGATCCATAGAAGGCTTCCAAAGATGACTTATTGTTTTCTTCTTACAGGTATAGCCCCCCTCTGAACCAGGTAAACTCCCTGTTTCAGGAGATTGAAGGTGATAAATTAATTAAATAAGGGTGATGTGGCTCAAACCTAAGCCCATAAAGGTCTCAAGCTTACAAAATCAAAATGCTAAGGACAACCAATCACAAGGAGCTAAGCAGGCTTTAAGCAATAGGTTAATAACTTTGTTTCTTCACTTTCATACTGCCTCTTTACATGCCTTCCCCGTGTCTCCTGGAATGACAGAACACTCCTAACAACTTCTGGTTTGGCCCTGTTCAATTTGATTCAATTTCGGCTCAAAAGAACCCTTATAATTCTTAATATGCCTCAGTGAACCTTTTAACAAAGGGAAGCAGAACATGTCATATCAAAATATGCTTCTGGCATGAGGGTTATCTTCAAGAAGGGAAGACACAAAAGAATCTCTCGCTGTTTTGTACCAAAAATTTATGTTTACAAAGGTCATCTCCATTTGTAAGGGTACCAAGAAGAGACAGATCACTCCAAGTCAGAAAAGAATCTTATCAATGGAGAAGGCCCACAACTGAACGTGCATAACAAACTGACCCTTGTTCACTGTACTTATCCTGGTAAATTACAATACCTGCCTTCCTCCCTGCCCCCTCCCCCGCCCCCATGTCTTTCTTTCACCTTTAGCTAAAGATGGTATTTAAGGCTTTGACTTGGGCCATTTGGGGGAGTCACTAATTTTCCCAGTATACAATAGGTAAACATTACAAAAATTCTGCTTTTTTCCCTTTGTTACTCTTTTTTTTGTTTGTTTGTTTATTTACTTTTGAGAAAGAGAGACAGAGCACTCATTGGGGAGGGGCTGAGAGAGCCTGAGTCACAGAATCGAAACAAGGTAGGCTCTGAGCCCAAGACGGGGCTCGACTCATGAACCATGATTTCATGACCTAAGCCCAAGTCGGGCGCTTAACCGATTGGACCACCCAGGTGCCCCCTTGTTACTCTATCTTTAATTGTAGGGGTGTCTCAGCCACAAACCCAGGAGGATGGAGAAAAAGTTACTTTTCCTTCCCTATAAAAGGAATACTTCTGATTCCATCAATGTGTCAGGCCATATAAAATATAATTTCCCAATGTATTTCAATTTCACTCTTAAGTTTAGTAAAAGAAAAAGTAACATATATGTTAGTGAATTTACATATTGAATCTCAAAAAAAATGCAAAATTATAATGAAGTCTACTGACATCTATAATAGCATAAAAACAAATTTAAACAATAAGTAGGAAAGAAAACCATTTAAGTTCTATGGACTGACACAAAAGGCACAAAGGCCTGAAATCCACGCTGACATTCATCAGGTGATGTGGGAGTTCAAAGTGGGGGTGGAGGCTCAGTGACAGGACGAGAATAGGATAGATTTCTTTTTTCCCCTAAAATCAGGAAGAGTCATGAGATACAACATTTTGAATAAACAGGAAGAGAAATGAAAAGAAGAAGATGATGCATATTTTGGATGCAGCTTTGGCACCAAAAGGAGAGAAAGGGACCCACAGGAAGTTCATATGACACTGACTTGGTGACCCCCAACCACCTGGAGTGGGCGCCTTCTAACTTCCTTGATTGCTGCCCACAAGACCTAGTATGCATATATGCATATTTGTTTAACAGAGAAACAAAAATTATTCAAAAAAATTTTTATGCTATGCACAAGGCACTTGATTCTCAATTTGAATCCAGGTCGCAGTTTTATTTATTAGTATAGTTTTAAAACAGGCTTCAGTCCCTACGTGGGGCTTGAACTCACAATCCTGAGATCGAGAGCTAATGCTATACCTACGAGCCAGTCAGGCACCCCGTTAGGTCGTATATTGAAATGTTGGTTGTGACTTAATCAAATTTGTTCGCGAACACTCTTGCTCAACTATGGACCCCAACAGTTAAAACCAGAAACAGACAAGACTGCTTCACTCAAGCTCCAATTAAACCTCACTGTGCTTAAAGATCGATTGATTGATATTATTGATTTATTTATATAATCAATTAATTAATTAATTAAAGAAATCTCTACACTCAACCCGGGACTGGAACTTATGACCCTAACACCTAGAGTCGCACACTCTACCAACTGAGCCAGGCAGGTGCCCCTCATTGTGCTGATCTCTTATCGCACTTGCCTGAGGCTTTGATTAAGGTATTTTGACCTGGAACATCCCAGCCACCAGACAGGAAAAAACCTGATAGCAACAGAATGCCTCTAAGACCACACCCCGCAAGACCTTTCCCGACCCATGATCATGGGCTGAGCACGCATGGACCCTCCACCCAGGATCATGGGCTCTCCTATCTAACTCTAGGTGTCCACCTTGAAGGCCGAGAAGTCACCCGTTAAGACTTGAGGCTGCCACCTCTCTAGCATACAGGTACTTGAAATAAATCTTCTTTGGCAACACTGATGGCAAAGCTGGCCAGGGGCTATGCTTTACATCGGTCTGGACCCCTCGGGGTTCCCGGGGACAGAGCCATTGGCTGTGCAGCACCAGGGCTCACCAATTTCTCTCCTGAGTTAGCAGCTGTGATAGATCATTCCACAACAAACTGAGGTCATGAGTTACTAACAGGCGCTGGCCACCTTTTGAAAACCAAGGACCCCTTTGTCAATCTTTTCTTGGCATACGAACCACCATTCCTTGCATTGGGGCAGCTCCTGAATGCATTAGGGGGCTTTGCATTGGAGATAACCTCCTCCTGGAACCCAAAAAACTCTTTTCTATAGCTTATCTACTTTGTCAAAGACGCTGATAAAACACACTATGTTTGTATATGTCAAGAGTTTATATAAAAGACTCTATTACACAAAGGCAGATTTCCCTAGATCGTATCGTTGACGTGAAAATAACACAAGCTACAGCTTAATATTAAATGTAAATATACATACATATAAGTTTAACACAGTACAGTTTTTAAAATTTAATTTTTTTTTTTTTTTGAGAGCGAGAGAGAGAGAGAGAGAGAGAGAGAGAGATGGAGACACAGAATATGAAGCAGGTTCCAGGCTCTGAGCTGTCAGCATGGAGCCCGATGCAGGGCTTGAACTCATGAGCTGTGAGATCATGACCTGAGCCAAAGTCAGACGTTCAACCGACTGGGCCCCCAGGTAATACGTTTTTAAAATTTTTTTTTTTCAACGTTTATTTATTTTTGGGACAGAGAGAGACAGAGCATGAACGGGGGAGGGGCAGAGAGAGAGGGAGACACAGAATCGGAAGCAGGCTCCAGGCTCTGAGCCATCAGCCCAGAGCCTGACGCGGGGCTCGAACTCCCGGACCGTGAGATCGTGACCTGGCTGAAGTCGGACGCTTAACCGACTGCGCCACCCAGGCGCCCCAGTAATACGTTTTTTAAAGCAGAGTTAACTACTTGCCAAATTCTAAAATATGTACATGTCTCTTAATATGTTCTTTGATTTATACATATACAAAGGCAAGCACATGTTCATAATAAGGAAAAACCCCAAAGTAACCACTTTCCCCATCCCCCCAACCCGTGCTGTCAATATGTGAAATCATGAAGGAGGTCTCTACATTCCATGATTTATATTTTTCTATATAAAACCCCTGACCCCACAGCTTCGTAGGTCAGGTCACCATTTTTTTTTTTCTGGAATCCCCTCAAAATGTCATCAACTGTAGAGAAGTGTGCTTTACAGAATATTGGAAAGTGGCAGTCAGAAACATTTTTCAAGGGCACTGATGTTTGTAAACATCCTCTTAAATAGAATAACATTATATATATGCATATGTCCTTCTAGAATACTGATGTAGCCTAGAAATAAAATGGGTATATTGCAGCAAGACTTTGGCTTGATAGAACTAGAATTATTTGATCTTCTAAAAAAACTATAATCACCAGAATACTGATTTTTTTTTTAAAATTACTTCAGTGAAAGAAGGGAAAATGCAAACATGTAGTTTCACATATTGCTGTGAGTGGGTCATAAATTAGGTACTAAGCTTTCCCAAAGCAAATGTGGAGGGAAATCTCACCAGATACACAACTCACATGGTCTATTCGAGAAAAGTCAGACCATTTAACAGAAGCACAGCTATTTTAAATGCTTATAATAAAGAGATGTTTCTCCTGAAATGCTTCTTCATGAAGGGGATGGGCAAGATAATGGACTCAACTAAGACTCCAGCTATCATGGACCTAGACTTTTATTTAATTTAGCAGGACCTGGGCCTAGAAGTTCAATGCCAACTACAGCTTCGAGAGGTTGTGGAAAGACCTGGGACCCTGGGGAAGGGGCACTGAGTTGAAGGCAAACACATGTGGAGTCCGTTGATGCAGTTACAAGTAGAAGACCAGATGTACATTTTGGGATATGGGCAAATCTCAAAGTTAGTGAACTATTTGTAGTAGTACAAGACTAGAAACAACACAAATGTACATTAGTACTCTCTGCAGCCGCCAAAGAGAGTCAGGACTGCTTCTACAGTTCTGTAGTGAGTGATCTCTAGGATATATGGGAACGTGGGAAACATGGAACAAAGCATGTTATATATGCGGCGACTGTGTATTTTATTTTTAAAAAATGTTTTTTTAAGTTTATTTATTTGGGGAGAGAGAGAATCCCAAGCAGGCTCCGTGCTTTCAGTGCAGCATCTGATGCAGGGCTCAATTCCATGAACCAAGAGATCATGACCTGAGCTGAGATCAAGGGTCAGAGGCTTAACCTACTGAGCCACCCAGGTGTCCCCACTAAGGTTCATTTTAAAACTGGACATATATGTAGACATACCTGGGCTCAGGTTTAAAGTCAAAAAGAGGTGTTAAATTAATAAAACAAAGAGACCAGTAGACTGAGCAAGATCTAACGTCCTGGAGGTCTACGTAAGTAAACCAATATCTATGCCTCCGGGTTATGAAATCCAAATACTAAGAACAACCAAACACAAAGAGCCCAGGAGGCTTGAAAGGACAGCCCATCAGTCATTTTCCTACTTTGCTTAGCCTTTTCTCCAGAAGTCTTTCCCTAGCTATCACTGGGATTGATCTGTGTCGAAATAAACTCAAACTTTTTAATAGGCCTCAGTTTATCCTTAAACCAGATATGGAACAAAAATGAGGGAAAAAAATTACCTCTGAGGGAGAGGCTGAAGAAGGTAGAAAGGACAGAGAGAAAATTTCATCTTTGAATACATCTCATTTTGGACATCGTGCTCTGGCACCAGGTATATGTTTTAAGTAGTTATAGAACAAGATTAAATTTAAAAATTTATAAATAAAAGCAAAGGAAAAAACAGAATATAACTGTGAATTGAATTGAGTTGTGACTAAGAGTAAAGAAAGGAAACATTTGAATTAAATCGAAGGCACAGAACTGTAACCAAACATCTCTAGTCTTTCCCTAGGAGAGAATCAAATAAAATATATGTACCAATATTCACAAAAACACATGTATATGATGTATATCTACACAAAATGAAATATACTAATATAGAAATATATGGCAATATAGACCCCATATTCATATATATTAGGCTCACTGTAAAATGAAATATTTACATATGGAGGTACAAAGATATACATATGAGCATGCATATCGGGGGACATTATGTGGATCAAAAATGATTAATGTTCTACGAGTTGAGGAGTATTATGAAATCAATCTTCCTCAGCCAAGGACCCAGAGGAAAAAAAGTCTGTGTCTATACAGAGAACAATTTTTTTTGCTACATCGTTTGGCTCAGAAAATGAATACTCTTTAACAAATGGATTGGAAAACGGCTTTCAAAGTTGGAGCAGCAAACACAGTACTACGGTTCTTGCACTTGGCCTGCTATTGTGCAATATACAATACTACACACCTCAGTGAACCCAAAATAAATCATTCTACTCTTTCCCGTGGAAAAACATCAGACCTAATGGTCTTGTTTATTTATTTATTTTGTTTGTATGCGTTTCAGTCTTCAAGGAAGATGCTAACTAACATCTTGAAGGTCATTATGTGTGCGTTTATTCCAGAAATCTGAGCTGGGTTATTTTCCAGAGCTAGCACAGAACTCTACACTGGAATATCAATAGAGCTAACTGTCTATCAGTAGCATAGATTTTAATTATGGTTTGAAAAACTCAGGATTCTGAAGCCTCTATTACAGACCTGTCACTTTCTAATATGTGGCTATACCTCTTCCCTGTTAGGGAAAGTGTTTCCCCAACTTCCAAAAGGCTCTATTTAAGAAAGACACAAATGCAATTTCTTTTGATTCTAGCTAAAATGGACCCTGTCACAGGTAAATATTTAAGCTAGGATAACAAAAAAATCCATACCCTGAGGTTAGAAGATGGAAATCTCGCTAACTTGATGTATTAGATGCATTATCCCCTCAATCATATTCCTATAAACTGACTGTATTTAAGAGAGTTTTAGAGTAAATCACAGCTCAGGGAGATATTGAGAGTATTGCTTATAAAGAAAAGGGGTTCTAAACTGAGGGTTGATGGGGGGTGGGAGGGAGGGGAGGGTGGGTGATGGGTATTGAGGAGGGCACCTTTTGGGATGAGCACTGGGTGTTGTATGGAAACCAACTTGACAATAAATTTCATATATTGAAAAAAAAAAGAAAGAAAGGGGGTTCTGTGGTTCAAAGGATTGGGAAAATACTGGATTGAAGATCGTGAAATGGATTTTTTTATTCAGAACATATAACGCTAATGAGTATTGCAATTCTCCAAAAAAGCAGAATGTGAAGGCAGAGTTTCCAAACTTCTATTCCTTGGAAGTCTTTGCTTTCAGAGAGTTTTTTGTAGGACTAGTGCTCAGTGAACCACACTTTGGGAAATGCTGGTCTACTGGTGCCTGGATACTGCCAATGATAGGTAATGAGATCCAGCAGCATGGAACCCATTAGATCTTTCTGTAGCTGTGACTCAGAACTTCCATTTTCTGAGCCAAATGCAGAGGTTAGCAAATTTAGAGGAAAAAAAAAAAAAAGTCCTTCTACAAAGATACAATGGGGGTTTTGTATTAAAATGACTTATACAAAATTTAAAATTTTAAGAATTAATCAAGAAAAGAAACATTAACCTCCCCTATAGAAGATAAATGAAAAAGATCTACAATTTGAGCAATCTAATTTTACAGGAAATAAAGAACAATCAATATGAGAGAAGAAATAGGATTTTTGAACGCGCACATTGTTGGGGGGAGATCTGTGAAATCAATGAAACAACTTCTCCTCGGGATCTTCCAAAGAGGAGGCTGGCTTTTACTATATGAGCTGACCTAGGAGAGCAAAGCTATTGGGGGAAACCCAATCTGTGCTGATGTGTGGAGCCTGCTTGGGATTCTCTGTCTCCCCCTCTCTCTTCCCCTCCACCCCTGGCTCGCATGTGCTCTCCCTCTCTCTCTCAAAAATAAATAAATAAATAAATATTAAAAAAGAAATAACGTTTTGCACACACACACACACACAAATCGAGCTGGGGTGAACAGTTAACCTTTACTGTCCTAGGCACTATCCATGGTTCTGAGCCGCCTCCAGCAGGACATCATCATGAAGAGTCGAGCCTCTGAGCTGAGCTGCCTGGGCCTTATTTGCTTTCTTCACCAGTCTAATTTTTGCTTCTCAAAAAAGGCTTACCTAATCACTTCCCAGACCCATGCCCGCCTTACTGTGATTAAAACCTACATATTCTGCCTGGCCCGACTGGACAAGACATTGTCTACTATCTATTGTCAGTAGCCTGTCTCCTGTCCCTTCAATTATTGACTGCGTGCCATGCTCTAGACTAGCTGCCCAGTTCCCTATGGGTTCCCCTTAGATTACTTCCCATTCAAGCAGTCCACAGAGAGGTGGAGAAAATATCTGGAAAGGAGGCCATGATGGAGTGACACCCTTTAATGAGAACCAGGGGACGGTAAAGGCAACAAGTCACTGCAGTTAGACTCGCATTTTCCATAGAACTGGATGCGATTCCAGACGGTAGCATTTAGCAGCTATTTGACTTTGGGCAAGTCAACTTTTTTGAGGTTCAAATTTAAGAAAGCATTAAATTACTATGTAGCAATAACTGAATGACATGAGGTAGGAACACATACCTTACAGAGCTGGATCTGTATACTAGTAAAAGGTTCTCTCTCTCTCTCTCTCTCTCTCTCTTTTTAAATTTTTTAATGTTTATTTATTTTTATTTGAGAAGTGGTGGGTAGAATCCAAAGCAGGCTCCAGGCACTGAGCTGTCAGCACAGAGCCCGACATGGGGCTAGAACTCACGAACCAAGAGATCATGACCTGAGTCACCCAGCAGCCCCTAAAATCCTTTACATTTACCCATTTTTTTTCTTCCTGTTGTACAATGCCCAGATATCAATGAGATACCTTCATCTTTAGTTATAATTTAGTGAGGTGATCTCTTTTGACATATTGCATTTCAATAATAATAACATAGTAGGGCAGTATACCCAATGGGGCAAAATTTCTCTTTAGGGTAAGCATATTAAGAAGTTTATTAATGATGAAAGAAACTATCTTAAAGTCCACATTTCTCCCTATTTTAGAATTAATAAGGATATTAATGGAAAACAGAGATACTCAGAAATAAATGAAGATCATACTTATGAATGTATTGTTTAAAATTCTTGTAATGAGGGGTGCCTGGGTGGCTCAGTCGGTTGAGTTGTTTAATGCTTGATCTCAGCTCAGATCTTGATCTCAGGGTAATGAGTTCAGGCCCCCACAATGGGCTCTGTGCTGGGTGTTAAGCCTATTAAAAAAAAAATTCTTATAATGAACAAAGGGGCACCTGGCTGGATCTGCTGGAAGAGCATACAACTCTTGATCTCTGTGTCATGAGTTCAAGCCCCACGTTGGGCACAGAGATTACTTAAAAAAAATTTTTTTTAAACAAAATTAAAAAAAATAAAATAAAATACGTGTAATAAAAAATGTTTTAAAGGTACATGTAATGTACCTTTGGCAATTTTTAATTCCTCAAAAGTTATTTACATACAAAGGTTATTAAAATGTACAAGGTACAGTTAGAAACATTGATCCCAGAGTCTTTCGTTAAGGACTACTTGTTTTTCTCAGTTACGATCTCTTGTATTCTTTGAAAAATTAACCTATCCTGCATCATCCTACTTACTTTGTAAAGTTCACCTTGTTATTGCAAAAGCCATACGTGATCATTGGAGAGAAGGAAGAAAATAGATTAAAAAAAAATCACTCATATTTCTATATCCAATTGTTAATTTTTTGGTGTATTTTTCCAGTATTTTCTGTTTAACCCTTGAAGTAGTTCTACTAGGCCAAAGGGAATGAAATATTATTTTTCCTACTGTATCGTTTATAGTATTAAAACAGTAATTTTAGGTCACAAACTTTTCAAAATCCCTAATAATTGGCATATAAATAACAACTCCATGTAAGTTCATTCGTCCACTTACTTTGACTTGAAGTTTTCAGATAATTGATCTCAGAGGATACACCAGAATTTGGAAATGAACAGAGCTCTAGTATTTAGCGTTATTTCACCAAGACGCATTTGGTTGAGGCAGCAGTCAAGTTACATCTGACATTAAATCTTATTGTGCTAAGTTTTAGTGCGCGTGCCGGGGTACAAAAGTGTAGGGTGTGGAGAATTGATTCATCCATATATTAGAGCAAAGACTCCGGTGATTCTTGGTCACAGCTGAGAAGAGGTGAAGGGAGATGTCATCACTACCTCAGCTGGAACCACAGAAAAATGGACGTCGACATTCCAACCTGACCCGGACTTGCTAATACATATTCTGCTGACTCCCTTGGGTGCGCGCGTGCGCGCACGCGCGTGTGTAAGAGAGAGAGACTATGCAACAGGGTAGATTTCTTTCTTAAGATATTTCAGTAAAGATTGGAAGAATGCAATGGAGTGAGCCACAATTATTTATTTATTCTCCTGCCCATCACCACTGGGACTGTACCCAGGTTTTTGCTATAAAAATGCTGCTCCAAATATTTTTGTGCAATCTCCTAACACACATGTGTAAGAGCCTTCCAGGATTAACCACCTCTTTGGCTAGATTAATTAAACTCCTCAATGATAGAGGCTACATTGTTACAGGCTGGGGAGTTACGCTCTGTTTAGGAACGGATTGCAAGTGTCCCTTCTTGTCGATACCTTAAGCCCCTCCAAGGCAGCTGGATTTAGAGTCCCAATAGTCCCCCAGAAAATGCTGCTGTCCACCTGGAGCTGTCACGCCTAATGGGTCAAGGGTAAATGTCTTGGTAACTGTTGTCACTACAAGTGCAAGCAAAGCCTCCAGATCAAAGCCGTTGAGAGAGCTCTGCCATTGGAAGAAGCCAGCGTGGGCTTGCAAGGAGGTGCTGTTACAGGGGTAGTGAAATCTGGGATTGGGCTGTCTGGCACCTTCTAAATGGGAGACCCTTACACACTAGTTCCAACACTGGGAGGGATACAAATTTGGTTTTCTAAATGCCAATATTTATTGCGGATTGACAATAATATAGACATTGGGTCCAAAAACTTTTCATGCACTATAGCAGAGATCGGCAAACTTCTTGAAAAGGGCCAGATTATTTATTTGTTTGTTTGTTTGTTTATGTTTTATTTTAGACAGAGAGTGAGAGAGTGTGTGCACAAGCAGGGAGGGAGGTAGAGGGAGAGGTAGAGAGAGAGAGAGAGGAGAGGGAGAGGGAGAATCTTAAGCAGGCTCCATGCTCAGTGTAGAGCCTGACGCAGGGCTTGATCCCACAACTCTGGGATCATGACCTGAGCCGAAATCAACAGGCGCTCCAGGTACTGAGCCACTCAGGTGCAGCTATAGACAATATGCATATGAATTGCTATGTGTTGTGTTCCAATATGCCTTTATGAAAAAGGGAATTTAAATTCCATATGATTTTCACATGCCAGGCAATATTCTCCTTCGCCCCTCCCAAACCTTTAAAAATGGTAAAACCACAGTTAGCTTGCCTGCCATACAGTAAGAGACCGTGGGCTATAGTTTGCTGACCACTGCACTATAGTAAACAAGAGTCTTGTTTCCGAAGCCAGACCACTTCAGTTTCAACTGATTCAGCTGTCTGAAAGCTCTATGACGTCGAGCAAGTTAGTGGACATTTCTGCTCCTCAGTTCCTCACATGTGAAATACAGAAGTAGCACCACTCTGTAGGAATGTTGTAAGGGTGACCTAATCAGTAATGGACACGTAAGAAACATTTAATAAACATTATCTGTTTTTATGATTGATCTTGTCCTATTTACATAGAAACCCCACCATGATGACACAAGTCAGGTACCAGTGCCTGGGTGGAGGATGTGGGCAGTGGCTGATAAAGCCTCAGCTGGACCCAGCTCTGTGGGTTTTGCTGGGTTGACTCATTGGCCCCTTCTGCCCCAGGGGTAAGCAGGGTTGAAATTAATGGGTCATAATACATTGTCGCATGGGAAAAATACGGGCGAAAGAGTCTGTATTCCCAAACGTTGCTAAATTATATGTTAACCAAGTACCTTTTGTTGGCCAGCCTGGAACTTTGCCACCACTTTTAACATTATTTCTATGGAAAATTACATTCTACCTTCCAATCTGGGGATTACAAACCACTCATTGGAAAACATTCGGGTAATAAGGACACACTGTAATACAGCTGCCTGTGGGATACTGAGAACAGGAAGAAAGGCTGTTGGCAAGAAAGAAAGCTCTAACAATTTGGGATTCAATATATTTCATAAAACGATGGCTGGCATAAAACTAACATTCATTAGGAAACGCCATGCCAAAATGTGGACGACTCTTTTATTGACATATTGAAACTGCAGCTTGAGACGATGACTTTCAGTGACATTTCACCAATCACCATTTTTCCAGCTGTTTCTAGCAGTGGCTTTAAGCAGCACGGCTAACTGCGGCACAATAAAGATCCGTCAGGTGGCTAACTGATAATTAGAGCGTTTTCAGCCCTGCTTTCACGACGTGCCACTGGCTGGCACTTGTCTCTTATTTTTTCAAACTGTCCTTAAGCTGCAGAGCCCTAAACCGGAAAGGGTATTTTCATAAAGATTTGGCTCATGGATTCAAGTACAGAAAGCTTACTCCGTGCCGTCTTCCTCTCCTCTCTGCTTGTCCCCTTGCAATTTCATCACCAAATATCATTATCTTGATCTTTCCAAAATAAGCCTCATTATGGGAGACTGCAGCCTAGGCTAGTCTTGCGGTCTTATTAAAATAGCACAGTTTGAAGAGAGGGAAAAAAAAAAAGCACAGGGAGCCCATCCCCCCCGCCCCGCACCCAACACCTGGCAGTGTGTGCGAAACACTTTCGAAGTGAGCTATGCCCATCTGAATTATTTTTGGAAATCTCCGGGTTTTATCCTTTTTATAAATTGTTCACTGTGACTGCCCTAGGGCACACAGCATCCAGGGAGACTTTGAAGTATCTTACACTTTGGTCCTGATGACAAGACGACATAAATGAGAAAAGCACTTATTCTGCAGCCGATCCAGGGGGAATGGATGCCGGAGTTTGAAGCAGCAGAGAACATCTTTAGAATCAACAAAATTCTATGATTCGATATGCTAACAAAAGAGCTTTACAAGTTTTGGTTAACAGGCTGGACAGCCAGGTAGACAAGTCAAGAGTATCGGATTTAAATATCCAATAACATGGTGGATGCTAAGAATATAAAAGAAACAGTATTTTGCCCCAAGTTCAAAAATGCCCCAGTTAACACAGAAAGGGCATTTCCACTTACATAGAAGCGAAACTCTGTGAATTCCAATCAAGTGGATTCATCTGGGTGGGATTTTCAGTGCCAATGGAGAAGAAAGGACTAGTTATTATATACAACTCAAGTGCAGGGAGCTGGGCGGCCTGATCACGCTGCTGTAAATCTGTGGGCTTCAGGACAGCATCCAGGCACACGGGAATAGGACAACCCATGAAGGTTCCTGAGAAGGATCTGGCGGGGAGTTCCCGGCTGAAATTGCTGGTTGGTCAAAATCGCCAGTGAGCTGAGAAGGCAACCCACAGATCTCATGGGACAGTATGTTAGTTTGTGGAAAAGAAAAAAAAAATCGCCTCGGATGTGTTGAAATCTCCAGTCAAAAGACTCAGAAACTGACACTGCATTTCACTTCCTAAGTGTCCAGCATGTTTAAAACCTGGGAAGCTTTAGAACTGAAAGCCGAAATAACAGAGAGACTGAAAATAACCATATCGATATTTCTTGGTAAAAGCGTCTGCACAAATTCGGTGTTAGATGGCCTTATAAGAATTAAAGGAACTTGACCTAGGAAGATAAATAGTCTTTTCATTTAAACTTGAAATCTAAATAAATTTAGTTAAAATGTAAGGCATGGAAAGATGATTATTTGAACAAGACAAGCCCCGGAGGAACCTCTTCTGTAAATAAAAGCTGCCTTTAGACCCACAAAGATCTTATACCAACAAGTGAAAGGTGACAAAAATCCTATTAGGTGGCTCAGCCTGGACAAGGGAATGAGCTAAATCTTTATGTCCTGTGTCCTTTCATCCTTACAGCTGTATTCTAAGCGAGCAATGACCAAACTTTTTCTGAGAAAGGACTGATAGTAAATATTTTGGGCACTGAGGGCTGCACGGTCCATGTTGCAAACAAAGTCTGCCATTGTACGGTAAAAGCAGATGTGGACAAAACCAGGCTGTAGGCTGAAATTGGCCCTTGGGCCCTAGTTTGCAGGTTCTGGGTAAAGGACAATCGTGTAAATGAGAAAACGGTCCAAGATGCTATGGTCTGAATGGTTGTGTCACTCCAAATTTCATATGTGGAAATCCTAACCCTCAAATTGATGGCATTATGAGGCGGGACTTTGGAAAGTGAGTAGTTCAGGAGGGTAGAGTCCTCAGGACTGGGATTAGTGCTTTTATAAAGGAGGCCACAAAGAACTGATTTGTTTCTTCTACAGTGTAAGGACATAGGTAGAATGTACCCACTATGAACCAAAAAATAGGTTCTAACCAGACAACGAATGTACCAGTGCCTTGATCTTGGACTTCAAAGTCTCCAGAAGTGTGGAAAATAGATTCCTATTGTTCAAGCCACTCAGTCTCTGGTAGCTTGTTACAGAGGTCCAAATGTACGAAGACCAAGAAAATATAAATGATTTGACGAAAGTCCTGTTAAGCTATATGGGTGAAACAGGCACTTGAACCTTATCTGATTTCAGTGTGTCAGGCTGCCTTGGGGACCCGATAGTTGAGCTTCAGTTTCCTAGTCTACAAACCAGAAGATCTGAATCCAGATGACCTTTACTATCTCCTTCGCATACTGAGGTTTTTAACATATTTTGAGCCACCGACCCCTATGACAGTCTGGCAAGGCTATGAGAACCCTTCTAAGAACAGCGTTCGGAAAGGCATAAAATAAAATACACAGGCTTACAAAGGAAATTAATTATACTAAAAGAGAGTCACCATAATGTTTCTTAAAAGCCTAGAGTAGGTTTCTCAATCTCAGCACTATGGAGATTTGGGACTGCTAAGTCTTTCTAGTGAGGGGACTGTCTTGTGCATAGATGTACTTCTCCACTAGCATGTTCAATGAGAAAAGGTAGTGGAATATCTAAGAAGCACCAAAATGTTGATGTGGAGGGCAAATATTGTGATAGTTTGATATCTACAAAAACCGTAACGTGACATAATATGTATTTGTGATTCATACTGGTGACGAAGTCACACGCACTTCAAATACAACGATGCTCTGTCATTTATATTCCTGATTAAAGAAGATGCTCACCAACAGCCAGAGGGCAGTGAAAGTAAAAATATAATTCCATACCCCTCCTCCTTGGCAAATCAAGGTTCATGTACTCTCCGACTTCTATTCACAGAGTTCTTGGAGATCCAGGAACCTCATGTTAGGAAACTCTCTTTTAGTTCAGACACATAAGGAAGAAATGAGGCTCAATCAGCCTCTATATAATCAATTTTAACAGACCATAGAGGATCATTTAAATTTAATGTACTATTTTACAGCCGACAAAACGTTGGCTCAGGAAGGGTAAGCAATTTCCTCAAGGTCATGTAATTGTTTAGCAGAAGGGTTGAGACTAGAGCTGCCTTGTTTTGAGCTGAACCAACATTCCCTAGTGATCAACACTGGCTGCTTTTCTCATTTGCTTTCATTACACTCACCGCGGACCTCCCCAACATCGCCAATTATCAGAGCTCAATTTCTTCCTTAAAAAAAAAAATAGACTTGATCTCTGACCTCTGAACCTTAATTGATTGTGGATGTTTGAAGACTTCAAGGAGCAAGAGACTGAAGACTAAATCTAAGAACTGTAAACAAAGCATTAAGGTAAAAAATGGTGAGGGAAAGCAGAGGGAATGGTGAGAAGGTCAGCTTTGACAGCTTCATTAGGGATCTAGAGGAAGGCAAAGATAGCAAGCTGGAGCTATCCTCACATATTAAGTTGGATGAGCTAGAAGCATTAGGGAAGGGATAGATAATAAAAACTCACACAGGGAGGCTATGAACAAGGGCAGGAGGTAAATGAAATTATGGATTGAAAGGCAGCTTACAACCTCACCAAAAATAGTTGATGTCAGCCAAGTCACCAATATTGAACGATACCTTGCCATCCGTGCCATTCAAAGGGTGATCAGCAGCATGAGAAATGCCTAGAAGCTTGTTAGAAAAAGAGACTGTCAAGCCCCAACTCAGACCTCAAAGTCAGAATCCACATTTTAACTACATCCCCAGATGATGCACTTTAAAGGTTCAGAAGCACTGCATCAGAAAATCTGATGTCCACAAAACCTGCCAATTGACAAGAAGTATGGGTATGCCATTGATAGAAAGTTGAAGGTAAGGTTAGTGTAGGATATGAAAAGAAAAAACATTTTTGATTTTAGTTTCTGGAAAAATTGATTCAATAAGCCCATGTCCCTAACTAAAACTGAAGGGATGCTAGATGACTCCAGTGACCAGACTGGTAGTTGCTTTTCATATTTAGAATAAAGTGCTGAGAAATGTAATAGGTTTCTGAAATAGTCATATGGTCTCCCTAAAGAGTTTTATTCTCTAACGAAACTGTTCATTCTTGAGATTCGTGGAAGCAGATGGAATAACAAATTCCTGATGAAAACTATGAAAGCATGGGTTAACATGAATAAGAGACATGAGTTAAGTTTCTAATTGCTATCCTAAATCTTTCCACTGTCACTTTGGGCATCTGAAGTTCTTACTCCTTTTTTCTATGCGTTTCCTCACATATCCCCAAAACTGATTTCTCTGCTGTGTTCCTTTGGATGACCAATAATACAATCCATAGACCCATCCCACCCATCTGCCATTTTTCCATTCATCCATCTATCAGACATACATCATCTACTCTTCTGTCAACCCACTGAGTGCCAACAATCAAGTACCAGGCACCATGAAAATATTGACATTCCGTTCTCAAATAGCACAACGTTCCTTTTTTTTTTTTTTTTAACGTTTATTTATTTTTGAGACAGAGAGAGACAGAGCATGAACAGGGGAGGGGCAGAGAGAGAGGGAGACACAGAATCTGAAACAGGCTCCAGGCTCCGAGTTGTCAGCACAGAGCCCGACGCGGGGCTTGAACTCACGGACCGTGAGATCATGACCTGAGCTGAAGTCCGACGCTTAACCGACCAAGCCACCCAGGCGCCCCACAATGTTCCTTTTTAAGAAGCTTCCATTCTCTTAAAATGGAAATTCCAGAGAAAAACTTGGTTCTTCCATGCCCCTCCCTCATTCTGGATGACTCTCTGTATCTGGCAATCCTGTCAATTCCAGCCCTGAAACAACACCTAATTTTGAACATCCCATTTCCTTGGCTTTCTTTTTTCTTTATCTTATTTTACACATCATAATCAACTCTCACCGGAATATTATCTTTCTTTCTTATCGTGTATGTCCAGCAAATGTTCTATCCTACTCCTATAGTTCTTTTCTAAGGCATCTATCTCAGCACATAATTCTATGAATTTGAGAACATCAGTGGCCCTTGCTTTCTATACGGTAACACCCACACCCCACGTTATAGAATTTCATGTATCTTTCCTATAACGCCAATTCATCTTCCTAGACACATTTTATGCTATAATAACTCCCTATCCCTAAACATATCCCCAACACTCTAGCCATAAGTTCATAACATTCTAGTTATAAGTTCCACTACTCCTGGAATGTGTCAAATGATACCATCTCTCTATGCCTTTCATTGTGCTATGTTTGACACCTGGAAAGCCCTTCCTACTTACTTGGTTTCATAGCAGCAATCTCAACAGGCAACTCTTCTGGGAGAAAGAGTAGTGCCATATAAAGTTCCACAGACAAAGTGACAGCGTGTTTATTTTTAACTGTGAGAGAAAATGGCATTCCAATGGTGGGATCACTCATGAACAAAGATATCCCTTTTTTTCCATATGCTTATTGTCTTTTGAACTTGATTTAGTGTAAAATTTTCCATGTTAAAGTTAAAGGCTGATGTGCTCATGTTCACAAACTGATTGTGAGAGTCTTGGGGGCAAAAGCCACTTATTATCACAGTTTCACCCTAGTGACAACATGGATGACTGACGAGTTTGCTGAATGAAATAATTATGGATCCAACTTCTAAGATGTCTTCAAACACTCTCTACCTCGTGGTATTAACTGCCTTGCATGATCTCCTCCCTTTGAGCAACTTGCTTCTAACTAAATATGCAACGTTGAGGTGATTCGACTATTATGATTAGATTACAAAACTTATAATTTCCATATTGCTAGCAGACTGTCACTATGGCCTATATGGATCGTATGTTATGACGAAGTGAGAGGTTGTCCTAGGGAGGCCCACATGGTGAGCAACAGAGGGCAACTTCTCAGGCCCATCAGCCAATGAGGAACTACTCTAACGTCCAAATGAGGCCCCAAGCATCAGCCGAGTTTTTGAGTGCAACCCAGTGAGAAAAGCTGGGGTGAAGGAACCATCTTAGTCATGTCCGAATGGCTGACCCACAGAAACTGTGAAATAATAAATGTGTATTATTATAAGCCACTACATTTTGGGTTCATTTGCTACTGCAAAGACAACGAATACAATAAGAATAGCAATCTGAGTGGGCTGACAAATAAAAATGACTCAAGGATAGTTATGGATGATCTTGGATGCTGGGTTAAATGTGAGTATGAAAAAGAGTTGTTTTAAGGTCAAATTTATTTTAGGAATCCCGATGCTGGATTTTTATATACACTGCATCTAGGCTGTGAAGGCTTATTCCTTGGACCCGAGGTTAAGATACTTCCAACAAGAGACTTCTACTTAGCAATGCTGTAATTTTTCTTCTCACCCTGGCAGGTATTTGTAATGTGAGGAACCCAGCGCAGGCTAGGTCAGGTCAGGGAGGCTTTGCCGACACATCACAAGTGAAAGAAGCCACCAGAAGATTAGCTATTGTGAGGGGGATAAGACTTCAGCCAGCTACTTCTTCCTGGAGGCTTGTCCTCTTTGATCTCCTGTAGAGCTCTCAGATACACAGCGTGCTCGTTTTGCCTCAACTCAATTATGTGTCTGGCACACACTGGTTGTTTAATAACCATTAGCAAAATGAATGAAAGAATAAATGAACAAATTTCGGCTCACGAAGCCAGAGCCACATTTTCTATTTTTTTTCCTATTTCTTAAGATACCTAACATGTCTTTTGACATACATTAATGGCTCAATAGATTCATGTTGATTAACAGAATTGATGGATAACACACAAAATTTTTTAAATACCAATAAGGATGGCATGAGAAAACATTTCCACCTCTCCACTAAGCCGAAATCACTTCCTAAGCTTGAACACTTTTTTTTTTTTTGAATGAAAATTTGAGATGCCTCATCTGAACACCTTAGGAAAAATTTCAACCATGACATCTCAGTTCTGCAAGTAAATTTTACTTATAGAATAAATGAACATAACACACGCATTATGGTGGTTCACTTCCAGATAGTTAGGAACTGAATGTTGCCTAGGTATTTCAGGTATGACGACCCAATTCTGAGTTGGAACTGTATACATTTTACTGCCGCACAGAAGATGGTTAAGATGGGGAAAGGATCATTTTCTTGATTGGAGGAGCCCTTGGAAATGCAAAGCCAAATCAACCAACAGGCCAACAAATAAGAAAACACCCACATTTCAAAGGGGGTGATTTTCTTGTGCTTCGCAAAGAAGGAAGACAAAAAACAAACTGTGACTCAGACCTCTGATGTTGGGTAGGGACTAATTAATACTGCAAGCCCTAAGCCCAAAAGATTCACAAGGATTTCTTACAGTAACAGAAGCATGACCAATAAAATAAACAGAAATAGAAGGCCACACAATGGAAACACCTCTAGTGGCTTCTCTGGGCACAGACTCGGGCAGAAAAATGCCACTTACAGGTCATTTTCCAGCAAGTAAAAACAACAACAACAACAAAAAAAAACCAGTAAAAGCCGTAATTAAGCACTGTGAGGTATGTGGGGCTATTGTGGTTACTCAACCGATATTTCTCTCTCTAGAGATGTACTGACTAGGAGTTTATAACTAAAAAAAAATAAAATTGATCAACTAAGGCCATTATTTTCTTCAGGGATTGCTTTACTAATTTTTTGGAGCTTTCCAAACTCATGAACTCATGAGCTGGATGTAGCAATGAAGACAGACTGTAGGTAAGAAGGGGAGTCTTTACAACCAAATGATACGTATGTTGATGTAGGCACAAGAAAACAGTATTATTATAAAGCATAAGAAATCTTTTTGGCGTAGCAGAAAATCGGATCGCTTTCTCATATGACTTCCTCTAGAAATTAAAAACCTGTTATCGCCCATCAGTTCTCTTGGAAACACAACGTGGTTCATGAATTAACAATTTCCACAACGCTGTCAAAGCCACGTTTAATGCACATTTGACCACCAGATGGCCGATGCTCACATAAGTAAAAGATTTAGAGACAGTGTTATGAAGGTTGGCACTGGAGGGCAAAGGGAAAAGAATGCACGGGGAGACGTGTGGTGAGTGGAAATGCCATTAGGATTACTCTCGAGTCCGTTAGGAATGTACTTCTCTCCAGTCGGTGGGTCATGCTCTCCCCAGCTCCGTGGCTAACACTGTGCTTGCTCCAAGTGGCTCCTTGTGAATGTACTAAGAATAATACACCGGCGGCGTCTAGATAGCTCGGTGGGTTGAGCTACCTAATTGGCTAGGGTCATGATCTCACATGGGTTCGAGCCCCCTGTCGGGCTCAGTGCCGCTGGTGCGGAAACTGCTTAGGAATCTCTCTCTCTCCCTCTCTCTCTGCCCCTCCCCTGCTCGGGCTCTCTCTGTCTCAAAAAACAAAACAAAACAAAACAAAACAAAACAAAACAAAACAAAACAAAACAAAACACACCAGGAAAGGATCTCATATAGGTTCCTGTCACTCTGGGTGTGAGCCAACATCAGAACTAAAGGTGCCTAAAATTACAATTCAGGGCAGATGACAGCCAATGTCAGACCCACCAGCTCTTGCTTTTGGGAAACTGACACAGACAAACTTTGATGAACTGGTCACACCAAGGGAATGAAGCCACCAGGGGAGCCTGCAGATGGCTTATGTCCTGGTGGGACTTGCTAATCAGTGGTGCACCCACAAGGAGGCACTGTGAAGGCCCACAAAGTTTAAATTGCCTCACTATAGCACACTTAGATGCAGAAAAATATATGACAAAATGTTTCAGGAAATAAAAACAAATGTTTTATGCAGAATATATAAGGGACGCTTACAACTCTTACAACTCTGAGCTGTCCGCGCAGAGCCTGACGAAGGGCTCAAACCCAGAAACTGCAGATGATCCTACTTTAAAAGGGATAAAAGATCTGAATAAATATTTCTGCAGATATGATATGCAAATGGACACTATGCCTACGACTCTCCTTAATCATCAGGAAAATGCAAAGCAAAACAACAGTGAAATAGCACTTGAGGCCCACTAGGAGGGCTATATTCAAAAAGACAGATCATCACAAGTATTGGTGACTATGAAGAAACACTGGCATGCTCGTGCAGTGCTGGCTAAAATGTAAAATAGAAACCAACCGGCAGTTTCATTAACATAGAGTTACCATATGATCCAGTAATTCCAACCCTGGTACGCCTCCCAAGGGAAATAATGTTGTATCTTCACATATGAAGACTTGTTCATGAATGTTCAAACACCAGAAGCAGCCCAAATGTTTATCATCTAACAGACAGATAAACAAAACGTGATACATATTCATACAATGGAATGGTAATCGGCCACAGAGAGGAATGTGATACTGGTACATGTAAAAATAAGGATGAAACATAAAAACATTTATGCTACGGGAGAGAAGCCAGGCGCGACAGATCAGACGTGATATGATTCCACTTATATGATGTGTCTAGAAGGAACAAAGAAATGCGCACAGACAAAAGCAGAATAGCGGATGCCTGGAGGTTGATAGTGAAGATAGGGAGTAACTTGCAAATGGGCAGAAAATTATACTGGGAGCAATAAAACTGTTCTAAAACTAGACTGCGGTGACAGTTACACAAGCACAAATTTACTAAAAGGCATTGAACTGCACTCTCAAAATACGCCAATGTTATAGAATGTTAAGTTACGTTTGAATAAGGGAAAAGAAAGACATCTATTACAGGTGTATATATCTATACTCGGCGTATATTTTCCAGGCTTAAAGACGTTATAAAATGGCTTATCGTAGACATTCTTCGGCAACATGTTTTCCCATTCAACATTCTAGTTGAGACTGCTGTCCTGAATGCACCGGTGTCACGATTTCTGTGTCGGGGTTTACATTTCCAATGAAAATTAATTAAACGTGTTCACTACATTTAATACCTTGGTGAAGGCAGTTCATTGGGGACATTGTGGCAAGCCAGCCTCTAGTGACCTAGAATGGTGTCAAGGGGAGGGGAGAAAGCGGAGTCATTAATTTCAATAATTTTACATAGAGAAAGAAAAGTTACAGGTACAAAGCAGGCTGTAAGGGAAAAGCGGTTTCCCTTAATTATACGTTTACTTTTCCAATATACTAACTTTTCTGTGTTTAAATAATGACTTGAAGTTGCCTGGATCACAGCTACCAAATACAGAGCAAAGAGAAGGCATGATAGAGGAAATCAGGTTCCAAACACGGTGGCAGGGTTTGCATCTTGGGATCGAGAAAGCAACGGGTTCTGATGAATGGGGGCTTCCTCTTTTAAAACGATGAGACCAAAGGGGTTAAGCGGAGGTAAGGGTGTATTTATATATATAGGAACGTGGGTTGGTGGGTGAGCAGAAAAATGAAAGATCGTAGTGAGGAAGGACACTGAGACCAGAACTTTAACTGTTAGGTTTAATTATATGGTTAAAGGCATTGTACCTTTAAGAAAATGCAAACACGCCTGGGAAGCACAGTACCTTGGCTCCTCAGTAATTCAGACTCTAATATGGCTGGTTCTATTAGATCCATTCCTCAGGGAAGGTTCTCTTTCCTTTCTATCCTTACATTTTAAATTTCCGTTTTTAAAAGGGAGTACAAAAACGAAGATTTGAGAAACACTCACATTGTGAAATTATTATCACAATCATGTTAATTAACACATCCATAACCTCACAAAGTTACCATTTTG
>NW_024420331.1:1028515-1146340 GCF_014898765.1 Herpailurus yagouaroundi
CCCCCCCAAGGACACATAAGATCTTGTCATAGCAAACTTCAAATATATAATACAGTATTATTATCTACAATAAGCATGCTTATATTAGATTCCCAGAACTTATTCATCTCAAAACTGAAAGTTTGTAACCTTTCACCAACATTTCCCCATTTCCTCCCCAAACTCTGGCCATCTTACTCTATTTTTAGAATTTGACTTTCATCGCTCGGTGGACACTTAGGTTATTTCCATATCTCGATTATTGTGAATGAGAATATGATGAACAAGGGACAACATATATGTCTTGGAGATTCTGATTTAATTTCCTTTGGCCATTTGCCCAGAAATGGGATTGTTGGCTCATACGATAGTTCTATTTTTAATTGTTGACGAACCTCCACAGGGTTTCCAATAATGGATGTTGCAGTTTGCATACCTACCGACGGTGCACGAGGGTTCCCTTTCCTTCACATCTTCACCAACATTTACCTCTCGTCTTTTTAGAATAGTCATTCTATCAGGTGTGCAGTATCTCACTGCAGTTTTTATTTGAATTTCCCTGATGATTAGTGGGGTCGGACACCTTTTGATATCCCTGATATCCCTTGTATGTCTTCTTTGAGAAAAATGACTATTTTCATACTATGCCCGTTTTCAATTCGGTTGTTTCAATTTTTGCTAGTGAGCTATAAAAATTACTTACATATTTTAAATACTAA
Organism: Herpailurus yagouaroundi; assembly: GCF_014898765.1. Lineage (NCBI taxonomy): Eukaryota > Metazoa > Chordata > Mammalia > Carnivora > Felidae > Herpailurus > Herpailurus yagouaroundi. Next base: position 1,029,214 of record NW_024420331.1, read on the forward strand.
ACCCTTATCAGATATAAGCGTTGCAACTCTTTTTTCCTATTCTATAGGTCATTTGTTTATTTATTTTTTTAGCCATCCTTTGCTATACAGAAGCTTCTCGGTTTGATGCAATCCTACTTCTTTTTTTTTGCTTTGGTTGCCTGAGTCTTTTGTGTTCTATCCAAAAAATTATTGCCAAGATCAATATCGAGGAGTTTTTTTCTTGTGGCATCTTGTAGAAATTTTATGGATTAAGACCTTAAATTCAAGTATTTAATCCATATCTAGTCAATTTTTATGTATGGTGTAAGGGCCCAATTTCATTCTTTTGCATGTATATTTCCTTTCCCAACATCATTTGTTGAATGCTCTTGATCCACTTGTCAAACATTATCTGACTATATAAACAGGGATTCATTTAAAAGCTCACCATTCTGTTCCATTGGTTTATGTGTCTGTTTTTATGTTGGTACCGTACTGTTTTCGTTATTAGTGCATTGTGATATAGTTTGACATTAGGAAGTGTAATGTCTCTAGCTTTGTTCCTCTTTCTCAAGATTCCTTTGGCTACTTTGGTGTGTTTTGTATTTCTATACCAATTATATGATTGATTTTTCTGTTCTTATGGAAAAATGCCATTTAAATTTTCATAGGAATTCAATTAAATCTGTAGATTGCTTTGGGTAGTATAGACATTCTAACAACACTAACTATCCCAGTTAATGCACAGGATATACATTTCCATTTATTTGTGCCTTCAACAATTTCTTTAATCAAAGTTTTTGTTAACATATTTTTTTAACTCCTTATTTAAATTTATTCCTAAGTATGTTGTTCTCATTTGATTTTTATATATTGATTTTGTTTTCTACAACTTTACTGAATAGATTTATTCTTACAGTTTTTTTTGGGGGGGGGGCAAGGAGGTCTTTACGGTTTTCTCTATGTAAGATCCTGTCACCTGCAAACAGAGACAAGTTAACTTCTGCAAATCGGACACCTTTATTTCCTTTTTTGCCTAACTACTATGGTGAGAACTTGAATACTATGTTGACTAGGAATGGTAAGACTAGGCATATTTATCTCATTGCTGATCTTAGAGAAAACCTTTTGGCTTTTCATCACTGAGTATGATGTTAGCTGTGGACCTGTCATATATGGGCTATGTCATGTTCAATTACATTCCTTCGGGGCGCCTGGGTGGTTAAGTCGGGGATCAGTTAAGCCTCTGACTTCAGCTCAGATCATGATCTCGGGGTTCCATGGATTCAAGTCCCAAATTGGGCTCTCCATTGTCAGCGCAGAGCCTGCTTCAGACCATATCTCTCTCTCTGCCCCTCCCGTCCTTCTCGCTCTCTCTCAGAAAGAAATATTAAAAAAATAATAAAGCACATTCCTTCGATACTTAGCATGTTGAGAGCTTTTATAATGAAAGGATGCTGAAGTTTATAGATGCATTTTAATCTATCTATTGAGTTGATCATATGTTTGATATTATTCATTCTTTTAATGTGTTGTATAATGTTTATTGATTTGTGGATGTTAAACCATCCTTGTATCCAGAGATAAATCCCAGTTGGTCAAGGTGTATAATCTTTTCAATGTACTAAAATGCAGTTGTGTTCTTAACTTCTCTAACAGAGAGTTCATTGTGTATAAAAATGAAAGTCACTGTTGCATACTGATTTGTTTCATGATATGCAGTTGAATTAGATTTGCTAGTATTTTCTTGAGGACTTTTAGAATCATGTTGCTATATTCCCTTCTTGTAGTGTCCTTATCTGGCTTTGGTGTGAGGGTAGTGCTGGCCTTGTAAAATGAATTTGGAATCCTTTCCCCTTGTTCAATTTCTGCAAGAATTTGAGAAGGATTTGCATTAATTCTTCTTTAAATATTTGGTGGAATTGATCACTAAGCCTTCTGGTCCCAGACTTTTCTTTGTTGGGAGGTTTTGAATCAATCTTCTTACTCATTATTTGCCTATTCAGATTTTTTATTTCTTGAAGATTGTTCTGGCAGGCTGTGTGTTTCTATCCACATGTGCTACGTCATTCAATTCATCAGTATATAAATGTTTAGAGTAGTCTCTCATAATCCTCTATGCCTCTGCAATTATCAGCTGTAGTGTCCCGTATTTTATTCATTATTTCCTTCACTTGAGTCTTCTCTCTTTTTCTTTTGGTTATCCTACCTAAAGCCTTCTCAATTCTGTCCATCCTTCCACAAAACAAAGTCCCAGCTTCATTGATCCTATCTCTTGTGTCTCTAGTCTCTATTACATTTATCTCTCCTCTAGTCTTTACCATTTCTCTTCCTCTACCAAGTCTGGGCCAAGCCCAGTCTTCTTCTCATCCCTCATGGCATAGTCAGCTTGCCTATTTGAAACTTTTCTTATTGTTACAAACTTCCCTCTTAGAACTACCCTTGTTGCAACGCACATGTTCTGTCATGTTGTGTTTCCATTTCTCCCTATGGCGAGATACGCTTTTGATTCATTCCTTGACTTGCTGGCTTTCCAGGAGTGTGCAGTCCATTTTCCAGACATTTGTGAATTTTCCCATTCTCCCCTGCTACTGATTTCTAGTTTCATACCACTGTGTGGAAAGATACTGGATATGATTTCAATCTTTCCAGTTTTGTCAAGACCTATTCCACAGTCCAACTTTTGATCCATCTTGGAAAATGCTGCATGCATGCCTGAGAAAATATACTCTGCTACTGCTGGGTGGCACACACCACACGTCTGTTAGGAACACCTGGTCCACTATTAAAGTCTGCTATTTCCCCATTAATTCTCTGCCTAGGTGATCCATCCACTGATGAAAGTGGGTCATTATAATCCCCGACTATCACTGCATTATTCTCAGTTTCTCCCGTAAACTCTGTGCATTTCATGTCAACTGGGCTGGCCTAGGAAATGCCCAGATAATGGCTAAAATTATTTCTGGGTGTGTCTTTGATGATGTTTTCAGATGAGATAAGTGTTTTGATGCCAGAAATTCAACTGGTAGACTGCATCAAGAAAATCATCCTAACCAATGCAGGGAGGCATGATCCAATCCAGTGAGGGCCTGAATATAACCAACAGGGGAATAAAGGGCACATTTGCTGTCAGCGCTTGAGCAGAAACACCCATTTCTCTTCCTGTCCTTGGACATTGGCACACCCGTTTGTCAGGCCTCAGGTTCACAATGGTACTTATTGACTCAGTTTGCCTGGAACTAAAATTGCACCATTGCTTTCCTGAGTCTCCAGCTTGCAGATAACAGATCGTCCTATGAGTTCCATTTCTCTGCAGACTGCTGATTAATATATTTACTAATATCATGCTTTATTTGGAAGTATGTATATTTCAAAAAGACAGGTAATAGGAAAGAAAAGTACAGATCCTATGTCTCAAGGCACCATTCCCAGCGATGATATTTAACTTGAAGTCTGTAGGGAGAGCCCGCTTTCTTACTTTTTCCCCAACTCGATCTCTTCCCAATGAAAATAATAATAATAATGATGATGATAATACTCATCATAATAATGTTAACATGAATATTTCCTATTCATAGCATAAAATGAATAAGGCATTTAATCTTCTTAATATTCAGTGAAATATGAGCTACTATTATGCTCTTTCGACAGATGCGTAAAAGAAGGCAGGAAGATTATACATCTTGTCGAACATCATAGGACCAGAAAGTGAAATGGAAGATTCAGCACCAGCAGCCTAACTCCAGAGGTTACACTCCTAACCACCAAGGTTTCCTCTATCTTAGCTTTCTTTCCCCCAACTAATAAAAAACCCTGTATAATAACATTAATTGGAAGTCACTTTCCTATCAACGCAACTAGATGGAATACAAAAATCAAGTCTTGGAAAGGATATGGCAAGGTAAACCAAAAGAGTCTCTGAGGAGATCAAGGAAATATACACAACCTTACCACTAAACCTGTCTCTTGTTTCCTGAGAGACCATGAGGATCTAGCTTACAGACTATTAATGTTTAATTTGTTTATAATTCTAACAACTTCATTCAACTGGCTTCCTAGTTGTTAGGAGATTATAAAGTATAAATTGAAAGGGAAGCAGGCTGTAGGATATTTTGGGGAGGAGCTACTATTCCCATGGAATGTGGGAATCCTCCAATTTAGAAAAGAAAAGAAAGGAAATAAAAATGCAATAACGAAGCCTAGAGAAAACAGATAATCAGCAAAACCATCATGGGAACATTTAGATCTAGGATCAAAACTAACCCTCACTACGTTCTTTGAGTGTATCTCATAAGGGCGGCTCAGAAGAGCTTGAAAGGAAGGAACCGTTTACTAGGCACGAGGAAATCTTCATGTTCAAGCAATTGCTATAAAAAAAATTCTACAGTTTATAATTTTAATCTGCTGGTATTAGGACAAGTGAGCTTTGTGAAGAGCACACAGTTTGATCCCTATTTGATACATACATTATTGCCGATGAAGGTGAATCTCACCTAGTCCTTCACCGTCCTGTCCCTCAGTGGCATTTTGACCCTGTTTGAAAATTACACCAGGGAAACAACGATTCATGTGCACCACCCAATCAGGTGTCTTTTATCATGAACCACCTCAGATTAGAGCCCCTACAATTGGAGCTTAGCCAAAGAACCACATTGTGCTTGAAATCTAGCTTTCTTGCAGGACCCTGAAACCCTTGAATAATATCACAAAGGTGCCACAAACTGTACACAAGAGTGCAAATTCTGTGCCATCATAATTCACACTGAGAGCCCCACAAGTTGGTTGAGGCAGATATTTTTTACAAGTAGGAGGGACATAAACAGTGAACAAATTTAAAAAGTCATTATATGTGCTAAAGTATTTGGACTGCAATTCAAAGGCTGCCAAAATACATCTGACCAAATCGTTCCACGGTTGCCAATTTTAGTTTTAAAACAGATCATTGCACTCCTACAGCACCAATGCTATTCCAATGAAGTTTGTTCGCTCCCAAGCCTGTTTTCTTTTCATCTTCCTCCAGAGATCCAGATAAACCCTCTCCTTGTAGGAAATTAAAAGCTTCCTTGACTTTATTCTTCCTCTGCTCCTTACTGTTCAGCTCTATCTCCAATTCCTCTCTCTCCAGTGTCACCCTGTGACACTAAAGTACTTGAAACCCACATTTTAAATACTTATTTTGATCATTTACATAATGGCCCTCTGATCAGTGACTGGAAAATAAAGCCATTAAGAAATAGATCTTTCTCAAGACAGCTGGAGTCTACTAAATATTTAAGCCAGACAAAAAGACATGTGTAAAAGTGAACAAAAACAGGAGATCGATTGCACTGCAACCCGACAATAGTTTGAACCTAAGTCTCTAATTTGTACCTGCAGATTTGAAGATATCCCTTTAATTTCCAATAATGGTGGAGAAGAGTCATTCTCCCTAATATTGAACAGTGTATTGTCCTGTCTGTGCCAAGTGTTCTATGTCAACCAAAAGTTATGACAATTCAGTGCACAAGGTAAAAGAAAAAGAGATTGCATGACCTTCCAGACGCCTTGCTGCAACTCACACAGAAATGCCTTTGTTCAAGAGCTAAAAGGCATTTGGACAGATTATCTTGAACAGGGAATCTGCAAGCTCCAGCCTGTGGGCCAAATCCTACCAGCCATCTGTGAGCTAAGATGGTTTTACATTTTTAAATGGTTAAGAAAAAACAAAGTATGACATTTCATGAGAGATGAAAATTATGTGAAATCCAAGTTTGAGTATCTGTAAAGTTTTACTGGAATACGGCCACATTCATTTATTTAAGGTCTATGGCTGCTTTCATGCTATCATGGCAGAATTGAATAGCTGCAGGGATACCACATGACCGGCAAAGGAGAAGTAATTCTAATATGGCCCCAGTACAGAAATTTGTTGACCCCTGGTATCAGCAGAAAATGACCCTTCTCCCGACTGGTACAGGCAGGACTGACTCTACTTACACTTCCAGGGCAAGCCCTGTTGGTTGTAAGCCAACCAGCATTTCCCGTACCTCCACCCATTGTGATTTGCTGAAGGGGGATTGTGCGTGGCCTACACCAGTTCCAGCAGTGAGAGCCCAGGGGTTGATTTGCAGAATGTGGGGACACAGCTTATCTCTCTCTTGTGGATGGTGAATGCTAGTACCTGAGGGGACTGGATTCAAGAGAAATGAAACTGGAGGGTGAAGACAGAACAGAGAGAATTCAGAGATGGGGAGCAAAGCCCTGATACCTCTGTGTGCTCCTTAAACCTCTTCCGAAGCTGGTGCTAATACTCGGTATAGATTTTTTTTTTTATCATGGAAAAACCATGTATTGTGAAACTTTCCATCTTGAACATTTTAAAGTGCACAATTCACTAGTGTTATGTATATTTACATTGTTGGGTAACAGTTCCAGATTTGAGACACCATTCAGAACTAAATATATATACTCATTGAAAAACAACTCTCTGTCCTTACCACAGACACTAGTAAACACTATTCAAGTTTTCTTAAGTTTATTTATTTATCTGAAGACAGAGAGAGAGCAAGAGAGAGTGCAAACAGGGGAGGAGCAAGGAGGGAGAGAATCCAGAGCAGGCTCTGCACTGTCAGCATGGAGCCCGATACGGGGCTCAAACTCAGGGATCATGAGATCATGACCTGAGTGGAATCCAAGACTCAGACGCTTAAATGGCTGAAATACCCATGGGCCCCATATTTACAAGTTCTAGCTTTATTTATTTTTTCTCTTCTTCTTTTTTCTTTTGTTTTGTTTTGTGGGTAGCAGCCCATTTCTTGGGCTTGTATCCAATCTGTTGACATACAGTTGCTGAAAGTATTCTCTAGTATTCCTTTTCATTTCTGTGACATTGACTCTAATGTCACCTCTTTCATTTCTGAGTTTATTTATTTAAGCCTTCTCTCCTTTTTATTAATCTAGATAAAAGCTTGCCAATAACATTGATCTTTTAAAAGTAGCGCAAGTTTGGTTTTATTGAATTTTTTCTCTTGGTTTATTATTTTCCATTTCATTAATTTGTGCTGTCATCTTTATTATTCGCTTCCTTCTGCTAGCTTTAGGATTAATTTGTTCATGTTTTCCTAGCTCATTGAGGTGTAAAGTTAGCTTATTGATTTCAGAATATTTTCCCTTTTTTTTTTTTTTTAGTATATATTTTCAAGCTATAAACTTCCCTGTTAGGTCTGCATTCATTGTATCACATAAGTTTTAATACGTTGAGTTTTCATGTTTAACTTGTCACTCTGTATTTTATAATTTCCCTGGATACATTTCCTTCGGCCAATTAGTTGGTTATGTGCACTGTTTAATTTTTACATACTCCTCAGTCTCCCAGTTTTCCTTCTTTTGCTGATTTCTATTTCCATTCCATTGTTATCGGAAAAGATGTCTTGTATAATTGCATTCTTCTAAAATTTATTGCAAGTTCTCTTAGGCCTAACATATAGTCTATCCTGGATAATGTTTGAAAGATTCCTTAAGAATGTATATTGTGCTGTGGTTGGGCACAATATTCTGGTTATGACTGCTAGGTGCAATTACTCTGTTTCCTTATTTATCTTCTTTCTATCTATTATTGAAGTGGGCTATTGAAAGTCTCGAACTATCACTGTGTTGCTATATATTTCTTTCTTGAATGCTGTCAATGTTTGCTTCATATATTTAGAAGCTTCCATGTTTGTTATATAAATACTTGTAATTATTACATCTTCTTGGACAATTGTCATTTTATCATAATATAAGATCCTTCTTTGTCTAAGGACACTTTTGGACTTAAAATCTATTCTGTGTGATATTAGGATGTCCACTGCTTCTCTCTTTTGAGTACAGATTGCATTTAAGTTTTTCCCATACTTTCACTTTATCATTGCATCAAAAGTGAGTTTCTTACAGACAGCACATATTCAGAGTCTGTGTTTCTAAAACACCTTCTACCTATGTTTTTAATTGGGGAGTTTAATCTATTTGTACTTTAAGTAATTACTGGCATAGAAGGACCTAACTTTTGCTATATGAGCTGTATTTTTTTTAATCTCTCTTTCCCTGTTTTACTAGCTTCCTTTGTGTTTCATGGAGTTTTATACACGCATGCTTTCATTCCCTTCTTAATGCCATTTTATTATATACCTTATAGGTAATTTCTTTGTGGTTATCATTACAATTACATAAAACATTGTATTATTACAACATTCTATTTTAAACTCATAACAACCTGATTCCAACTGTATAAAAAAGCCACCTCAATAGCTCCACCCTCTCCTGGCACATTATGTTATTGATGTCCCACATCACATCTTTACATGTTACATACTCATTTGCATAGACTTAGTGCTTTTTAAAAATGTTTTCATTATTTAAGTTCTATACAAGAATTAAAACTGAACTGATGCATGAAAATGACATTAAGAGAAGAAGCTACTTTTGTCAACATGCTTACCTTACTGGAGAACTTTACAATTTCATTTGACTTTTGGTTAAGGTTTAGCATCATTTTGTTTCACCTTGAAATATTCCTTTCAATATTTCTTAAAGACTAGGTCTTGTGGTAATGAATTTCCTCAGGAATTGTTTTTCTTAGAATGTCTTGATTTTTTTCATTTTTGAAGGACAGGTTTCCTGGATACAGTATTCTGGTTGAAAACTATGTTTTTTATTTCGGCAATTTAAATGTATCATCTTGCTCATTCTAGCCTATAATGTTTTTGCTGAAGAATTCACTCATAACCTTATAAAAACTTCATTGTACATGATGAGTTGGGTTTTTTTCCTGCTTGCTAACATTTTTCTCTTTGCCTTCAACTTTTACAGTTTGATTATTATCTGACTAGCTGTGTGACTTTTTGAATTTATCCTAAAGTTATTTGAGGTTCTTTAATAACTATGGATATTTCTTTAAATTTGGGAAGTTTTCACTATTACTTGTTCACATAAAGTCTCGGCCCACTTCTGACCCTCTTCTCATTCTGGACTTCCAAAACGAATACAACGTTGCTTACTAGTGTCTCATGGTCTCTAAGCCTGTCTTCCTGTTTCTTCATTCTACTTTCCTTTCTTCTACTTTGACTCCACAATTTCAAATGTGTCTTCAATTTCACCCAGTTTTTTTTCTACCTGATCAAGTCTGCTGTTCATCTACTCTAGTGTTCTTTTCATTGCAGTTATTGTATTTTCCAACACCAGAATTTCCATTGGGAGTATGTCATAGTTTCTATCTCTTTATTGATATTCTCATTTTGTTCACACAGTGTTTTCCTTGTTTCATTTAGCTGTCTCTATCTCTGTTCTCATTTAGCTCATGGCACATTTTATGACAGTTATTATGATATGTGAAACAAAGACATGCACATGAATGTGTATTTCATTAGAGCCAGTTTCTAGCATTTAATTTTGTTGTTACATTTGGCCCACTTTCCCTGTATCTTAGTATGCCACTGTTCTTTATTGTTGTTGAGAAGTGGGCATTTGGGGTGAAAAAATCTCTTCCAGCCTTTATAGACGGGTTTTATCCAGGGAAATACTTCACTGGTCAGCCCGGATAGAGACCCTAGAATATTTCAACCATTTCCTGAGGATGTGTCTTCTCTGGACTTGTGAGTGTGATTTTTAAAGTCATTTTATTTAAAAAAAATTTTTTTTTAGGTTTATTTATTTTTGAGAGACAGAGAGAGATCAAGTGCCAAGTAGGGGAGGGACAGAGAAAGAGGGAGGCACAGAACCCAGAACAGGATCTAGGCTCTGAGCTGTCAGCATGAAGCCTGACTCAGGGCTCAAACCCATGAACTGTGAGATCATGACCTGAGCTGAAGTCGTATTTTTATCTGACTCAGCCAGCCAGGTGCTGAAGTTCTAAGGATCCATACCAATAGCATCTGTTTTCAAGAGCTTTCAAACAAAATCTTTAGTCCAATCAGCACTCCAAGTCAGGGGAGAAGGATTACAGTCCCCCAGGAAGCCCCAAGACAAGCTAGAACACTGGGTGCAAGGACTGCTCTGTTGTTTCTGTCCTGAGTAAGGATCTTTGGTGTAGGCGGTGTCTTGCTAGTTGCACCACAGTAGTTCACATAGGGGGAGGAACATGGACAGGTACGCAAACCAACATGAATTTAACTATCTCTTTTGCTGAATTCTTTCTTTGCTTTACATTGGTCAGGGTACTACGACTTCTTAATTGGTCTCTACGACTCTCACAAAGGTATATTCCTCCATAATAGAAACACAGTTTCTCTGTGGGAGAGTGAGGTGGCAAAGCATCATGGACTGGTATCTTGTTGGCATCACCCCACTTTGAGTACTTCTTATATACACACTTATTTTAGACCACTTTGATAAAATTATAGAGTTCTCCTTTATCTGACATTCAGTTTTGTCTACTGTTAACATCTTACAGTAGCATGGGAAAATTTTCACAATCAGTGCACCAATACTGATACGTTATTACTAGTTAAAGCTCATATTTCATTCAGATTACCCGTGGGTTTACACCTAATGTCCTTTATCTGTTCTACAGTGCCACCCAGGGTATCACATCACATTTAGTCGTCATATTTTCTTAGGCTTCTCTTACCTATGAGCGTCTTACCGCTACCGTTTAGTGACATAAAACAAAAAATTCTTTTCATTATTAAAGCCAAACTTGTTAGGAATTTTCTGTTGCTCATAACTCACTAGATTCCCACATTGCACTGTTTTCTAGTCCAAACACACTATTTTCTAATGACAAAAGTGAGGCGAGGCCTACAGTCTCCAAATGATTACCCACCATTACACAACTAGTACTGAGAAGAGCTGGGATCCTAGCCCAAGAGTTCTGACCACCCAATTTCTGTCTCTTAGGGTTCTAATCCACTTGCTGATGGGATACAGTGTAGTTACACTACTTCCGAAATTCCCTTTCATTACATTCTGAATTTTGGATATTTGATAAACAGGCACACTATGATACGAATCAGTGACAAGGACATGATGACCTTTCAAGGTCTCAAGGTTCTTTTAGGAAATATAGGGCTTTATCTATATGCTCAAATTCTGGTAGTGAAATTTATACATCAGAATATTATTGGGAAACTATGTTAACTGAGTTAACCATCAGAATTATTCCGAACAATCTACTGAATATAATGCTTCAGAAAAAGTTCTATTCATGCATCCATTAAGTCACCCATCTATCTACTTATATATACATACACCTAAACATTTTTCTCAAAAGTATTTATTGACTACCTACTATGGCCCAGAAAAAATTCTAGGCATGCAACCCAACCCTGATTAACCTCCTTCATCTCTGGTAGGGGCACAGTCATGAGTTTCCAGTAGTTTGTGGACTGAAATGAAATAGTATCAAGATATTGAAATCAAAAAAATCCCTTAAATGTTTTGTGAGTTCCAAGTAGAAATGTAGGCATGATAATGTGGGAAACTGAACTTTAATCATTGAGCTCAAAAAGAAGAACTAGCTGAGGAGACAAGAGAAGCAGTGAGTTTGTGGCAAAAGGAAGAGGATGATGTCACAGAAGCCAAGAGAATATCTCAGAACGGAACATCACCAGAAGTGAACTGGGGACTTTTATATGGGAGCGTTATAAAATTCCTCAAGGAAAATGAGCAGTCTTAGTTCAAAACACTATGGACAATTAACTTTTTCAAAACACAATGGGTCTGTTTCTCTGTGGACCACTAGTGACAAGTTGCGATGTAATTTTCACTTCCCTAATAATTATTTGCACTTGCTTTTAGCATTCCATTGTGACTGGGTTTGAGGTTGCTATTGTTGCTTTCCCTTCAACCCCTCCCACAAAGGTCTGAGTGGCTATGGGAGCAGCTGCAAACCCTGTGATCGGCTGACCTCCTCTCCCTCAGCCCCCATCACGAGGAAGTGGAGAGAGTCATGACATTCTAACAGTGAAGGTTTTACTTCTCTGCTGAATTTTGATGGTGCTATTCCTACAACCCTACTTAGAGGCAGGTCACGAATGTGAGAGCTGTGCAAGAAGTCCTTACTTACAATAAATATACCATGGAACTTTGCATTACTAACAGTACCTGAGAAAAGGCACTTTACCAATGTCTACCATAAATTCCATTGTGCATAAAATAAATGGCAGCTTCCCATTTCATGGGAGGGTTGTATAAATGTATCAGATAGTGAACCAGAAACAGTAAGAATGGGGTCAAATGCAAGGTACTCTAGGGTGAGGGTGCAAAAAAATTCCACCCCACAAGACAAATTTGGCCCCCAGCTTGCTTTTGTAAATAAAGTTTTATTAGAACACAGTTTATTTATACATTTGTTTACATATCCATTTATTGACATATTTCTTATGGCTGTGTTCACACTACAATGGCAGGGTTGCATTGCTTTGAGTTGTGATAACCACCACATTGCTTCCAAAGCCTAAAATATATATAATGTGACCTTTTACAGAAAAGGTTTGCTGATTTGGCATACAGAAATAAGCGTCGGGGTGGAGGAAGAAAAGTTGTCTATCCTTTGGTGAGAAATCACATCATTAACAGGGCAGAGAGAGAACTTTCTGAGGGAGTCAATACCCAGAAGTAATCTGTCCTCTTTGCTAGGTATCTATTGAAAAGACCACATGAAGAAAATGATAAAAAAAAAAAAAAATCAATAGGTGATCTTGGGAGGTGAGGGCTGAAGGCTAATCAGTCTTTAGCAGTTATAGCCTTCTAAGAAAAATGAATGACCAAGCAATCCTGTCACATCCTTTCTTGTCTTCCTTCCCTGCATTGGCCATTGACCTACCGAAAATGAAGACAGAGAAGGAAAGGGAAAGATAGGGCAACCCATAGTTACATTTCCTTTCAGTTCTTCTTGACCTAAGACCTAGCCAAAGGTAGGGAGTTTGGGTAGAGTGTCCTCATACCGAGAAGTAAAAGAAAAACTGTTAAGTGAATTTCGTATACCATTTCTGCTTTTTGGGCTGGAATGAAACACATATAAACGTATAAGCCACGAGGGGCGCCTGGGTGGCGCAGTCGGTTAAGCGTCTGACTTCAGCCAGGTCACGATCTCGCGGTCCGGGAGTTCGAGCCCCGCGTCAGGCTCTGGGCTGATGGCTCGGAGCCTGGAGCCTGTTTCCGATTCCGTGTCTCCCTCTCTTTCTGCCCCTCCCCCATTCATGCTCTGTCTCTCTCTGTCCCAAAAATAAATAAAAAACGTTGAAAAAAAATTAAAAAAAAAAACGTATAAGCCACGAAATACAAATTGTGTAATGTCAGTGATTCTGCATACGAGTGAAAAGCTCTTACATTTCCATCAAAAAGTCATCAGTAAGATTCATGCTAATAATTCAAAATTTTTACTTTTCCTTACGTAGAATGGTGTCAAATGTAAAAGTAGGAAATACTGGCCACCACAGAAGGGAAAACCTAGAGATTTTAGTACCGTTATGAGCACATTTATCCAGCTCTTTGAGGGAGGGAACTGATTTTCGGTCTGCAGTGGGTGCTGAAAATCATGTGTTTGGCCCTGTATACTCACGGGCATCTGTTAGATCAAATAGTCGTCTTAGAGAGTCTCTCGCGGCCTTCACCATCTGAACTGCCGATGCCCAGCCTGTGCTCCTGGAGTCACAGAGGGACATCCTCCATGAAACGGCAGAGTGACATGCCTACTCTGGACCCAGGCTCATCTGCACGACCACCGGCACAAACAAGTACTGCCATTCGTCATCATCCGCCCAACTGAAGAGACTCTTCTCCAGAAAATGGCCATTGATAACAAGGATTCATGGAGGCTTTGAGAGGAGAGAGAGGACAAGGGCATGGCAGGGACTGTGGTTTCGAAGCCTTGAGGGACCACAGTGAGACTCTCCATAAGCAGCCGTGCTCTCCTGCTCTGATGCACACGTGCAGACCACAGGGAGAAGACGTATGCCACAAAGGTCATACCATGTTCCCTTCAGGTCAGCCAATTTACATGGCAGAAACACCCACACAGGCCACTTGGCATTTGGCACAGGCCAGAATCTCCTGCCTGGGCCCCGGCCTTAGGTGATGATATCAAAATTGCTCTCTGCGAGGGCTGGCTCAATCCCGAAAGAGCTCCAGAGGCCACTCAAAAGAATCAAGAGGTGGTAGCAGCCTCAAGCAACTATTTCAATTACAGGCTGTGACACAAACCTGGTCCTCCAGGTGCTCCTCCTTTTCACAGTTTGGCTGTCCCTGTGATCCTGAACAGCCTTCGTGACCCACTTCACGGACATCCCTAGAGGCTGCAAAAACGCTCAGTAGAAGAAGGAACCAATCCTGTTCGCCACCCAACCTGCTGTCCCCAGCTCTGCTTGACTGTGTGTGTCCCAACTCTCCCTGTCATCAAGCGGCCCAAGGAAATTCAGGTCATTACAATACTTCGGCTGGGCTGGACAAAAAAAGCCAAGAGTTTGAGATATGTATGCACAAGTGATGGACAGATTCAGTAACCCAGCAAAATGTCTAGAACAAATGTACAGAGAAATCGAAACAGACTCTGATACAGGAGAAGCCTGCCTAGCGCAGCTCTGTGAGCCATATGCCAGGTTAGAACAGGAATGATAGCGTCATTTCGGAGGCTTCCTTTTAAAAGCACTTCCATCAACTCTGCAAACTTATCTTCCAGCTGGGAGCAGTAATTATTAACTCAGCAGATAGGTGCTTTGTCAGATTCGAAAGAAAACAAATCTGTTCCAATGAAGGGAATAAACAGCCCCTAATGTTCAGCCGGGAAAGCTTTTGCATTGACACGACATAATTACCTTTCATTGCATGTAATGATGTTATCACATTTAGTTTGTTCCTCCGATTCCAAAATTATAATATACCTCCCTCACTTAAATGGATGCTTGGGATCCTAAAGGAACTCATTTAACTAAATGGCATTTGCTCTTGCCATGAGGAAATTTTTTGCGTTTTATGAAGAATTCATTGTGTATACTTGGAAGCAATGTATTTTATTTAAGAATTCTTCATCAGAAACACAAAAAATGAGGCAAACTGTTTCTTCTCCAACATAATGCTAATTCGTAACTCTGAACAGTTGAAAAGTCACAACATAATATAGCAAGCCCCCTGAAATAAATCTCTCCTATTTGTATCCTTGGCACACCTTTAAATTTTCATAAAAGCCTTGCATATTTCATTCCCAGAATCAAAGGGTAACAACTTGTGTAATCACTCAGATCCATTTGTCCTTTGTTGGATGTCGATTTTTAAAAAATGTATGTGTATTTATTTTTTTGGGGGGGGGGGAGCCGAAGGGCAGAGAGAGGGGGAGACAGAGGATCCAAAGCAGGCTCCGCGCTGTCAGCGCAGAGCCCAAAGTGGGGCTTGAACCCACGAACTGCGAGATCGTGACCTGAGCAGAAACCAAAAGTCAGACCCTTAACTGACTGAGACACCCAGGTGCCCCTGTTGGAGGTCTTTTAATAATGCAGGATCAGTAAAGTAGGAAATTGACATCTATTTCAAATACACAAATATTACGGGGAATGGTGGGTACCACCACAATGTCCAAATCCGACTACACAACTTCATTTTTGTTGACTTTCTATTTTTTTAATTTTTAGAGAAGGAAAAGTTTAAGAGAACTCTTAAAAGAGAACAGATTAAGGGACTTATCGACAGAATACGGTAAGTATTCTTATAATAAGACTCTCTTACGATATCTTGGGGTAAAAACAAAGCAAGACAACGCCCAAAGAATAACATTAAAAGTACCAAAGAATGCCTGATAATCAATTGCTTCTTTCCTCTCAGGGACATGTGAATTATTCTAAGTAGGTAAAGCCAAGGGGGATGATTCTTGGGTTCACAAGCAAGGACAGGTAAAAAATAGGCTATTTCCATTTTCCAGGATGACAGAGTCCTATCATCATGGACGTGCTGCTTCTGCTGTGATTAATAAAAAAGGGAGGTGGGGCATGCAAACGGCTTTCATTTCCTCAGATTATTCTTTTCTGGAGCTAGACAAAAGAAGAAGAAAACAAAGAAGCCTCTCAAATGTAGAACTTGAAAACTCATTTCCTATCCCCTACATTTCGATCCCCAGACTCCAAGGGGGCTGAGTCTTCATCATCATCTACCTTGCCACCTGGTGTTCTAATACTTGTTTTGATCATGTTTTACTTACTCATTCAGTCTTCGAAAGCCAAAGTGCCAGATTTATGAAGCACATCACTGTTCCATGAAGCATCCCCAGCCACACAGTCCAACAGGCATGTTTTTGCCCCCATTTAACTCAAAAATGGTACATTACTAACACACAGGGCTCCCTTGTCTCTGTTACACATATTATGTGTCTCTAAGGAGGTTAAACAGATCTTGCTCAGTTGAGAATGATGGCAGGCCTATCATGACCACCATACTCTTGAGATCCTGGAAGCTAAGAAATTGCCTTACTAATCTTGGAATCTTCAGCATATTGTAGTGTTCAATAAATGTTTGGTGGACTTATGTTGGGCGGGCCAAGGAGTGCTTTTGTAGGAAGCACATGGCCAGACAAAGAGGCTGATAGCCATTACTAAAGATGCTGAGTGGGGAAGGTATGACAGGGAAGGGTGGAGGTGAACTGAGCTGAACACACATTGATAGGGCTGGGTAACCCTAGGGGTGATGATTGAAGCTACATAACATAGGAGGTTTGGCATGGGTTGGACTCCATTACCAAGCCAAAACAACCGAGGTCTTATAGTCTGATGATGGGGACCAAATGCTGGTTGACTAGACACAGGATGTGGCAACCCCACTTCCTGTGAAACTCACCTTTTTTCATAAAAGTAGATTCCTCAATGTACCTTCACTATCTCACAGGTCAGGGGTGAAGGTTTCATGAAACCTTAGGTCTCCCAAGAATTTTCTAAACGTGGTTCACCCAAATGAGAACATATTTAGAGCAAAAGGATATAGTCTCAGTAATCATGTCGGAACAATACTCATAAACCAGGACCCTTCTGGGCAGACACGGTTGTATGCCGCTAATATCCACACACTTCTATAATCTATACCTATATTCTATATCCATTTATATCTATATCCAGAACTACATCTTGTATCTCTGTACATCTGTATCAGTAGCTATGTAAATATCTATATTTACATCTACACCGACATATTTATTGATGCTGTTACTATGGCAAACATCTCAGAGTGCCTCATTTTCTGTGTAGGTCTTTCTCTTTCCGTCCATCTCTCCCTCTCTCACCCATTTCTTAACACAACAGTGTCCTGAGACTCTTCCCTTTCGATCTAGTTTCTCTCTCCCCGTCTGTCTGTCTCCTTTCCCCTGCTTTGTTCTCTCTCTTAAATGGTAATAATAAGCAACTGAGAAAGTCTTCTTTTACATCTCCCACGTTTCCTTTATTTTTAAGTTTATTTATTCTGACGGGGGGTGGGGGGGGGTGGAGGGGCAGAGAGAGGGAGAGGGAGAGACAGAGAATCCCAAGCAAGCTCTGCAGCAACAACGCAGAGCCCAACGTGGGGCTTAAACTCACAAATTGGGAAATCATGACCTGAGCTGAAACCAAGAGTTGGACCCGTAACTGACTGAACCACCTAGGCGCTCCTACATCTCCCATGTTTCTTAAACAATATTCTCTGTTGCTCAAACCAATGTATTTCATATTTTTCTAAGAAGAGCAACAAACGTTGTCCTTTTTCTGATGCAGAGTTTGGTGTATTTGAACGTGCGATGTGTGGGGACTAGGTAAGCGTGTGAAAAACTTTGGAAAGCGACATGTGATTAGTCTGAGTCTCCTTCTATCATCTGGAAAGGGGATCATTATTCGTCAATTAAATAAGGTCAGGTACAGGAAAATGCTGCACATCAACAACCACTGCTGTTCATTAGAATCACCTGGGGAGTTTCTGAAACTCCATTTCTTGGCTCCACCCCAACATCAAGGAATATGCACTGAATGTTTGTGTTCCTCCAAAATCCATTTGTCAAAGCCCTAATCCCCAATAGAATTAGTGCCCTTCTAAGAAGAGACTTAGAGACATGATCCCTCTCTCTGTGTGTCTCTCTCTTACTGTCATGTGAGGGTACAGAGCAAAGGAAACTATCTTCAAGCCAAGCAGAGGGCCTTTACCAAGAACCCAACCAAGCTGGCACACCGATCTTGGATTTCCAAGCCTCAAAAAGTATGCACATAAATTTCTCTCTGTAAACCACCCAGTCTGTGGTGTTTTATTCTAAAGGCCCAAACAGACTAGGACAACCAGGCATCAGCAGTTTCTACTGTTCCTCAAATTATTTCCATGTGCATAGTGACATTTAAAAAAATGATTAACCCTATGTGTTACCAACTCTCTATGGAATTTAACTTCTTGGTCCTACCCTAAATAATTGGGGATGGGAAAGGGAAGAGGAAACTTGAACACAGTTAATGAGCCGGGGCTATATTCTGAAGGACTCATCATGCTAGAAATAGCTCATTATTGAGCTAGAAGAATCTAACTTTGAACGTGTGAAGCCTGGTTCTTCCCATAGCTTTATTAATAACTTGAAAGAAGTTGTACCTCCGTCAAAACCAATTGTCTGATGTGGGATATCATTTGGATCCTAAGATAAAAAAAAAAAGGGAAGACATCTAATCTCTTTCAAAGAGAATATGTAATAGAGTGAAAAATTAACTGCAAAGGTGATAATTAATAGTCACAGTTTAATTTTCAAATTGTTCTTTTAACTTAGAAAACTAATGAGTAGAGATATACTCCAAACTGCAAACCAGAGTGCCCCAGAAACTTTTGTAATTAGAGTATTTCTCTGTAAGGGATAAGAAAAAAACGCCCCACCAGAATGATTCTCATTTCTAAAACTCACTAGTGATAAAGAAAGAACAAACACTTTTGAAAGAAGTACTGTTCTTGACATGGGAAAACAATGAGTCTGAGAGACGTGTGGAAATTTACTTTTCAACTAAACAAACCCTAGAGATTTGAAAAAGTGACACTGGTGACATTGGTTTTAAGAGTTGCTATTTAGTAATCAGTGCAGGTGTCTTCCATTAAGTTGCTGATTTGCTCTTACAGGTTTTAACAGCTGGCATTAGGCCAGTGTAAATGTTAAATTTACACCTGGGCTTGCCCTTGAAAATGTCAATGACACCAAGGAAAAACGCATGTGGCCAGAGCTAGCTAGGATGCCTGGACTGTATAACCAATAGGCCTTGGTTTGACTTCACGTATATTGATCAAATGGTTCGGAACGTACGGGAGCCCGGATCCAGCGAGGGAAAAAGCAAAATCCATTTCCATCGGAAGAGTCTAAGATATACCTGCATACATGTATCATCTGTATCTTGTACGAAGTACATTTCTTTGGCAGAAATTTTTATTGTTTTGAGTCAAAGCATCCAGGCCACCTCAACTAAGCCAATTACAAAAATGTATAACCATGTTACAAAATAGATGGCATACTAGAATATGACAAAATATCATCTCTCCAGCAATAGAAGGGACTTGGGTGAACTGTACGAAAAGAGCAATTCAGAATCTAGGGTATGTGCAAAATTGTTGGCCTCTCTGCCAGTCTTGGAGCTTTCTGGGAGATTCTACTACCATTCCACTACCATTTCCTGGGTAGTTTCTAGGGGAGCACATCCTCAGGAAAGCCTTGAAGAGCCAGAGGGCCACTGCCATAGGCTCCCTGAGGTGGGTCATGTTCAAGGGCCACTTCAATCTTCCCAGAAGGCAAGCCCCTCAGGAACAAATTGTACTCTGAAGACACCACCTTTCCCCTTCGCAGGAAATTCAAAACAGAGGAGAGATTGCAACCACAGAGACCGAAAACCTGACCACAACATTCATGTGTTTTTCATGTAAATACCTTCCAATAATCACTGGGAGGTGCTAGGCTGTCCAACGACCAAATCCCCCAAAACAATCTTGGAAATATTTTTATCTTTATAAACATGATCCCACACCTTGATAGTGACTCTGTCTGCTTGTCAGTCCCCAGTAAGACTGACTAGAACAAAGAATGCAGCCCATGGTCTAAAGAAGTTTCCTTTGGCCTCCAATCTCTGCTCAGGTGTATTAGGCTAGGATCAACCATGCTTAATGATCTCACATCTATTTTTTTAATTCTGATATTTAAGAATATTTGGGGTGCCTTGGTGGCTCAGTCAGTTAAGCGACAGATTCTTAATTTTGGCTCGGGTCATGACCTCGTGGTTCATGAGTTCAATCACCAGGTCAGGCTCTGTGCTGGCCGAGAAGAGCCTGCATTGGGATGCTCTGTCTCCCTCTCTCTCTGCCCCTCTCTCACTTCGTCTCTCTCTCTCTCAAAAATAAATAAATAAACTTAAAAACACAAAAAGAATGATTCACTTGGGTTGTAAAAGTAAGTGGGGTGGATGCCTGCTTTTTTGATGAGTGCAATATAAGAACTCGTCTCCATTGTATATATAAACCACATCTTCTTTACCCATACTACTTGGCAATGAGAAAGAATGAAATCATGCCATTTACAGCCACGTGGATGGAACCGGAAGGTATTATGCTGAGTGAAATAAGTCAGTCAGAGAAGGACAGATATTGTATGTTTTCACTCATATGTGGATCTTGACAAACTTAACAGAAGATCACGGGGGAAGGGAAGGAGAAAACAAATAGTTACAAATAGAGAGGGAGGGAGGCAAACCACAAGACTTTTAAATACAGAGAACAAGCTGAGGGGGGATGGGAGGTGGGGGAGATGGGAAAGTGGGGGATGGGCATTGAGGAGGGCACTTGCTGGGATGAGCACTGGGTGTTGTATGGAAGCCAATTTGACAATAAATTATATTAAAAAAATAAAGATCAGAATAAAAAAAAAAAACTCATCCCATTCAATTCCAAAAAACCAGAAAACTATAGTGACTGGTTCCTCCAAAATAGTTTGGTGGTTCCTCCAAAAGGTAAACATACAACTACCTTATGATCTGGTCATTTCACTGCTCGGTATATACCCACAAGAATGGTAAGCAGGGACTCAAACAGATACTTGTAAAGCCATGTTCATGGCAGCATTATTCATAAGAACCAAAAGGTAGACACCACCCAAACTTCCATTGACAGATGAACGGTTAAGCAAATCAGGTGTATCCATACAATAGAATACAGACAAAGGAAAATAATTCAGCCTTGAAAAGGAATAAAATCATTCTATACACTATACCATGGATGAATGTTGAGGACATTATGCTAAGTGAAATGAGCTACACACAAAACAACGAATACTTTAGGATTTCACATTATATGAGATATCTACAATAGGCAGATTCAGGCGCGCCTGGGTGTCTCGGTTGAGTGTCCAACTTCGGCTCAGGTCGTTATCTCGTGGTTCATGAGTTTGGGCCCCATGTCGGGCTCTGTGCTGCCAGCTCAGAGCCTGGAGCCTACTTTGGATTCTGTCTCCCTGTCTCTCTGTCCCTCCCCTGCTCGCTCATTCATTCTCTCTCCCTCTCTCTCTCAAAAATAAACAAACATTTAAGAAAATTAAAGAAAATAGGCAGATTCATAGAGACAGAAAGTAGAATAGAGGTTACCAGAAGCTGGAAGAGGGGGAATGGGAAGTTATTTAATGGGTACAGAGTTTCTGTTGGGGATGATGAAAAAATTCTAGAAACGGACAGTGGTAATGGTTGTATAACCTTCTGAATGTACCTAATATCACGGAATGGTACACCAAAAAATGGTTAAGATGTTACATAAAATTTACCATTCTGTTATATGCGTTGTTACACACAAAAAAATATACCACAAAACTCCAAAACTTTAGCCAGTGTTAGTGTGAGAAACGTATGAGTCAACCAGTAACGCACACAACTCTTGCAGCTGATGTTTTAAGTTACGAATGAGCTAGTAACATTTCTGTCTTGACCATTTCTAGAAAGCAATTGAAATGCTACACCTCCGTGTCACACTTTAGTTCTAGCCTCAGACAGCGAGTACAACTGGCCTCAGATTTACTACTGAACACTTTTTCTCCGTCCCAGAATGCCCTTACTATACCCTGACTTATTACTCTCACATGGCACACGACCAAGGACGAAGCAACCTCATGTCGGAAGACATAGAAGACACAGGAGATTAAGACGCTTTGCGTAATGGCCTCCCAACGTCTCTGAGACGCTAATGCGAAGTTAACTGACTGAGTCATGGCTTGAAAAAGAGACATGGAAAAAGCAAAGAGTTCACTGTTCACGGCGTCAGTTCTACCTACTTGATGAAGCAGTCCCGGCCATCCCTGTTCGCAGTCATCTCCCATCCATAGGGGGGTACCTGGTTCAAGCCCCAGGTTCCCGAGGGAGGTGGCCAGCCTGAAGACTTAGTCCTGTGGCTGGAAACAAAGAGAGAAAAAGAAGAGCATCATTCCATCTGACAGGTGAACATGTCTTTGGAAACAAACTCCAGGTGGAGCACAGCACTCGCTCCTTTCGGCTGCGGGCCGTGTCCTCACCTGGTTAAATGAATAATTATAAAGAACGTTTTTGTGACAGGTACCGCGCTCATCAGTTTTCTTTATATTGTCTTCCTTCGTCACAGACACGCTAGCAGCTAAATACATGCATTCCGTCACACGTATTCCATTGGACAGACGAGGAAACAACAAAAGGCTCAGAAAGATGAAGTAACTTGACAAGGACCTACTAGCCATTTTGAACAGAAGTTTTCTACACTTTCCATGGCACTTCACAACCCTGATACCATACATTAGGAAGCGCAGCACATAAATAGATATACTGCCACAATATAAATACATACATGTGAGCACTGTTTTTATGGATTTTTTAAAAATTGTTTTAATGTTTATTTTTAAGAGCGAAGGAGAGAGACAGAGCATGAGCAGGAGAGGGGCAGAGAGAGAGGGAGACGCAGAATCCGAAGCAGGCTTCAGGCTCCGAGCTGTCAGCACAGAGCCCACCGCGGGGTTCAAACCCACGAGCCGTGAGACGACCTTTGCCGAAGGAGGACACTTAACCAACTGAGCCACCCAGGCGCCCCGGTTTTGATGGATATTAAGCACATAACACGAAGCCACAGTTTCCTGGACTCCTCTAACCAAAGCGCAAACTTTCCACTCATATAAACCACACCCCAGTCAATGTGAGTCATAAAACTGGAGACAAACTCTCCATTTAAGTAAGTTGCAGTGGAGATCCACACATTAGCTTTGACACTTTCCAGTCCAAACCTTACATTTCAATCATCAGGAAAAGGGAAGGGTAGGCTACAGAGTATTTTCTACAAGCAAAACGGAAGGGGAAGTCATTGCATGTGACAAGCCCTTGTGACAGGCAGGGCTTCCACCGTTTTCAAGGCCATGCAAAACTGCTTTGGAGCAGGGCCATGGCCACGAAATACGTAGAGCCACTTTTGAGTCGACCAACATCCCTCCTCATTTGCTCCATTCACGCTACGTGAATTTCTTTCCTGGATGACCTAGAAGATTGGGGCACTTCCAAATCGCAAACTGACGTCAACCCCTGTAGGGGGAAAACAGTGATGGCATTTCCAGGGCCTTGCAGTCAGCATCTCGGCACTGCGCCTGGGAGCCTCTTATGGGACACTAGGCATGACACCCGTGATGTGCACAGGTGTATGTGGCAGCTCTAGGGCAGCAAGCAGGCAATTTGGGGGTGTCACCTTTGCTGTGGGGACGCAACTTTTACTTCCCCAGAACACAGGGCAACTCACCCCCGTCGTGCACCCAACTCAGACATCCGATCATACACCCAACACTTCTCCAGGCGTGGGTGAAAGATGCCCATTTCCTGTAAGATTTCTAGGGAGGAACTCTGCTGCCTCATTGAAACCACCTTTGTTGCTTTTTTTCAACCTTCCTTTCAGTTTTTCCACATCCTTCACGAAGTGTGGTGAACAAGAGTTCACAAATCTAATACAGGTCTGGCAAATTTAGAATCCCATTAGAAGAGTCATTCTTGCCCCTTGACTATTAAAAGAAAAGGCAAGGCCACACTTTCTGTTCCTCTTATTCGCGCAAAATTCAGCAGTGGCAATTTCCTCTGGAGGTTTTATAAAAACGTGCTGCTTCCTGGCAGTTGGAGAGCACACAGTTTCCACCTCGCGGCAATACCAAATAAACGCCAATTTCTCTCAAGTACCAGAGAACGCATTTAGAGTGCTTTCTAAGGTTGGACAAAGGACAAAAGTCCTTATTGGTATAAATACAGCATATCCTGTTATTAAAAAGTTTTCCAAAACCAACACTACAGTAAGAGGTGATACAAAGATTAGTCTAGTGAAAAGTGGTCTATGCAAACAACGTAACTATTTATTCTTCATGACTACATTATGCGCTGTATCACAATGTTACTTGTTCTCAGAGGGGGCAAACCTATTCAAAACAAACTGTCTATACTTTTAGGTATTCTTCTCTTTTCTTGGCCACACCCAGCAATGTCAAAAACACTAAAAGAAAGACACAGAAGGCTTCCTAATATAATGGACACATAAAAATATGGTATTATAACAAACTGGAGTGAGCCTGAATTTTATCATAAAGTACATTCTTCCCCGTCCAGTATGTTCAGGAAGCACAGAACAACAGTTCACCAAGATGTTTTTCAATAAAGCCTTTTGTCAGCTAATACTAGAATAGTCTACAAACGCTTATTCGTTCAAGGGACGTCAGCTGATAGAACAAAATTGCATAACGAAAATCAGACACGTCTGTATGTCTATCTGTTAACGTGTTCACATAAAAAAAAATGGCTTGGGAAGGAATTAGGAGAACTTGGCCAATTAAAATGCACAAAGAACAACAACAACAAAAAAATACCATCCTAAGTATCTAACCGTAAGAGTCTTGACAAAAATTAAGGAAAAGAGTCATAATGATGGAGGGATTTGGGCTCTTCCTTCTGTGAGGGAGATTGCTGGAGGTTTCCCCCGCACACACACCTTCCCCACAATATCTACCCTTGGAACCTGGTGGTTTGCTCTCAATTTACAAGGGAAATGCTCTGGGGACCTCTTTCCCTGGCTCCAAGCTCTGTGTCTTCACTAAACTTCCGTAGAGTTCTCTGATGCATGTATTACACCTATGTCGACACCGCTCTGTACAGAACTCCTCAGTTCTGGAAATAATGCTGACTCTGTGTCCCAGTGTGGGGTGCATGCCCTTTATTCCACACACCCACCTCCTTGAGAGTCCACTCGGAGGCATTCTTCCCAGGTGCTGACACCTTTTGTGATTTCTCGTCTTCAGAGAATGTCCTACTTTTCTTGTCCCAGTTCCTATCAGCCACTAAGTCCCTCTTGACCACTTCTATGGCACTCTAAGACTATTTTAGAAGTAGGAACCTCCAGTTCCGCTCAGCTGTCAGCACTACAGAGGATGGCAAGCAGGTTGGCTCGACTGAAATCATTTGCAAGAATGTCCGCCAGCCTAGGGTTGCCAGGTTTGCCACCTGTAGATACAGGACACCAAGTTCAATGGGAATTTTGCATACACAACAATCTTTTCACAGAAGGATATCTCATATAATATTTGGGGGATACAAATTCTAAAAAAATTGATTCATCATTTATTTGATACTCAAATTGTACCAGGAATCCTGCATTTTATCTGCAAAATCTACACTAGCCCCTCAAATAAATGGATACCCAGATTCTCTCACAGAATCAAAGAGGACAGCTTATCGATGGAATTAAAATATCACAGCCCAGAATCTTTAAGATTTGCCCTCACCTAGTAGTGGGACCAAATCCTACCATCACAGAGTCTATGATGTGGTAAGAAGCACACTCAGCTTGCTCACTGACCAAAAAGCACGCCCCTTACGTGCCAGTGGGGGTGACAGGGAGATTACAAGTAGGCATGTGGTATAAGTTTATTTCCCATATTGAGCGGAAAAGAATCACCTTGCAGTGCTGGATAACTATAAAGACTACCACATCCTAGAAATTACAGTTAAGCAGGTCTGGATTAGAACCAGGAATCTATGAGTGAGCAAGTGAGCAAGTGAGAGAGAGAGGGAGAGAGTTGAAAGAAGCGATTCACATAATTATTATTTTGGGGGTAAGATTGCTAGATCTACCAATGAATAATTTTTAATATAAGTATGTCCCATGAAAATATTTGGGATATATCGGTAGGAAAAAAAAATATTTGCAGTTTATTGAAAATCCAGATTCAACTGGATAGCCTGTAGTTTATCAGGCAACCATGGGGTTTGGAACATATCCAGCAGCACAAGCACATCTTTGGATTTTTGCATAATGTGAAAGCTGTATTTCATCGAGATCTTCAAGCGATTAAGAAACGCATGAAAGTTTCCTAAGTGCAGACCGAGTTAGTGGTTTCCAATGTGAAGCCTGGCTGCACACTGGAATCACGTGGTGAAACTTGTTAACTCCAGATGCCTGAGACCAAGGCCAACCCAAGTGACTCAGAGTATCAGAGGATGAGGCCCAGGCATTGGTATCTCACCCCAAGATGGCGGCCCACCGGTAAGGGTAATTCCACCATTGTACTTGAGCCGATTGCATCAGAGGAGGAAGGTCTGGCACTCAAGAGCCTGTACATTACAGCAGCACCAAGCAATCTGTCACAGATGCAAATTCTTGGCCACAACCCAAGACTACGAGGCACAAACCTCTGAGGTGATGGGGCTGACCCAGTAACCTTTGTTTAACGGGCCTCCAGGCAATACTGGTGCCCACTCAGCTTTGAGAACCACTGGGTTGCAATCAGACTGTCTTTAATCCAAGTTCTGCCATTTCTTTTCCATAATCTTGACCAAGTTCATCGACCTCTAACCTACCCGGTCCCAGCCAGTTTGGAAATGGCGGTAATACATCCGGGTCCTTGGGAAAATATTAAGGTAGTTTTGTATAGCGCTCAGTACACTAAAAGGTCTCTGCTGGCAAAATCTCAACCCAGCACTTGGGACAATACAGGATTTTGGGGGGTTATGCAGGAATAGGTGGCTTTATTCACTCTCTAAATAGAAAAAGGGTGAAAGGCTCAGTCTTCTATTCTTCAGTCTGGCAGGAACAGGGCAAGAAGGGGCTGAATCAAGCCAGTTATACCTTCTTACAAGGTCACGAGTTGAGTTCAGCTGTTCTCAAAGCTGCCGAAAACATCAGAAAGTTTTACCCGGGGAGCCAATAACCCCAGCTGTGTGTGATGCTGGGTACAGAGGGCCAGTCTCCACTGGTCTCAGGCCACGCCTTGAGATTTCTTGCAACCACAACGTTCTCTCGCTTCAACCTGAGATCATGGTTGTGTGAACCACTTTCAAACACTTAGCTCAGCCATAAAAATAGCGACCTACATTGCGAAGGCTATTTCAGTCAGTCCAGAAATTCCCGACCGATGACTGAACTGGTTTGCAACTTTGTGCTTCTTACATCTATTGCTTGCAACAGACTGAAAATGTCCTGGACAAAAAAGATCTTCACAGATGATATGAAGTGAGAGTAGCCATGAAGTACACGTGCGTGTCTCTGGCCCTGGACCCAATCGTGATGGCAAATCTGTCCAAGGAGAAGGCAGGCTCTTAGAAACCACATGAAGGCCAATACAGTGACCTGAGTTCTTAGAAACACACCTCAACATCAGAGAAGGGCATAATGTTGGCGACAAGGAAGGGGAGGTCTGGTTCCAAAGTCCTGACTCAAACAGATTCAAATGGTGCCACTCAGAGCCATGTAGTGGTTACAAGGCATGCAGTGCACAAGACCCGGCCCCCTCCACAAAGACCAAGTGACAACAGCGCCCCTGCATAACTTATGAACTTGTTGGGAATAAGAAACAAAATGATGGGGGCACCTGGGTGGCTCAGTCGGTTAAGCGTCTGACTCTTGATCTCGGCTCAGGTCAGGATCTCATGGTTCATGTGTTCTAGCCCCAAGTCGCACTCTGCACCTACAGTGTGGAGCCTGCTTGGGATTTTCTCTCTCCCCCTCTATCTCTGCCCCTCCCCCTCTCTCTCTCTCTCTCTCTCTCTCTCTCTGCCCCTCCTCTGTACTCCTTCTCTTTCTCTCTTTCCCTCTCAAAATAAATAAATAAACTTTAACAACAACAAAAAGAAACAAAACGATGAATGTACAATTCTTACGACATTATTGGATAGATACCTGGTGCTCAAAACACTTCGGTTGAAAACCAAACAAACAAAAAACCCCAAGCATTCTCAGTGTTTCCACTTAAAGTCAAATTAAGGAAAGCAGAATGTGTCTTTCCATCAGAATGAAAGACTTCAAACCCCAGGTGTGCCAGTGAATAGCTTCACGGCTTGGGGTAATGGAACCAAGTGGTTGGCCTCTCTGGGTTGTATTTCTATGCGTAAAAATCAAAACACCAACATCCAGCTGTCAGTGATGTCACACACGGGAATGATCTATGCAAAGTCCTAAGGTACAGTCGCTGACTCATTGAGAACAGTCTCATCAAATGCTGTTGTTATAAGCGCTTATTGCGAGGAAGGCAATTTTTGTATTTGATTTTGGAGTTTCAAGAACACTTCTATATACAGAATTTCTTTTGATATTCACTAGTTGGTTTCATCATGCAACAAAATGCCTGCTGAAGCATTAGTGGGGAAGAGGGTACAGCCTCCCAAAAAGCACCCTATGCAGCATTCCTACTGCTTTGACACAGCTAGGAAGGAGCGTGTCTATGCTGAACTCAGGGCTTCCCACCCCAAGTTCCATATTCCTTACACAGTGTCATACTGAAGTGTGACTCATGGGCTTATTTATAAACCTGGTAATATTTAGGACCACTGGCCAGAATCAACCTGCATCCTTTGAGAGTGGTGTTGAGAAAATTATTATTACGTCCATTTCGGATACGGTAAAACCTAAGCCACGTTTATTCGGTTATTCATCCTCGACATATAATGACTTCAAAAATCCAACGAAATCAAATTGTGACCCAGAATTTGATCATCCTTGTCTCTCTGGACTCGCAAGGATTGTTTTCAGAATACCCCAAGGTCATACACTGTTACAGATGATGTTACAAAATATAAAGCATTTTCTCATTTCTATTGCTTTCAGTGGTGGATGCGTTGTAGTTCCCCAAAATCCACAGAACTCCTAACTTCAAATCCTAATGATGCGCAAGCAGGTGATATACAAAGTATCTTGTACACTGACATGACATATGGTTTAAGGTAAAGGAAGTGGAAAGGAATTGGGAGAAACGAATAAAGAATTGTTCTGGGTGAATTGAAAACATTCCACGTTTGGTGGCAGCCTTGATGTGCCCTAATTGGACGAGAGGGGCCCTGTGCTGCGAAGGTTCTTGCCTCCGTGGATGAGGACTGGAGAAGTCTTTTCCTTCCAGTTAGTCATGCAGTGTGCTAACTCAGAACATAACTCTCTTCATGCAATCAGGCTTCAGTACAAAAGTCACAGTATTAAACTCACACACGAGACAAGAGCTTTCCATCCAACTGCCCTTTTGTAGATGCATCTGGTGCCGGTGCGTGTGTAGAAAGCTTGATTGATAATCAAAATAATATCAAAGCCTTCCAGACACAAGTACAACTCACCCTACCCATCGTTTATAAGATTTCACTTCTGTGTCAACTAGGAATATGAAAAAAAAAATACAGTAAAAAGGGAAAAGCAGGTAGTTAACAACTGATTATTCTTGTCAAACCTCATAAACGGAGAAAATATATAAATTCCAAAGTCATTTTAGTCAAACGGGAGTGTATTCTTAATCAAGAGTTTGACTGTGCTAAAAGACATTTGGATATATATTTTGATAACCAAATTTAAACATTTTTCTGATTACTTTCACCTGCTACCCATACCTAGAGTCCCTAAACGTTGCACAGAGTGGTGGCCATTAAGGGTATCTGTAGGTTTGCCTTCAATTAAACTTCTGATATTTGCGAAGTGCATTTGCATTCATCTGCTCGCTAAATTCACGAATTCTGTGAATCAGGAAGGACAATTATAATCAGCCCTGTACCACTCAAAAGGAAACAGACACAGACTGGACAAATCAAGATTGGATCCACTTTTGCTGGAGTGCTGTCATTCTAGCTCAATAGTTCAGAGTCCTAGCTCCCAGGTAAGCATGTGATGTCAAGTGGGCATGCTGAGCTGGGCGAGGGCCTGCAAAGGGGGTCTTTTTCTCCATTCTATCTCTTCTATTCACACTAGTGTCTAGCAAATAAGAGATCCTCAGTGGGAAGTGAATTAATAAGAGGAAACCAAGGTACACGATGCTTCTAACACAGAACCTTAGGCATTAAAACTGTGGCTCCCTGCCTTCACAAGATTCAGGTGTTTTTTGGGGGAGGTTGGGGGGTGGGGAGTGGGTTTACTCTGCTTGTGTCTTCACTTATATCCTGTAATAAAACTGCATTATGTTTGTAAATAAAAATTTATGTTAAACAAAAGAAAATGAGAAAAGGATAGGATTTCATATGGATTTCTGGTGGGTTCAGGGGAGAAATTGAAGAAAGGCAGTAGTGAAATTTTGGAAACAAGGTGTTAGTGAGGCCATGAGTAAATATGCATGATAATATACTGTTCAGAGAGCATTTCAACAATCCCCTATGGAGAACAATTTAGCAGCTTCTATCCAATTTACAAATGTGTCTACCCTCTGGGCCCCCATCAGGATTGGAGGGATTCAAAAACTATGACACAAAGTAAAACACTGAGCGCCTATAAAAAACAAAGATTTGCTTTATACTGATCTAAAGGGGAAAATTAAATACAGACAAGATGAAGAAAGATACACAGCCTACTACCATTTCACTAAAATCAGGGAGTTAGGGGTGCCCGGGTGGCTCAGTCGGTTAATCATTCGACCTCAGCTCAGGTCATGAGCTCACGGTTCATGGGTTCAAGCCCTGCAACGGGCTCTGTGCTGACAGCTCAGAACCTGGAGCCTGCTTCGGATTCTATGTCTCCCTCTCTCTTTCTGGCCGCCCCTTCCCCCCCCCCCCCCCCCACTGGCTGGTGCTCTGACTCTCTCAAAAATAAATAAACCTTAAAAAATAAAATAAAATAAAATCAGGGAGTTAAAAAAGTTCACCTAAGACTAACCCTTAGAGTCTAGATTCAAACACAATGGCGTTAAAACCTGGCGCCACAGCTTTATCATCTGAATGCTATGGATAATCCTAACCACCTTGTAGGACTGTTGTAAGGAACACAATGATCGAGTGGTGAAATTGGGCACCATGGCTATAGCTTGTATGTATAGATGCACATAGCTAATAATGATTGAATATCTAGTATATGCCACAGGCTGTTGAAGGTACTTGCAATGCATCAGTGAACAAAACAGATGCTGAAAATAAGACTCATCAACGCAGGAAATAAACATCCCAATCATCTCATCACATCTGTGTGTGTGTGTGTGTGTGTGTGTGTGTGTGTGTGACTTAGCATCACATTAAATTTGTATAAGGCTATTGTGTGACGTTTAGACTAATTTACCTAATCATTCCCTGAACACACATATTTTTCATGTTCACAGTCCAGGTCTTTGTTCCTGCTAGTCCCTTGGGCTCAAACACGCATCTTCTTCTATTCCAACTCCACATACCTTGGCATACCTGTAACACTTGATCCCTCCTCCAAAACTCATCTCAAATGCCACTAACTGCGTAAAGCAATCCCTGAATACCCCCCTGAAATGATTTATCTCACTTCCCTGTGATGATTGGAAATAACGGTTTGCACTACAGAGGTGACATCCACACTACTGAACTACCAATAACTGTGTGAATCCTAGACGATAAGCTCCTGAGAGTTGATACAATTTCAAAAAAAACACCAAACGCTTGTGTCCTAATATATTTATTGCACCTTGAGTTCTTCTCATTTGCCTTGACACCTTGAATAGGAATAATCTCTTCTTTATCTCTTATATTGCCTAGCTGATTGTGATTATCATAAGGTCAGGGGTGACTGTCCCTCATCTTTATCTCCCTGGACTTCACACAGAACTTGGCCATGGTGGCTGTGCAATACATACTGTGTCTTAAATGAGCTGGTACACAAGTTTTCCTGTTACGCTTCGTTTACTAGCTGCTTCAAAATTGTACAGATGTGGGAAATTTAGCAATTGCTTTTGGAGGTGGGCAATAAACACATGAAAGCAATAACATAACCTCTTAATATTGCCTTCTGTTGTTGAATGGCCAGGTGGATGTATCTGTGCATGATGAGAATGTACACACAGGGGGTTCATGGGACTCCTAGGCCAACAACCCTCACCTCTCCGGTCAGTAATATTCACCAAGCAGTTCTGTAGAACTGCATCGAAATCCACAACCACTCTTTATCTAAGTATTCAGGGCATAATCTGGCAAATGGAAACCATTTTATAGTAGCATTTGTTTGAACAAAGAAATGAATGAATAGCAGTCAACTCTGTAGCGTCCTGCAAAATGAGCAATACGAGTGTGCCCAGGAGAGGCCAGGATTGCAAGAGAAGGACGCTGGAGCCCAGAATGGAACACCTTAGAATCAACAGCCACTTCGTACCTTGACATTCTTGAAAGCCTCCTGGTTTTGTAAAGACAACACCACAATTCGGAGGACCCAAATGGAAAGCAAATGTTTTAAATGTAAAGTTTACTGATGTTAAATTATTAGGCCTTGATTAAGTTCCTTGATATGAACTTGCTGTCATTATTTCTGTTCAGGGATCCCTTAGTGGGAAATGGCTCTTCATTCATGGCGAGCTTATAGTCCCAACCGTGATGGTGTCCCTGACTTACCATTTTGAGAAATTTCAATCACATAGAAAAGTAGAAAGAGTACAGTTAGCCATCCTCGGAATCTTCTCCTAGAGAAGTGGCTCTCAACAAGAGACAATTTTGCCCCCCAGTGGACATTTGACAATGTCTAGAGACATTGTCAGTCACAACAACTGGGGGTGGTGGAATGCGACTGGCATCTAGTGGGTAAAGACCAAGGATGCTGCTACAGCCTCCCTCCAAGTAAAAAAATATTTCTCCCCTCTCTTCATATATGTGAAATGTTTACTTGAAACATTTGATATTAAATAACAGATATCAGGACACTCCCCCCCCCCAAATTCTGTAGCATGTATCTCTTAAGAAAAAGGACACAGTCCTTTAAAACCACAATAGCCTAGGATCCTGGGAAGATGACGGCATAGGAGGACGCTGGGCTCACCGCGCGTCCTGCTGATCACTTAGATTCCACCTACACCTGCCTAAATAACCCAGAAAACCGCCAGAGGATTAGCAGAACGGAGTCTCCGGAGCCAAGCGCAGACGAGAGGCCCACGGAAGAGGATGACATGATATTATACATGGAAAATCCGACTCCACCAAAAGTCTGCTAGAACTGATACATGAATTTAGCAAAGTTGCAGGATACAAAATCAATGTACAGAAATCAGTTGCATTCTTATACACTAATAATGAAGCAACAGAAAGACAAATAAAGAAACTGATCCCATTCACAATTGCACCAAGAAGCATAAAATACCTAGGGATAAATCTAACCAAAGATGTATAAGATCTGTATGCTGAAAACTACAGAAAGCTTATGAAGGAAATTGAAGAAGATATAAAGAAATGGAAAAACATTCCGTGCTCATGGATTAGAAGAATAAATATTGTCAAAATGTCAATACTACCCAAAGCTATCTACACATTCAGTGCAATCCCAATCAAAATTGCACCATTCTTCTCGAAACTAGAAGAAGCAATCCTAAAATTCATATGGAAATACAAAAGGCCCCCAATAGCCAAAGTAATTTTGAAGAAGACCAAAGCAGGAGGCATCACAATCCCAGACTTTAGCCTCTACTACAAAGCTGTCATCATCAAGACAGCATGGTATTGGCACATAAACAGACACATAGACCATTGGAATAGAATAGAAACCCCAAAACTAGACCCACAAACATATGGCCAACTACTCTTTGACAAAGCAGGAAAGAACATCCAATGGAAAAAAGACAGTCTCTTTAACAAATGGTGCTGGGAGAACTGGACAGCAACATGCAGAAGGTTGAAACTAGACCACTTTCTCACACCATTCACAAAAATAAACTCAAAATGGATAAAGGACCTGAATGTGAGACAGGAAACCATCAAAACCCTAGAGGAGAAAGCAGGAAAAGACCTCTCTGACCTCAGCCGTAGCAATCTCTTACTCGACACATCCCCAAAGGCAAGGGAATTAAAAGCAAAAGTGAATTACTGGGACCTTATGAAGATAAAAAGCTTCTGCACAGCAAAGGAAACAACCAACAAAACTAAAAGGCAACCAACGGAATGGGAAAAGATATTTGCAAATGACATATCGGACAAAGGGCTAGTATCCAAAATCTATAAAGAGCTCACCAAACTCCACACCCGAAAAACGAATAACCCACTGAAGAAATGGGCAGAAAACATGAATAGACACTTCTCTCAAGAAGACATCCGGATGGCTAACAGGCACATGAAAAGATGCTCAACGTCGCTCCTCATCAGGGAAATACAAATCAAAACCACACTCAGATATCACCTCACGCCAGTCAGAGTGGCCAAAATGAACGAATCAGGAGACGATAGATGCTGGAGAGGATGTGGAGAAACGGGAACCCTCTTGCACTGTTGGTGGGAATGCAAACTGGTACAGCCACTCTGGAAAACAGTGTGGAGGTTCCTCAGAAAATTAAAAATAGACCTACCCTATGACCCAGCAATACCACTGCTAGGAATTTACCCAAGGGATACAGGAGTACTGATGCATAGGGGCACTTGTACCCCAATGTTTATAGCAGCACTCTCAACAATAGCCAAATTATGGAAAGAGCCTAAATGTCCATCAACTGAATGAATGGATAAAGAAATTGTGGTTTATATACACAATGGAGTACTACATGGCAATGAGAAAGAACGAAATATGGCCCTTTGTAGCAACGTGGATGGAACTGGAGAGTGTGATGCTAAGTGAAATAAGCCATACAGAGAAAGACAGATACCATATGTTTTCACTCTTATGTGGATCCTGAGAAACTTAACAGAAACCCATGGGGGAGGGGAAGGGAAAAAAAAAAAGGAGGTTAGAGTGGGAGAGAGCCAAAGCATAAGAGACTCTTAAAAACTGAGAACAAACTGAAGGTTGATGGGGGGTGGGAGATGGGCATTGAGGAGGGCACCTTTTGGGATGAGCACTGGGTGTTGTATGGAAACCAATTTGACAATAAACTTTATATTGAAAATAATACAATAAAATAAAATAAAAAAATAAAACCACAATAGCCTATCAAACTCAAATTTAATATTGACACAATATTGTATATACCCCATATCTATATTTCCCCAATTACACTTCCACTTTTACAGGTTTTCTGTTTGGTTCAGTATGCAAACAAGCTCTATATGCCTTCCATTTAGTTATGCTGTCCCTTTATTAAATCACGATGTAAGGTTGCAAAAGTATCATAAATTTGAGACTAGAAAAAATGATGCTGCCTTTTCACACCAAAAAAACCAACGATGACCAATGTTTGTACATCACACAATAGACTCAATACAAATGAGACTCCCAGAGTTCACAAAGTGCCTGCAGTCCACAAAGTGCCAAGCAATGATAGTGGCCCAACAGAGAGCGTTCATTGACTGAGCAGGCATATACGTTGGTGGAAGCCACTTTGCAAGACCATGATACTCATGTGGGATTAGGACAAGGCAGAAAGGGTCCCAAAGACTCCTCAGATTTTGTAAAGGCAGAGGCCAAGATGAGAACATGAAGTACCAAATTACCAACAAACAGAGTGGCCTAGAATTTATGATGAGGAAAATATACAGTCAGTAGTAAGAGGTCCCAAAATGTTGTATGGCAATGAAGGCAGACAGATAAGAGTGTGGCAACAGCACGCAACAGCCGCCCAGACAAGGGCTTGGAAATCAAAGAACATTCCACTTCAACTAGACAGCCCCTCACAGATGTCTTGATGTGCTATGAACCCAGTGCACAGGTTGACTAGGCTGGTCACATTGTCTGAGGAAGGCCAGACACCTATCTGTCCATTTTGTCCTTCCTCTCCCATGAAAGGATCTGAGGTGGCAAAAGAATCTTTGGAAAAGACAGTAAAGAGTTTGGTTTGGCTGAGGAGTTGGGAAAAGGTTTGCCAATCTGGACTACCAGAAGACTCAGAGTAGACACACAAGGCATTCTACAAGCTAAACCTCTACACAAAGAGGTCGTTCCAGTGAATCAACAACCATTCACTGCTATGGACTCCTTTCTCCAAGGTTCTGTGGTCCACCATGTGTGAACTAGCAACGCTATAATATATGGTTCCTACTCTCTGGGTTATAAAGTAGTTCTAGAACTTTTTTCTATTTTAGGCAGCCAGTGCCCCAAGACATTCAATTGAATCCCTCAATCGTTCAAAACATTTCATTGAGGACTTTCATGTCAGTCACTGTATGGGAATAGGGCTGTGACAAGCAGATAGGATGCTTGCCCACATGGAATTGAGAACATGACAGCCTGAGACATGCAATATATCACAGCTCGCCCAAGATGGACAGGTTGGGTACAGGCTCGGGTTGATCCAGGCACCCTGAGCTTTCATTCAAACTCCTCAGATAGGAGTCCCATGCTAGGAAATTCAAGTATCGGGAGACAAGGAACTCTTCCTTATACCTCTCAATTGGCCCACAAGCCAATTATTTCACCCATACTGACAATTAAATGCTTTTTTCCTACTTTATTGAGGGGTCAGACTTTTTTCTGTCCCTTATAATATGGAAGGCAAAAATGCCCTGGGACCCACCAAATGCATCATGATAGCTCTTGACAGTGATTATAAAATTAATAAAACCCACTATCGGCAAAATCTGCCAAATGGCCTAATCAAATTTTCCAATGTGTTGTTAAAACACTTTTGCAAACACTCCTCAATTTGAGAAGCAGATTCCTGTTCACATTTGACACTTTAATGGATGACTCATAACCGAATACTGCTACTCACCAAGCTTAGCCAAATCCAACTGGTGTCCCTCTGAACACCCTCACGAACGGTATATGAAAACATCAAACATTTCCCAAGTTACTTATCCATTCTGAAACTTATACTTTCACTGTTTGTTGAGGATACCCACATATCTTTTGATCAGTTTTCAGTGTTTACGGATTACCATATAAAGTATTTGCTTTTATAGACTGTAGTTTTCTTAACCTTCTTAGCCTTACTTTATGATTTTTTGAATAGAATGTTCAAACTATATCTGTTACCTATCTCCCAATTCATTAGTTTTTTAAAATTTTCCAAGTAAGATCATAAAATATTATTTAAAAATTATCCTCGCTTTGGTACTATTAGAAATAAAAAGGAAAGATTACTAAAAAGAAAGTGAGAGACAGAGGAAGGAACAGATATGACTCCATACGGACCATTTGTGAACGGACAGGAAGAAAGAATATAAATGGAAGAACACGAGCCTGGAAGGCCAGAGAGTAAGTTATACATTGGCCATTGATAACAGAGATGAGCAAACTTTGATCTAAAAACCCAGATAATAAGTATTTTCAGCTTTAAGGGTCATATGGTAACTGGGTTTATGTTGTATTACAGAACTCCGCCGTGATATCTAAGTAGTCAGACACTAAGGAAACTAACAGAAGTGGCTATGTTCCAATAAAACTTTATCTAGAAAAAAAAGTTGACATTCGGCCTACAGGCCATAATTTGCTGATCTGATTTACAATGACACCATGGAAGAGTCATTTATACTTTTACACCTCGGTTTTCTTAATCATAAAATTAAAGTGCTGGATCACATGATTCTGAGGTTCCTTTACTACCCAAATGTTCACCCTCAAAAATAAATAGGTCTCTTTCTCAAAGGCCACAACCCTTAACAGGATTGTACGAGACCCACACGGATACATTCTACAAGACTGTTTTTACACACAGGTAACAGTTCAACAGTCACAAAAAGTGAACAAGATTCCTATTTTACACAGCATTTGAGCCAAAGATAAAATCTTATACTTCAATCCATCACATACCTGAATATTTATGGGGAGATTTAAATCTCTGAACCATTTATCTTGTCTTCTAAATAGGGCCACTATCTGGATGAATGGTATTTCAAATATGCAATATGTAGGCAGTCTAAAACCATAATGGGAAAACTCACTCTAGTGGTTGCTTTCCAGAATTCAAATAAAGATTCTTTGTGACTTATATAAACAGTTCACAGGCTGATTGTTTTAGGGTTTTCAAATGTGATATTATAAGACGGTTTTAAGACCAAATAGTATGATGACTAATAACATTACTGCTGTTCGAGACCTATTCACAAATTCTAACCTACCAAAGGCCATTAATCTTCCAAGTGGAAATGAGTCTATTTTCAATCAAAAACATGCTTGACTTTGGTTTGCTATCTCAGTGTCTGCTGGCAACTGTTTTTTATTTACGATGAATTATAATCCCGAAAGAACAGGTGTTTATCCAATACCTGCTGACATTCTTAACAAGGTAAGGGAATAATACATTTAGGTCCACCTAAGGACACTGGCGCACTGAAATGTGCTGTGTGGTTTCTTTCCCCAGAGTTAGATTGCATTTCTAATGCTGTTAATGGGTTATAAATATATAAACAAAACACATGAACCTAGTGTACTTTATTTTCATCTAATTCTAGGAAAATTTCTGGTGACATTTCATTGAAAGCCATTTAATACAGAGATGGCAGGCTTTCTTCCTGCCCTTACATAACTGTTGGCACTCCCCATCACAACCCTGAATTCAAATGCATTTCCGTGGCTTCTCTTCACTTTCCTAAACTATTAATGTAGAAGCAACAAAGGTGCACGGGATGTTAAGTGCAGCAAATTAAAATTATTTCATTAACACTATGCTTAAATAACAAAGGGGAAAACATTATTTCATTAGATTTCTCAGTGTCTGCACACTGCCAAGGTCACCAAAAATACATTAGAACAGAAAAGTACAAAAGCTTCATAGAAGACATACACATTTTTAAAAATTTTTCCTTAAATTTTTATTTACATTTTAATTAGTTGACATACAGTGTAACACTGGCTTCAGGAGTGGAATTTAGTAATTCATCACTTCAAGCCCCACATTGGGTTCCATGCTGAGTGTGGCAGCTACTTAAAAAAATGTAAATTCCATTTATGAGTGAAATCATATGGTATTTGTCTTTCTCTGACTTACTTCGCTTAGCACAATACACTCTGAACTCCATCCACGTCTTTCAAATGGCAAGGTTTCACCATTTTTGATGTCTGAGTAATATTCCATTACACACCCACACCCACATCTTCTTTATCCATTCATCAGTCAATGGACACTGGGAATCTTTCCATAATTTGGCTATGGTTGATAATGCTGCTATAAACATCGGGTCAATCTATCCCTCAGGGACGTCCTACTACTTTTTGGGTGGGAGGATCTTTACCTAATTGTGAAGATCATAGGGAGAAAATATGTGCTAAAGATGATTTGAAAACTTTCAGGTAGGAATGGAAGCCAATTGCTGATGCTTCACAACCAGTATCGACCCTCTTCATATGTATTTTGGCTCTGTGCCTCCAACATCCCATTGATTAATCACCATTTCGTGAGTACAATTCCAACAGATGAAGACGGCGAACCCTGTCCTCAAGGAACAAACTAATAAAAAATAGGGCAGGGAGGAGATGCTGAGCATGGGCTTGAAACCTACATA
This sequence comes from Herpailurus yagouaroundi, assembly GCF_014898765.1. NCBI lineage: Eukaryota > Metazoa > Chordata > Mammalia > Carnivora > Felidae > Herpailurus > Herpailurus yagouaroundi. Next base: position 1,068,858 of record NW_024420331.1, read on the forward strand.
TGCAGTCTCCAGACTCCACATGGGGGAGCCATGATGATCATTTATGTGTTTAGAAAAGTTCCGAGAGCGGGAGTCTACCTAAAACCCTGCAAGTGAAAGGAAAGGTCTATATTGTTTGAATAATTATCAGCATTTCCCATTTGGCCTGTACGTTTTCATAAGAGATGGGATAACAATTATAGTTATCATGAATGTTACAAGAAAACCAATAGCAAGATAAATGGTGACATTACTAAAAATATTAGGGCTGCTTCATTTTTGTCCATCTTTTTCACTTTCCATTAATTTCATTCATAGTTTTCATTCCAACTGTTCCTAATACAGATATATTAACACTGAACACAGAAAAAGATCCAGAGATTCCCTGCCCCAGCTCGAGAAATGAACACAAGTAAACCCTGTAACCATTTTATGGATAGACATATGATCATTTTATAAATCAGAATCAAAACCATCATGTCATTTCCCTACGATATGTCATAAAGAAGAAATGACACAAAACACTGGGAAGACTATAAGCTCTGAATATTGCTACATCACGGAGTAATTACTTCCACAGCAAGAAAGACACTTATTTACAAACTGTGCAGCCTTCCAAATTATTGGAAAGTGCTATATTATAACCAAGTATGACATGCTCAGTTTTTATTAAACAAGTTCTAAAAATCTGCTCCTCTGATAATGCTAATAGATACTACGACCATGAATATTATTAGGAAAGAGACGTTAGCAACTACAGGATACGATTCTGAGAAAAGAACTGGAAAGCCTTTCATAATGAAAAGTGTCCCTTAAAACACAGCTTCTCCGACATTAACATGCATACATATTAGCTGAGCATCTTGTTAAAAGACAAGATTCAGATTCAACAGTACAGGTTGGGGCTGAAGATTCCACATTTCTACAGAATCCCAGGTGGCGGTGATGGCGCTGGTCCAAGGTGCCCAGCGGGAGTAGCAGGCTTAAACATGCTTCTGAAACAGAAAGTAAACTATCACTGCTAGACTTTGTAACTTGGGGCTCCTAGTAGATAGTGTCACAGGTGTATCTGAGTCCATTGAGGTTGGACTGGCAGGTATTTGACAGGATATAAGTCAATAATCACTCTTTACTGAACACTGACCTTTGGAGACTCAGGTCAAAGCAAAAGAGTCTGGGAGAACCGGTGTGAGTAAGGAAAACAAAAGAAAACAAACCAAAAATATGTCTCATGAATAATAGTGGTACTTCACATTTGTGGTCATCTTAGATTTACTATATGAGTATGGTGATCACCCAGTAAGTTGAGCTCTAAATCATTTCCATTCAAAACTGGAGAGCCTCACTTATAGTCTGGATTTAATTTTTTTTTTCAACGTTTATTTATTTTTGAGACAGAGAGAGACAGAGCACGAACAGGGGAGGGGCAGAGAGAGAGGGAGACACAGAATCAGAAACAGGCTCCAGGCTCTGAGCCATCAGCCCAGAGCCTGACGCGGGGCTCGAACTCACAGACCATGAGATCGTGACCTGGCTGAAGTCGGACGCTTAACCGACTGCGCCACCCAGGTGCCCCTATAGTCTGGATTTAAAAGGCTCACTCAACTGGGCAAGATTATGGGAAAGTGTCTATCTTAGAAACTATAACACAATCCACAACTCTTGAGACAGTACACAAGACTGGCATGGCCCTCATCTTTGGCCATGGCTTTGGTTCCTTAGAAAAGCAGAGTTTTGAAGCTCTGGGAAACCTTCCTAGAAGATCCAACCCTACTCCTGACTGCAAGACTTTATTGAGCACATATTTATCTTACAAACCCACTAAACTCTCTACAAACATAATCCGATTGCCTATTCTCACAGAACATATACCAGACTTGATGACAGGTAGCTGTTATACATAACATAATTTAAGAACATCAAAGAATAATCTAGAATGAGAATCCCCAAAAAACAATATACATCTGATTAGAACCATTTCTTGTGCAACCTCTTTCACAAAAGCTTAAATATCTCATGTAGAAATGGTGTCTCCCTTCTGTTCCCCATATCAGTGGACAGTAAATTACAGCCCATGGGTTTGGGCCATGCCCATTGATTTAAGTATTGTGTACAGTTGCTTTTTCGAGACAATGACAGAGTTGAATAGGGTGGAAGAAACCTTAAGGTGTACAATGGCTAAAATATTTACTATCTCGATCTTTACAGAAAGACTTTGTGAACCCCTCATCTAGACTAGTAATTAATTACCACCCTGACAAAATTTCCATTGTGTCTTGTATTCAAATCCACTCAAGACTAAGGAGGGGGGAAGGCGAGAGGGAGGGAGACAGAAGAGAAAGAGAGAGCAAGCGAGATCCAGAAGCAGGCAGGTGCACAAGCCCAGACAACAGGATTCGCATTATAAATGACACTTTATCCTACAGGGATACAGTTCTCTTGCAGGTTCTGAACCTGGTTATATCTGAAGAAGTCGGAGATGACCAGCACAAGGATTCACCTAAACATGGAGCTCAACCAGTATGGCTGAATGAAACGATCTGTGGCAAAAAATAAAGCCATGATATTTAGGGTGAAGAAATGACTAAGAGCAGCAAGCAAACATCTGATTATACCTGTAACTAAATTAACACAAACCAAATGGTGCTTTTGGCAGCAAAATGAAAATGGCTCTTACAGCCATTTTGTTTCACCGGGATTTTACAAGAGGTTCCATAATGAATTGCCACCATAAAATGCTCGATATTAGGACTACCAAACGGTGCATCTTCTAAGCCACAGCAGAGATAAAGAACACAGTCTCTGTCCTTTCCAATGCAAACAACCCAGAAGCTCAGCCCTTTCCATGCTGGTTTATGGGCTGTGTATTTCTCCTTCTGTTCCTGTACCCCCATTCATCTGTTATTTTATAATCTTAGCTAGTCTCCAAGGACCCAGCAGGAAGAAGAGGCAGTAATTGCACTTTGTAAGCAATTAACTTTTCTTCTCCTTTTAAGATTTACTCCTTTATGTTCACCAATTCTTAGAAACAAAACAAAAATATACACCTTTTGTCACTGCCACTAGAAAGAAGACTGAATATAATCCTTTCCAAATTACAGTATGCATCTAGTGTATGTTCTGGTGCTCAGCATTTCATTCATTTCCAACAAACTCCACACTTTTACAACTGTGAGTCCTGTGACCCACACAAGTACTATTAGTCACTAATATCACAGAATGAAAGAGTTCCCAAGATGCTGGTGACTTTTTTGCTTGCTACTTATTTATGTTTTCAGTGTTTATTTATTTGAGAGAGAGAGAGAGAGAGAGAGAGAGAGAGAGAGCGAGAGCAGGGGAGGGGCAGAGAGAGAGGGAGACACAGAATCTGAAGCAGGCTACAGGCTCTGAGCTGTCAGCAGAGAGCCCGAAGCGGGACTCAAACTCACGAACCATGAAATCATGACCTGAGCCAAAGTTGGACGCTTAACCAACAGAACTACACAGGTACCCCATTTTTTTGCTTTTTAAATATTTATTTAAAGTTCGTATTTATGGACAAAGCATGTTATTTCATTTGTTTCCCCCCACTAAATAAAAACAATGAAAAAATTTAAATCTTACCATACCCAGTTTCTATATCAAAATTTAATATATAGGGGCACCTGACGGTCTCTGTTGGGAGAACATTCGACTCTTGATCTCAGTGTTGAAAGTTTGAGCCTCGTCTTGGGTGTAGAGATTACTTATAAATAAAATGCAAAAGAAAAAAGCAGTACATAAACATAGAAAACCTTTTTTAAACTTAGAAACAATTTGGATAGAAAAGACTAGTAAGCATGGTGCTCTACACCCACCGTGGTCCTCGAACTCATGATTGTGCAATCAAGAGTCTCATGCTCCATCTACTGAGCCAGCCAGGCGCTCCAGTATGATGCTTAAATTTAATTTACTTGACAAAGACATGGAAGCAAAAATTATACAGTAAAAACTATACATGTCAGTAAATGAACTTTTCTAAAATTTATAAAATTCCTAAAGGACATGAAATGGGCCTTGATTTCATACAAGATGGGAATATAAATATTGCAATGAAAGATCTGGTACCCTATATCCAAATGTCATTCAACTGTAACAAGAACACCTACTTTATTTAGAAGATGATGAAGTATGAAGGATACATACAGGCTAAATTGGTGGACAGAAATGTTTGATAGTTCACATAATTAACTTTGTTTCTCTGTGGTGAATGGCAAAAACTAAGAGCTCTAACCAAATGGAAACCATACTCTCTGTAGGGTAAATGGAACTGGCTAGACCCATCCTTGAAACTGCTGTAAAATTCTCCCCTCCCTGCTGAAGCTTCCTTGCTCTAGTCTAGTACATGCTGGGGGCTCCAAATTCCTATACTTTTTACCATCTAACTCCTCCACCTGGTCATCCACAGGTACTCAAATTCAATACATCCAAATTGAACTCATGACCTTTCCTTCAGACCTACTCCCCTGCCTAATATCCCCATCCACACAAATTCCCATTGTATAAGTGGCAAACCTCGTACTCGGAGAGGCTACAGTGAATTCAAATGCATTCCTTGGAAGATGCCTGCCTTCTCTTGCCTTTGAGTGTTTAAGCTTCCTAAATCCTCAAGCAGACAAGCGCTCTCCAATACACATTCCCGAATGACCTTGGCCTAATGGTTCATCCTCCATCAAACTTTCTGTCAACCTGCTTTGTCCAAAATGGTAGCCACACACCACATATAGTTACTTTTTAAGATGATTTTATACTTAAGTAATCTCTACACTCAACATGGGGCTTGAACTGACAACCGTGAGATCAAGAGTGGCATGGTTCACCGACTGAGCCAGCCAGGTGCCCCACACAACATATAGTTATTAAACACTGCAAATTTAGTGAGTACTCACGAAGATGTGCTATATGTGTAAAATATGTGTAAGATTTCAAAGATTTAATAGCAAAAAAGGAATATAAAATGATTCCAGAAATTTTTATAAATTCATTATATATTGAAACAATGCTATTTAAAAAAAAAAAAAGAAACAATGCTATTTTAAATATAAATTGGGTTATGCAAAATATACTATTCAAGTTAATTGCTCCAGTTCCTTTTTAATTGTAAAATGTGGCTGGCAGAAAAATTAAAATAACACATGTGGCTCAGATTATTATTGGACTGTCCTGTTCGAGACTTCTGGGAGAGGGTCAGGTGATCTTCCCACAGATTCGTTTCTGTCTCCCATTCGTTGTCTTAATTTCCCAGGTGGCTTCTGTATGCGTTCTGAGTTCTGTTAGCTGCTTGAAGCAGCGACCTTGTTGTCTTGGTCAGGATGATACCCATAGGAGACATTCACGTATGGTTGTTGAATGACAAGAACTCCAATAAGAATCAAGAAACAAGAATTTCAGTCACCTCCCCCTCCTAGGTCATGAAGACTGTGACAGATTAACATACATTATCTCCACCAGCCCTTCTAAATTCAGTGAGTGAAATATCTAATATGGATTATTAAAAGATCGTCTTTTTCTTTATCGGATATTTAACAACAAATGCCTTGTTTTCCTTCTGGTCTTCCACAAGACTCAGTAAATGCTATCACCTGAAAAGTCATTATCCATTCAATGAATAGGAAGCTAAAAAAGTTGCTTACAAGTTCTACTGAGTGGGCCTGATGCTGAAGAAGAACTATGGAACTTAGTGGACTCCTTCAATCAGGTACAAATGTGGGATCTCTGCCCTCAGAAGAGAAAGACCGAGGGCAGGGGCTGGGGCCACAGGTGAGAAGGGGGAAGAAGAGACACCTTACTGGGAGTGTTGGCAAACTCCGAAAAGCACCTAGGCAAGTTTCCCACACACTCCTCAGGAAGCCAGTATACAGGAAGGGCTGTTTCCAGGGACTCACCCTTTCTTCTCTTTCCTCCTCTATACAGTAAGGAGCAAGGAAGGACTGCCCAACAGGGATTGTGTATTACTACACCCAGTGAACCATCTAGCTCCAGGACCGTGTCTCAAAATCCCAAGTCACCGATTCTGTATAGATCATGACGCTCTTTGGAGGAAAGTAAACAATCTTAATTTATAAAGGACCAACCAAGAACACAACTGAACTGCAAAGATTTAATAAAAACATTAACATCAAAACGTATGTTTCTTCTTAGGCCATTTTGTTTTTGTTTTAGAAAACTCAAAAGCCGGTTGGTTGTCCAATTCGTCATTATTTATAGGCTCACAGTCCAGGTTAGCTCCACCACTGGGATAAACGTTTCTGATGGGAGCTCCCAGCATCCTTAAGATCATTTGTGTTATTCACAGAATGCCAGCCATCAATCACGACGCACAAGATAACCTGATACAGGCCAATCTCATTTTAGTGCTAAGAAGAGAGCTAAAAGAAGCTTCCTCTAGAACATGCGTGAAAGACTTGAAAAGGAACAGACCCTGCATACAAGAGAATTCGTTACCAAGATGCACAATCCATGATTACTAGATATGTTCCATTATATTCCATATGCATTCCTCTGATTGATACTTGGGATCTTATGATCAAAATAGCTCTTATGGGAGAGAAAGGAGTCACACGTGTAAAGGGAAATTGAACATTTTACTTTTCCAGTATCAATTTCTTTTTTTCTTTTTTACTAGAGCCTACCAGAAGCTTCTATTCTCGAAACTTCTCTGATCACCACTGGAGAATTCGACATTCTAACTCTCAAAGGTCTTTGTTGTGTTTTTCTCCAAACCCAGTACCTGCCTTCGTCTGATTCTGGGATTTTGGCCATGTGTCCTTGAAGCCAATCTCTGTTTATGTAATTGTTCTAATTTCTTTCTTGCAATTACTTTTCCTTTCTTCTTCTTTTTTTTAATCTCACCCTTCGTTCCATTTCTTTTTCATCTCTTGCCCTAGGAAATTTCTCTTTCTGGCAGGCTCCCCTTGTTCTCTTTGGCAGTATTTCACAGAGGCACATATAGTCAAGATGATCAAAGTGTTCACTTGCAAAGGGGTCCTCACCCAAGGAGCTTAGGCCACTACACCAGACGGTATCTCATCTTTTTCTCCTCTGCTCTGAAAATCAGGGGACCTATTTCCCAGTACAAACACCAGAGGGTAAAGACAGCTGCATTCTTAGCCTTAAAGACCCAGAAAGGGATGGGGACTCATTTACATCACAACAGAGCTCATTATTTTAATTCTCCCTTTTTCCTTAGGAGTCTCATCCTTCATTTTTTTTACCAAACACAAAAGGCTGACTCCTCCCTTGAGACTAACTACTTATTACATATCTAGTTTATAATCTGCTGCTCTTTCATGTTGTAGAGGCACAAAAGGGAAAGAAACAGAACCGTGATTGATTGATCGATTGACTGATTTTTAAGAAACCTGTGCCCCCGACGAAGAGCTCCATTTCAGAAGGCCAAGATCAAGATTTGCCTGTTCTATCCACAGAAGCAAGCAGGAGACCCATAAATTCTACTTTTGCGCTCGGTGTCATATGCTTTCCTGGTTTCTTAGAGAGCTCCGCAATCCTCTCACTTTCTCTACTCCTATATTATTAGTGGTTTTACCCAGATTTCCTTGATGGTGTTTAAGAACTTTATAAGGAAAAAGCTTAGAGCCACACCTCTCTCCTCCCCACCCATTGTGATCAATGGGGCAGGTGGTGTCAACAAACTGAAAGATGTGACCAAGCTGCTTGAGTGTCCAAATTAGCTATGTTGTTACGTCTTCGGACCTTTTGGTCTACACATTTTTTTCAAACACATTAGAACAATCTTTGCATTCAATCGTCTAAAAATCCCTATTATAACACTACTCCTAAGCAGCTTCGAATGATGAGAAAACCATTAGACAACTTGTCCACTGTAATCTAGCTCCTAAGTGGGTGGAACCCGAATTTCAACCCAGTTGGTCGAATTTAAAGTCAGGGTCTCCACTTGTGTTTTGTGTAACTACATTTATTTCAAACACTGAAGAAAAGGATTACTGCCCCCTCGCCATCACCGTTCACCAACGTTTGTTGTGGCCTCTGTGGCACAGCCAACACCTCACTGTGGAATGGTCCCTTCCTGGTAACCAAGAACTTGCGACTGTGGACTGCCTTCCCATGTGAATAGAAATGCCCACGAAGGGACACACTGTGCTCAACATTTTCCTTCATACTTGAAATACTGGTCCCTGAGAGGCAAGACAGTAAATACTCTCTTGGCCAAGTGTTGCCAAGGGCAAGGGGAAGTTCAGAGCCTGGGGCACTTTCCTGGCCTGTCTCTATCTTGCCACAGGCTGCGGACTGCATCAATCATTCAGGGGGTTCCCTAGGGAAGAAACTGAAATTATTTTAGCATTGTAAGGGGAAACAAACGTGGAATTCTTTACACATTCCTTCTTGGATATAAGAAAAACAAGACAGATAAAATGCTATAATACAAGTCCCTTAAGATGCTTGTTCGGCCCTTTTAATCTAGAAACAGATGCCCCCTCATGCACATACATAGTTTGTATGAAACGATTATATATTGTGTTGCCATAAATAAGAGATGGGCAATAATTATTAACAATGCAGTAAAAAGGGAAATGTGGAAAGTTTTCATATCATTTCAAAGAGAGAATATGAAGGAAGAAATCTTGCTTCCCTACTGATCTAATTATCTCATCATCCAGCCTCCCCTGCAATTATCTGCAAAGGCAATATTCCTTAAAGATGTAATAACTCAATAATTAGATATGGGTAGGTTATCTGGAATAGGGAACTGCAGAAAGTCAAGTCTTTAAACACAAGCCCTCTGCCAGCATTCAAAGTCTGTATGTTTACGACATTGCCAACGGGTGCCTGAGCACAGTACTTCAATAGTGAACTTTGAAACCAAGTGGAGGAAAGTCATCCAAACACACAGCTAACACTACTTTCCAGGTCGCAGATGAGCGCTGTGAGAGATCAACAGAAGTAGACTCAAAGCGAGGCAATGTAAGTCCTGTTTTCAAGGTCTGTGTTATGAAGCAGCTTAATCCACATTTTCTAATTACCCCGTGCTGGTATTAGACGTGTAAGGGCCTGCTTTCAGGAGGTGTTTTCACATTAATATTTGCTTTGAAGAGCTTATAAACTTGAGGGTTCAAGCCACATATTGCATCCACTGCCAAGGGTAGAAATACATGACCATTTTTCCGGTGTACATGTATTAGGTGTGATCCCAATGACAGGACAAGACAATTAGATTTCAGGCCACATTGATCATCGTATATGGATCTTAGGTAACAGGAGTGGGTTGGATTCGAATGGCATGACATTCTCCAGTTGGGGCAATCACCTTCCTAATTATTTTGCTTAAATACCTTACAAACACAGGGCGCCTGGGTGGCTCTGTTGGTTAAGCATTTGACTTTGGCTCAGGTCATGATCTCATAGTTCCTGGGTTCGAGCCCCATGTTGGGCTCAGTGCTGATGATAGCTCAGAGCCTGGAGCTTGCTTTGGATCCTGTGTCTCCCTCTCTACCACTCCCCTCCCCTGCGTTCTCTCTCTCTCTCTCTCTCAGAAATAAACATTAAAAAAAATTAAATACTTTACAAACTCTATTTTTTCTATTGCTACAAAAACAATATGAAAAACTTTTGGAGATAAGTATCCAAATAATCATGATGGTGAATAGGTATATAGACTCCTTACAGTGATTTCTATTTAACAAGGACTGAACACGTGTCAACAACAGACTGTAATACCAACCCATTTATTGCTAATTATGAGCTATGCTTCTTAATAACCCCACTGTGTCTAACACACGGTGCTATTCTCAAGGAGCTTTCAATATTCAGAATTGGCATTTGTATTCAATGAGGCAGCTGGGCGCAACCTGGATGAAAATACCGATGGCTGCCCAGCATTTCTTCTCACGTTCCCAGCATGGCAGGGCCTCCAAATGATTTATGGCGAGGTGAGCAGCTCCTTCGATACTATAATTCTACACAGGAAGCCCCCAGAATAACCCTGCTCAAGGCTTGGCTCCATAACTTCTGTCCTCGGGCTCTGTGTTGGCCTCACAACACATAATGTACTTGAAACAAGTCCTCTTTTATATAATCATCAGGTTTAGAGAAAAACCGAACAAAACCGGGTGACTGACTTAAGAATTTTGAGTTGGGTAAACGTGGCTTTCACACGGGTTTCTGGTTTCTCTTGTGCACTCGTGAGTGTGGCTAAAACTAGGAGAAAATTCAAGCTTACATAAAAATTTGCAAAACTCTTCTAATATTCTAGAACAATAGTTTTTCCCTAGGGGTACTCTTGCTTGTCCCTACTTGTCTGCCTCACCTACCTAGGAAATACTTCCCAATTTCTGGAGACATTTTTGGTTGTCACAAATGGGGGGGCTACTATTAGCACCTAGTGGGTAGAGGCCAGAGATGCTATAATCATCCTCCAGTGCGTAGGACAGCTCCCCTGCAGCAAAGCATGACCGAGGCACCAATGCTAAGAGTGCCAAGATTGAAAAGCCCTGCTCCAGAGAGAGGAGGAAAAGTGGGCAGGGGGTCTGGGAGTCCGGAAGACCTGAAGTTGAGTCTAGGCGCTGTTTCTGGCATATAATGGAGCCTCAAGGTGGATTGAGCTTCAGTCTTCAATCCTGTGCATGGCCAACTGCTACTTCCTGAGGTTCTGGTGATTACAGATAGAGGATGAGCACTATTCTCCTCAATAAAAGTACAACACGTCTTCTGCTCAGGTCAGGATCTCACGGTTCATGAGTTCGAGCCACGTGTCAGGATCTGCGCTCATAGTGCAGAGCCTGGAGCCTGCTTCACATTCTGTGTCTCTCTCCCTGCCCCTTCCCTACTTGTGCTCTCTCTCTCTCTCTCTCTCAAAAATAAATAAAGAAACATTAAATAAAGAAAGAATGAAAGAAAAGGACAACAATGAGCTCTGCAAACTCACCAACACCAAATCTCCCTGTTCATTGTCCTCAATGCAAACCAGGCAAATTTCTGCCTATCTGTGCTGCTGACACTGCTTGAATTCTCATCTGCACTTAAGAACTTCCACATGAAATCAACCCTGACCCTTATCATTCCAAACCCGGCAATGCCAGCATGCTACATGTCTTTTCCGATTAGTCCCTGATCACCATCATCTAACTTCCTAGTAGAAACCATTCTGTGGACTTTACTAAAGACTTATAAAACTGAAACATCTCCACCTCAGATGTCTTCTATGAGAGTATTTTAGGTGTATCTCATTGTATTTATTCTTGCTTCAGTAGTTGTAAGCTCCATAAAACCAGGTTTCGAGTTTCTGAATCCCTGAGCACCTTTCCCTAGGGTGGAATGTGGTTTGTCACAAAGCAGTTCCTGCTCAAGTAGGTCCCCTGTTGCCAAGCTCCTCTCCTCTTAGTCAGGGAGGTCAAAATTCACTTAGGTCATGAAATGGCAGCCTATCCACGGAAACTTGGAGAGACCAGGTGATGAGAACGTTTGGGAAGGTTGATTTGGAAAATCGCAACTGCTCTGATGGAAAGCCGAGGACGAAAGTTTCCATGAAGAAAATATCAATAGGAAAAGGAGTCCTTGAATGAGGGTCTTTGAAAGGATCTAGAAGGCATTCCATGCTAAATAAATATTTGCTTCTTGGATGGATGGATGGATGGATGGATGGACAGATGGACAGACGAACAGACGCATATAAGAGTGGTAATCAATGAAGAGAAGCACAAAGCTACGTTTCTGGCTTTATAGCAGGGAGAAGCTGAATGACTGTAACAAGGAACAACACCTACCTAATGTGACAGATGTAGAAGATACATAAAAATACTATCAGGAAGGGATATCTGAAAGGGAGACCTTATTAACTCAACCTGATCTGTTCATAAGGGCCTAAGAAAAAGATAATTGTACTTTCCCAAAGGAATTGTGGAGACCGTTTTCTATTCCATTGGTTTTTACTATATTTACAAATTATTATAACAATACAAGAATTACTTACTTCATGCTTAGCATGAAAGACTTTAGGCCATTCTATCTTTGTGGCTGGAAGGAAAACATCATAATTATTGTAGTCAATCAGTAATGTTAATGAATAATTCATTTATCCCCTATGCAACTGCAACTTAATGAGTGGGTTTATACAGAAGAAGTGGGTCTTACATACTCCCCAAGGGGGGGCGCGTCAAGTGACTGTAACTACATTTATTTATTATGAAAATAATGGCATTAGATCATTAGTTAGATGGCTATTACATGGGGAGAAAACAAATTAAGAATATATAGATTTCCCTCAATTTCCAATTGTATTTAAATGGAAATCCTAAGACTCCTACCTTCTGAGAGATCATGATTTTTACTAGTCATTAAGTGACTGGAAACGAACAGCTTTTTACTCACTGATACACTGGTTTTAACTGTGGCTCCATTGGGATTGGCTCCTTACTGGATTTCACAATAAGAACACGTTAGTACGCGATACCAACACAAATAGAGAGAGGTAATGATACAACAAACATAATGCAAGTGTAGGGTTGAGAGTCATGCTATGAGTATTTTGGACCACAGCGTTCACTTTAAGAAGTGTTTCAACACCTTCATTTCATCTGCCCCTAACTGCAAGAGCACAGAGGCTATATCACCCTTTCCATTCGAAAGGTGCTAACTGGACTAGTCCCAAACTAAAAGGCTCATAGTCTCGTGGATATGAGTGTTTCAGATACGTGGATTCTTGGATAAGAATGCACCAGTGTTCCCACTATTCCATGTTAACTACCTGACAAAACACACTCTCAGTAGAGGGTCAGGCATTGCGGGATATTTTTACTTAATGGATGACTTCCTATTTCTCAGCAAACATTCGCCAATGAAAAGCCAAATATGGATAATTTATTTGAAAGGACTACAAAGATTTCCAACTCCTATCATTCTTATTTAAAAGCTGAAACACTCATCACCTGTTCAGTATTTGCCAGTGCTTAGCATAGCTTCAAGAAGGTAATTATAACAGCCAGACTACCTCAACCTGAAATATCATGACCCCCTGCAACTAAGCATTTTTTCCCTGCACAGATACAGTTTGACAAGATCATTGAATAAAAAGAAAAACAAAAAGAAGAGATTAAAAAAGAAAAGGGAGAGAGGGAGCGAAGGCAGGCAGCATCAAAAGGAGGAAGGAAGGAAAAATTAATCGATATTAGATCCAAATAACCGAACTATTAAGCTCTATGTCCTAATTTCCCACAGAATGTTCACCAAAATTTTAGACCTGTTAACACTACATCAAAATGTCCAGGTCATTCAAAGGAAATGACATGACTCAGTTTTAATTTTAAGATAGAAAAGAGCTAAAAAAATCACTTTCAAAATGGACACTTCATTTAGCAATCAATGTGCTGTTTTCTTTGGCTGAAGTTTTCCCTCAGGCTGTACCAAATGTTAATGGACTCCGATTTGGCCATGCTAGCATCCACTGTGTCCTATCCAGACAGTGTGTAACAGTGTTAAGCACATATATAACACACTTTTCCTTAGAAGATCAGTGAGGGCTTTTAGGACATTCCATTCCCTATGAACATCTCTCCATAAATTTCTATAGGACTGTCAAGTGGATGGCAAGGTGACTTATGCTGGGGATCCCTTTGTAAGAATGTGACGATATGGATAGAATATTCTCTTCACTTGGGTCCAATATGGGGCACATCTGTCACGCGCACTCCACAAGTCATACGTTCACCACAACCAATGAGGTGTTTCCGGGAATTAAATAGCTTTAGCCAAATGATTCCCTTTCTGCAGGAGCAGCCAACGCCTTGATATTCATGGGGCCCGAATATGGACACGTAATAAGCGCCGAGAATCAGGTGACATAAATTTCCCTAAGCATAGGCATAATGGCTGGAATATCAACCTGGGACACGACACCTCCATATAAGTTCCTGTTAAATCTCCATTGTACGCCTTAGTGCTGTTAGATTTTGCCAACTTTACAAAGTATCTCCTTTGTGCTCTGTTCGAAAACACTTCCTATTTAAAAGCATGATTTATTCTATCTAGTGCTTCGATACCATCCCAAGTAGATACACTTGAATCCAAACCATTTATTTATTCTTGACAGAAAATTGACACACCCTTGCTAAAAATAAAGTGACGGAAATGCTCCTTCCGTGCAGTCACTCCACTGAGGTGAAAGTCATACAAGGCCCCAAATTCAGCTATATGGGGAGTAACGTGAGTAAATGGGATTTCTAAGCAATTCACAAAAACTCACAAACTCTTACACAATCACCAGCTCATATCTCCGCTAATTTTATTTTGACCATTCCATTTTCCGACATGACTGTCATCTGTTACTCTCTGCTCTGCACAAAATGGAGGTGTCCATGAAGAAAAGGCGAAAGTACATTAGTACTTTGTAGCACATCAGTAGAAAAGTAAATTAGAAACTGGTTTCCAACAAGTGTCATGTAAACAAGAGCCTCTTCCATCTTACTTTGGATACTGTATTTTACTTATGGGAGCTCTGATTCAGTGTCACCTTCAACCCTTCACCTGCTGTAAAATCCAATCCCTCCGCGAGACATCACCCACACAAAGGATCTGACATAGAACGCTATACCTGTCTTCTTTTCCCCTTCTTTGCATTTATTTGGAACGGATTAACCTAATTTTGCACGGAAATACGTGACACGTCCTCTTAATTAAAAGATAGGAGTGTTCTGTCTTTTGGCTGAAATGCAACAAGCACTTTTAATTTCTTAGAAGTAAACCAGACCCTTTTTCCTAATGGCTCATAAACTAGAGTCTTATCTAAATCTATTTCGCTATGTTGGACCAGGCATGGTTGTGCTATGAACCAGTTATGTATCATGCATCGCTTGACAATGAAGCCATATTACTTTGACAACCACCCAGCAGTGGAGTTTCTCTGGTGGGGATAGGCAGTTCAAATGCCCCCCGGGGTGGTCTTCCATAATGACGTGAAGGGACAATTTGTCGGGAAATGAACACTTTTTGAATAGACCCCACAAAATGCTCTGCTGTGTCAAAGGACTTTAAGAGTCCTTCTTTAAGCCTTGCGGCCCGAAGTGAAATGCAGCCTCACTCTATAAGCAGAAACCGTGCTGGAAATGTGATCAACAAGCTGGATTGCACAGCACAGGTTGGTCTGTTTCAATGGAGCTTGGGTTGGAGCGAAGCCCTGTTGTGTTTACTTGATCTGGAGAAGGTCTATGCATGCAAATTACTTTTCTTCTTCTTCTTTTTTTATTTTTTTTTTGCCGAGCATATGGACAGAAAGCCTAGGTATCTGTTGCCTGATATTTGCAACAACTACCTTAGGGCTGCACCATTAGTATGGCTGAGCAAGCAATCAGACATGCACTCTCATAACAGGGACCCAATGACATTTCTATAGTAACACAAACACACGTGCAGGCACTTAGTTGACCCCATTGTTGGAGACAAATGCCAATTCTGAGAGAAGAAGAAAGGATCTGAAACTAGCCATAAGTCTCCAAAAACTAGCTGCTTCCAATCTATCAACACTTGTAAAACACACTTTGATGCCCCTTATATTGATCCCAGCCTTCCCAATACGCCAGCCAAATTAACTCTTGCCTGACTCTGGCCATTCCCATGGGGGCTTTTCCTTTAGGAGGAAGGAAACTGCCCTGAACAGTGATGTAGGGCTTCCTGTCCGTTCCCTGAAGCGTGGTCTTTAGGTACCCACAAAAGACTATTTTCTGTGTCCTTCCCTAACAGGGCTTCTCGCTCTCCATTCTTCCTGTCTGCCCCTGTGATTCGAGGAATGCAGGCATTCAAAAATGGAAGTTCTTTTTACATTGTGACAGTCTGAAAAAGCCGATGGGTCTTCAGAGAACAGACAAGAGTAAGAACAGATGACAGGAAAGAAACTTGTAGGCAAGTAGAAATCAAAAAGAAAACCAGAAAGCTCTCCATTAGGCCTTGTGAGTGATGACCATGAAGATATTTGGGAAGAAAAGAAGTTTCTTAATCACAAGGCTTAAACGTATGACCCTCATCATTTGGGTTTTTTTTGCAGGCACTTCTGAGGGAACAAGCCATGATGAGAAAAATGTCAACTATGCTCATTCCTGGCAAAACATCGTGTTTGTCTGTTTAGTCTCACAGGCAGTGCAGAGAAGGCAAACCAAAAAGGCTCATTCTCGGAAAAACAGCTACATTTGCACTCCTAGCGCTCCATGAGTATCAATGCAATTCATATTGATAAATCCAAGAATATTCAAAGTGGAAATCCACTTTCACCATTCTGGCTTCCCTCCCTGTCCATCGGTTCGAAATACAGCCAACAGCTCTTTGGGGAATAAAACTGAACATATCCTGTGTAGAATTGAATTTCAATGTGCTTTATATATACCTACAACCTTTTAGGAAGAAAATGCAACTGAACACCGGGCATTCTCCAGAGAAAGAAAGGGGGCATGGTGGAGGTAATTTGATGCTTCAACAGACCCAAGGAAGCCGGGGTGCCAATCTCACAGCAAAAGATACCCATTCTCTCTGTCCTTACTATGTTTCCAAACAGACATGGCAAGAATGCTATTACTGTCAGAAGTTCTTTTTTACATTAAATACTATTATCCTTATTTTGACATGTTATCCATAACAACTACAACCAGCAAAAACTGTACATTTGAGGCACCACATTTATTAGTCATTTGTTTATTACTCTTCCTTCGTTTACTCTTACAACTCAAAACTCTCAAGCAAATGCTTATTAAATGATGTATCTTCAAATATAAAAGGTCCAACATCAAAAATGATTCAATTAAACATCTAGAACCCAACTGAAATCAGAGACACCATTCCTTTTGAGACACAGAGGACAGTGAAAACCTGGGTACTTCTAAGCAATGGAATGTGAAATTCATATTAGATTTGGGAGAAGCATCCTACTCTAGCCATCATTGTTGTATGCTCTCCATGCAGCCCTAGTATCACTAGGCAGGGACCCTTGAGGCCATCAGGATATTAACTGATTAAGCAACATACAATCAGGGACCACTCTACGAGATCTTTCCCATTGACAATCAATTCTAACAGTGGAAACACTTCCTACTTTGGGATCATTTACTTTTTTTCCAAATCAGTGACATTCTGTTTCTTCTACGCAGTAGATCATGGAGACAATGACAAAGAATTAAAACCACCTCCTAGGCTGTTTCCATTCACTAGAATTTCAGGGGATAACGTTCCTGCTTGGAAAATAAAGTTTGAGTATGTGGCAGGGTCCCACTCTCCCTAGATTTCTCAAGTTCTATATTCTATTTTTAAGAGGCAGTCAATTAAAAGAAATGCTCTGCATATAGGCTCAAAATGTTCATTCTGAAAAATATACATTGCAATTTATGACATAAGTGGTTATTATCTATAGCAGATAATACCTTGAAGAAACCATTGGCCATAAACTCTCACTCGGGGTAATGTTAAAGGAGGGGGCTCCGTTTCCTGAAATTCACCTTTTGTTTTCATCTTGAATCCATTACTTTGCCTACTCAAAATGACTCCATTTTTAGTTCCAGTGCAACACTGCAGGACCTAACCCACCTGTCACTCTTATATAATCCAACTCCAAAGTCTCTCTTAATTGGATTATGAAAATAGTTAGGTCTGTACATAATTACAGATAATGAGCATCTAAAGCAACATCAAACAGGAAATTGTTCTAGGAGATATTCCGCTCCATAGACCTTACCCTTGCTGGCAGGTTACATGCATTGTTTAGAAGCTATCAGTTGGACAGGGGGTCCTGTCAATTCTGTCCCTTACCCTGTGGCTATAAATAGAGGCTCTAACTTGGTAAAATGGTTTGTCTAATTTCTTTCACAGAACTTAAAAAAACAAACAAAACAAAACAAAACAAAATGTCCTGGGGAACATGTACATGCCAACACACTCACACAATTAACGTTTGAAACTGGGATATCTAGGACAACCAGAACATCCTGAATGATGGTAAAGGGACAACAAAGCTTTTGGTTGATCAAATAAAAACAAATGTTGGCGGGTGAGAAGAAGCTAATCCATAATGCTTCCTTGTTGGCCAGTCTTTGATTGTCGTGTAGCTATGGTGGACAGTTCGATGTCCACTGGTGGTCTCACACCAACGGTCCTTGTTGAATGGCTTCCCCACTTTTATGTTTCCAAGGTTTCATTTAAGTTGTTTAAATGCAGTTCATATGTTGGTGAGAAAACCTTGTGGCTTATGGTAATAAATAGTGAATAAATAGTCTCCTTTCATCTTTCAAGCGGTCAAGTGTGAGGTAATTTCTAGATCAGGGGTCAGCAGACTTTTGCAGTATGGACCCAAATATGTTTATGTACTTTATTTGATGTTGTAGGCCACAGGGTCTCTATCACAACTACTAAACTCTACCATTTTAGCACGAGAACAAGTGCAGGCCAATAAAACCTGCTTTTTTACAAAAAGCCAGCCAGGGTTGGCCTACAGCATGTCATTAGTTGACCTGTGTTCTATAGGATTTCATAGAAATTCCAAAATGGTTGGGGCCTCAGATGCCCGCACTGTCAACCTACCTCATTCCTCTTGTTTTCATTTTCTTCCATCCCTCTCTCATTTTTCCCGCTAACGTAGCACTAACCACTTCCTGCTCTCTAGAATAACCTCCCAAATAAACTATTTGCTCTCACATCCTTCTCTCACGTTACAGGCACGGGCATATACTCAGTGTCTGTTGACAAAAGTAATGAGGGAAGCACGCAAGATCAACAATGCCCACAGTACGCTGGTTGTGGTAGAAATGGATGCTTCCCCAAAAGACGGTAATTAGGTTAAAACCACAACCACGCAACCTAGGCTTATTGGAGTCTGAGAGTAAATTACATCACCTTTATATTCTGAACGTCAGAATCCTCATTTATTTAAGGGGAAATTATGACAGGGGAACACGCTGTGTCCACGAAGGGCTACAGACCAGGAAGGCCAGTGCCGCCAGGTACATCCATGAAGAAGAAATGGACTTGGTGGTGATGGCAAGCCATATGCTTTTCAAGCAGTGTTCGAAAATGGTGCTAAGACCTAGTCTATCCATCCTCTCCCGAGATTTAGTGTCCACCAACCACAGGTGGGGATCCCTGCTCAAAACGAGGCAACCAGGAGATGGAAGCCTCTTCAGGGCTTCATGAAGCCATTTTTTCAGTTCATCGGATTCTTAGAATTTAATTTTTTAGCCGATTTTCATTGATGGAGGGTGCGTTTGGTTTCAGCCATACACACCATCCCTTGGCTTACAATAGCAATAGAAAAATATACCACTCTCCCTTTGATAACGGTTACATAGGACCTTAATAGCAACTTCATTTACTAATAGATGTAGACTGGAATGAACCATGTCACTCACCGAAACCTAGACAAGACAGTGGACTGAGTAAACTCCACTTTAAGAGAGTGCATTAGGGGCGCCTGGGTGGCGCAGTCGGTTAAGCGTCCGACTTCAGCCAGGTCAAGATCTCACGGTCCGTGAGTTCGAGCCCCGCGTCAGGCTCTGGGCTGATGGCTCAGAGCCTGGAGCCTGTTTCCGATTCTGTGTCTCCCTCTCTCTCTGCCCCTCCCCCATTCATGCTCTGTCTCTCTCTGTCCCAAAAATAAATAAACGTTGAAAAAAAAATTAAAAAAAAAAAAAAAGAGAGTGCATTAGTCTATTTAGGTTGATTGAATAACGAGAATATAAAAAGTGGGCAAATATTTGATGATTTTCCATAAGGGCTTAAAGGATCTGTAACCGAACGAAATTGGTAATGAAGAGTTACTAAGCTCATGGTCAAATATAAGGATCCCAACCACAGCACAGGCCATACATAAATTCCCAAAGCATTAAGTATTGTTTCCACAAAAACAATTTTAAATATCCATAATATTCACTGTCTTCTCTTTTCCTCTATGAAAACAATCATCTGTTTCAAATTTGATGGCGGATGGACCTATATTGTTTTGTATTTCCTTCTCATTTTTATCGCATTTCTTGCCTGCATGCATTTCATTTGTAAGATAAACTAATACAGTTAGCCCTTGAACACAGTAAGTTTGAACTCCATGGGTCCATTGACATATAGACGTTTTTGATAAATACAGAATTATACTATAAATATATTTTCTTTTCCTTAAGGTTTCCTTAAAAACATTTTCACCTTTATAAAATAAAGACAAAAAATTTAAAAAAAAGCCGGGGGGTGGGGCACCTGGGTGGCTCACTCAGTTAAGCGTCCAACTTCAGCTCAGGTCATGATCTCACAGTCCGGGAATTTGAGCCCCGCATCAACTCTGTGCTGAGAGCTCAGAGCCTGGAGCCTGCTTCAGATTCCGGGTCTCCTTCTCTCTCTCTGCCCCTTCCCCTGCTGGCACTCTGCATCTCTCTCAAAATAAAATAAAGACATAACATTTTTTTTTTCTCTTTTTTTTTTGCTTACTTTATTAAAAGAACGGTGTATATAATAAATATACATATAAAATATGTGTTAATCGACTGCGTTATTGATAAAGCTCCCAGAGAACAATAGGCTATTAGCCATTAAATTTTTGGTGAGTGGAGATCTGAGGCTTGAGTTGTTTAAAGGTCAACAGTACGGATTATCTATCAAACCACAGAGGGTGATTTGGAACACTATATACATGATCTTTCCCTAGGGGCAAATTAATCTCCTCACCCCGTTGTACTCAGGCTTGCACAAACAATTTCCTTGGGCCAATAAAATATGAGTAGAAGCGATGAAACGCTTCATAGAAGAATCAGTAACAATGAGGTTTATCTACCTTCCATTTCTTCTTAGCTGATTCCCAAAACGCTGGTGACAAGGTAGAAAGCCAATTACAATGCAGACAGCCAGCAACAAGCCAAGAACAAGTTCTCTTCTATATGGTGGGAGTGGGTATTATGGGCCATGGTTAAGGACACAAGTTTTGGAATCAGCAATCTCAGGTTGGAAATACCGTGTGCCACTGAAGTTGACCTTACATACACAAATAATCTAACCTCTCTAAGTCTTACAAATATAGTTCTCAACTTGCTGGGTTGGTGGGAGGAATGACCGAGATGATATTACCACATGTATAACACAAGACACAATAGTTTGCACAGAAGAAGTGTTCCATCCAAATTGGAAACAATGCTAAGCTACTTAAGGGAACCCAACATAACACTGAGAGATTTGTGATGGCCAAGAGATAAATTTTACCTCTTATTTTCTCCAAAGCCCTTGTAGTACTTATCCATCAAATAATGAGACAATGTGTGTAATGTCCTAAGACCTTGCATCAACGCTATGAGATTGGTAGGATACTAATACTTCATTAAACAGATAAGGAAGTTGAGACTTCTTCAAGATTAAAACATTGGGTAGAGCTGATACAAAACCCTTAATACCAAATCACAGGCTTTCTTTAAACTCACTGAACCTCATTGTCTCCAAAATAAAAGGATTTCCCATTATACCGACTAGATCAATTGTGAGTAATGGATTAAAATGTATCCCTAATAATCTGCAGCAAAGCTCAACATCTAAGTTCTCTCTTACAACCTATCACCAGTATGTCTAGAAAATCACTCCTCACATGGGCTTCTTTCTTTTTGTTATAAACCTATGTTGGCAGCACTGGTCTTGATCATCAAAAAGGTCATTTTCCTTTACAAAATCTCCCTCCAGCCATTCTTTGACATTTAATATTCTCTGCAGTCCATGATCATGTGATGATTCTTAATTGCATTGCGGAATTGTACAGTATTGTGGAGTGCTTCCAGAAATCTCATTGTGTTCAATGCACACATGACTTTTAGAAATGATTATAGAGCAAGAAAAGTCTTCTTAGCTTAGAAAATACAAATTTGTCATGCAAAAGTTGCTTAAACACCTTCCTTTAAAGATATTTTATCTAAAACCTCACTGGATTCTTAAAAAACAAATAAAGCTTAAAGATACATCACTGAAATTTTACAAATGGGAGCAGCTTATTCAAAGATTCATTTCTAGAAACATAACTTATTTTAAATGTCAGCATTCAAACAGAAACATATGCATCTAATGACCAACTTTTAGCAAGGTCACTAGTACTGTAGATGTTGAATATTCTAAGAAGTAATAATAAAGATTACTTTTCTTCTCCTTCATAAAAAAAAAAAAAATGTGGACAAGAAGGAAATCCATTCACGACCAAAGAATTCCTTTGCTATATTTATTTCCTCTCTATTTTCAAGATACAACAAATAAAAATAACAATCCTCTATGATAATACAGAGTAATAAAATTTGAATAGCTATCTATTGTCATAGTATGTTGCTAGGCTCGCTAAGGGAGTTGGGAAACATTAAAGTATAAGTCAAGAGATTCCCTACTATACAGTAAAATCAAGCTCTATTTTTACATTACCTTGTCACATACAAGCGCTTAAAACATGGTTCTAAATCAAGGAAAAAATGAATGATAAAATTTGGTGCTGACCTATTCCTAGTGGCAAACACCAACTTCCTATAACCTGGCCATAGTCATGGACATCAATGCCATTCAGAGTGGATTCTGAGGTATGATACCCTAACCAAGGAACTCAAGGCCCTATTGTTACATTTTTACTGCCTCCAATAAGATCAAGGAATACTACTTTGGAATTATGTGGGAAGATTTTGGTTCTCTTAAGAAGACATTATAAAGGAACCATGTAGGGGTGCCTGGGTGGCTTAGTCGGTTGAGTGTATGACTTTGGCTTGGGTCATGGTCTGGTTGTTTGTAGGATCGAGCCCCACGTCAGGCTCTCCACTATCAGAGCATGGAGATCCTCTGTCTCCTTCTGTCTGCCCTCCCCTGCTCACCACCTCTCTCTCCCCCTCTCTCTCTCTCAAAAATAAACAAACATACATTAAAAAAAAAAAAACTAATTAAAACATAGACCTTCAGTAGCTATTTTGTTTTACAAGTGTATTTTCTTTTCAAGAAGTAGGACATGTTACAGTTTGAGTGGTTATCAAGGCCAAACTCTCTCTTTTTTTTTTTTTATTTTTTTCTACATTTTTTAGAGTTTTGAAAAAAAAAAAAAACAACAGGATATCAACACAAGGTCTTCCAATGGATAACAAAACAGAACATAACCGTTGACTGGTTCCATACTCCTCGACATTTAAGAAACAATGAAAAATACGTGTCTGATTTTTTTTTTAAGTTAATGAGAATCACATTATACAATTACGCTTTTTGAACGCTGTACTCTACCCAAATCAGAAGTAGCAGTAATTATGTCCATGCTGGGCTAGAAGCCTGGTCTTGCCATTCGTAGCTCCAGGACAGCAGCCATCAGGCATTCATCAGGTCTGACCAGACAGTGGGGGCAACTAGTAATGGAGTTTGAGGTAGTAATTCACAGAACTACAGGAAGCCTTCACAGCAGTAGGTTTTTAGAACTAGCAATTTTAGCCTCATCAGTGGTAATTTACGAATGATTTAATGGTGCTGAATCATGGGCCTGCTTCAACATTTATAAGTGGACATAAAAAGTTATGACAATTTCACATTAAAAATGAATATTAATATTAAAAATAGGCTTGGCTTTTAACCAATACCCCATGTCTGAGATATTCGGGTATTTTAGGGTTTCTTATGATATACATACTTCGTTAAAACGCAGACCACAAGGCACATAGATGGCAGGGGCTAAAACAGAACAGAGAATGACATGGTTCGGGGCACTGACAATGAAGACCACTGCCATGTTGGGCAACTGGCATTCTCCAGGTAAAACAGCTGTTTTCTGTGGAATATGGCACAATTTCTGTTTAATTTTTTTTTTTTTTTTACCATTTATTCATTTTTGAAAGACAGAGAGAGACAGAGTGTGAGTGGGGAAGGGGCAGAGAGAGAAGGAGACACAGAATCCGAAGCAGGCTCTAGGCTCCAAGCTGTCAGCATGGAGCCCGATGCGGGGCTCGAACTCACAGACCACAAGATCATGACCTGAGCCGAAGTCGGCCGCCCAACCGACTTAGCCACCCAGGTGCCCGGCACAATTTCCTGATTACTCCCCTTTGCTCATCTCCTCTAGGTACTTAACGAAAAGTCAAGATAGTACTCGTGGCCATGAATATATCAAAAATATTAAAAACTTATTCTACACATAATGCAATGCATGACCAAGTAGGTATACATCATACTCCATCTGCACATCACATTTTGATTCCAAGTTATAAAATGCATTTTAGAAGAACAATTAAAATGACCACTCATCGAGGAATAACAATTTAATAGCAAGATTTTGCAAAAATCAGCTATTCGTATTTCTTCTGTACAGATACAGATGTTCTCTGGTTAATGTCATGTTTTCAGATACAGTGGTACTTCTTGGTCTTGGTTTTGCAATTAGGGTGCTGGTTTTCACTGACATAATCATCATTGTAAAGGAGTCACAAGGACTTAGCAGAGGAGAGAATATGCAACTAAGAAAATCACATGACATGAGTCCTAATACCGTTCACACAGGGTCTCCTTGTATTCAATTGAAGGATAGTGACGCACTAGTAAGAAAAGAAGACAAAAAAGAAAAGAGAAGCGAGGAAACAGTTCAACAACTCAAGGCGAGGATGAGAAACAATTCAGAGAAAATAAGGAAGTTAACGAGTGAGTATACACGCGGAGAAAAATATGGAGAATTTCTTCAGTATGTCAAGATTTGTTAGCTACAAAAGCATGGGAAAGAGAAAAGAGAATTCACATGGGTCACACACACACACACGCACATCACTGAGGGTATCAACAAATGGGAAACTCTGAGGAACAGGTAATTGGAAAACCAGATTTTACAATAAAAATTAAGAAATGACTGTGAGAAGGGTGCCTGGGTGGCTCAGTCGGTTGAGTGGCCGACTTCGGCTCAGGTCATGATCTCACGGTCCGTGAGTTCGAGCCCCGCGTCGGGCTCTGTGCTGACAGCTCAGAGCCTGGAGCCTGTTTCAGATTCTGTGTCTCCCTCTCTCTCTCTCTCTGCCCCTCCCCCGTTCATGCTCTGTCTCTCTCTGTCTCAAAAAGGAAAAAAAAAAAAAAAAAAGAAATGACTGTGAGAACAGTCTGAAACATTACATACAAAGACAGTACACATTTAAATAGACTTTTTCCCTCGGTTTCATCCTGTTAGCCTATTCATATACACATAAAAAGAAGTATCAGACAGAATTTGTGACATTTGTTTGCTATTTTTCTCCCTGTCCTTCAAGGCCACACCCTCTTTGGAAAGCCCCTTCTCCAGAACTCCCTGCACAATTAACCAGGAGGAAAAAGTTTCTCATGTAAGGAAAACATTAGAAAACCAAAAGAGGTTCTTCATCCATGTCACAAACAGTCTGAAAAAAGGCGAAGTGCTGTCATTTCTTTCTTTGTTTTTTAATGAAAAAAAATTTTTTTTAACTTTATTTATTTTTGAGAGACAGAGAGAGATAGCGTGAGCAGGGGAGTGGTGGAGAGAGAGGGAGACCCAGAATCCGAAGAAGGCTCCAGGCTCTGGGCAGTCGGCGCAGAGCCTGACACGGGACTCGAACCCATGAACCGCAAGATCGTGACCTGAGTCAAAGTCGCATGCTTAACCAACTGAGCCACCCAGGGGCCTCCATTTATTTCTTTTATGAGGGATGGAACACTATGAGGAAAAGTGGTAATTTTGCACACTCTAGGTCAAGGTAGGCTAAAAATTCTGATACCCAATTACACCGTGGGGTGGGTGGGGGAGGGGGCCCATTCCAACAAGCAATTTCACCACACCAGCTGGGTACTCTGGACCTCAACCCAATTCGGCCACTATCTACCAGGAGACAGCATCAGATTCCAAAGACTGAAAACTGTGTCCCACTAGACTGCCTACTCCCTGCCCATTTCAGATGCCAGAGGCTAGTCCAAGATGTCATCTGTGCTTGTCACCAGCTGTAGATCTGGCGTTCCAAAAACCACCTGCTTGGATTTGATTAATTTGCTGGACCAGCTCACAAAACTCAGAGAAACATTTTACTTCCTTGATTACCACTTAATTATAAAAGGATATAACCTTCAGGAACAGCCAGATTGAAGAGATGCATAGGGGAAGTCACGGGGAAAGGGACAAGGAGTCTCCACGCCCTCTCCAGGGCACCCCTCTCCCAGGACATCCATGTCTTCACCAATGGGGAAGCTCTGGAAACACTTTCTACGCTTTGGGGAGTATATGGAGGCTTCGTTACATAGAACAGATTCAATAACTGGCCACTGAAGTCAATCTCTAGCCCTTCTCCCCTTGCTGGAGGTCAGGGAGGTGGAACTGCCACCAGAATATAGAGGGGTGGGGGGACGGGGGAAACAGGGGATGGGGAGTAACGAGTGCCCTCGTCCTGGTGAGTACTGGCTGACGTATGGAAGTGATGAATCGCTACTTGGACACCCAACACTAATATTACTAATAAAAACCTCAAGTAAGAAAAAAGATAATAGTATAAGTGCAGCCCTCTAATTACATGGTCGGGTCCCTTGACAAGGAGCCCCACCCTTAGGAACTCTCCAAAAATGACATCATTAACATAAAAAGAGCCACCTTCATTGTTCTTGTCATAAAGGTTTTTAGGAGCTCTAGGACAGAAAAGGGGATGAAGGCCAAATATATATTTCTTACTACAAATCATAATATCACAATATTAAGGTTTTCCTAAAAAGAGACAACTGCAACAAAGGCTTGAAGGATGAAAAGGAAGGAACCAAGCCGGGACCCCGGGGAGCAGTTCAGGCCCAGCGGAGCAGCCACGGCACGGATCTGATGGCAGAAGCCCGCTTGGTATGTTCAAGGTTACCGTGTCTGAAACAGAACGAGCAGGAGGGGATGTGACGAGGCCCGTTCCCGGAGGGCCCTCTGCATTTTTCACGTAAAGGACTTTGGCTTTTTCCTCAAGTAAGGCAGGGAGCCACTTGCTTCATGGACTCTCTTCATTTTATCTCTCTCCTTCACTGGGATAAATTTTACAACATTGAGTCCAAACCAAAGGTAGATGTCCTCACTGCTTTGGTGGGAATTATTTAGGGCAAAGAAATCTGCCCCCCAAATGCTCTATCTCAGTTTAACGGAGTGTCCCTTACCATGGGGGTAGTATGGCGGATTCTGCTTCCCAGTAGGAACCTCCCCCTCCTACTTAGTGAAAGAATTCCACTTTCATTCACAGGTAGCACGTACAGCTAAAAACTACATTTCCAGCTCCAGAACGTGTTGAGGCCACGCGATTACGTTCCAATCGATGAGACTGCAGGGAAAAGTGTCGAGTGGGATTTCTCAGAAAGGTGGGTGAAGCTGGGAATGGCATGCCATCTGCTCATCCCGACCCCTCTCTCCATTCCTCGTTTCCTCTCCGGAACCAGAGGTCAATATGGTCAGAGCACAGGCCATCTTAGAAGATCAAATGAACTGAACATTGAAAGCAATTGGCACTCTTTTTCCCTCTGAAGAGATTTTCTAAATTGGTGGTAGTTATTTCGAGGGAGAGATGGATGTATTATTTCAAGGTCAAAGAAATGATAAAACAGAAAGGGAGGAAGGAAGGATGGAAGGAAGGATGGAAGGAAGGAAGGAAGGAAGGAAGGAAGGAAGGAAGGAAGTTGGAGCCAAAAACACGAAGCTGATATATGCTAACTGTTAGAATTTGGTTCCATTGCATGTATTAGGAGATTTGCTATTAATCAAACAGTATTGTAAAAAGAAGTCTGTCTTGCCCATAAAAGTTTGGGAGGACGAGGGTTGGGTAAACACTGCAGGCACCTTTCTCTCTTTCTTTTTGTGACCTTTCTTTTTTTTTTTGGCCTTTAAATAATACATCCAATCTCTCAGCCGAAATAACTATCACCAATTTAGAAAATCTCTTCAGAGGGAAAACAAGTGCCAGTTCAAATAAACGGCACTGCCCATAATTAAGGACATTGAGTAGCGAACCACTGAGGGAGAATCTAAGACTAGACACTAATTGGCGGGACTGCCCGTAACCGGGCTCAGTGGTCACCTCGATCCTGTACACAGGACGCCCGTAGCAGGGCTATGAACATTGCTCAAATTAACGCACGAAGTAGTATAAGCCATGGCCATTGGAAAGAAACACCACATACGTCACCAAAGTCAGGGGAAATTACTCCATGTAAAATTCATTCCGAATTCCCTCCTCCTACAGCGTATGCAAAGGGGTTCACATTTTAGAACTGCAGGGAATAATAAGCATCTCATTTTATTGTGACAAGGATAAACTACGATGTAATAAAAGTAACAAACGTATCATCGGTTCAGGCATTGTTATTGGTCCCGGGATGATTTGTGTGAGTATTAGATTTTGTGTCATTACCTTAAGAAAAATATTTATGGTTCATTCCACAAGCCTAGCCATTCTGATAACACGACTACAATTACTAAGAAATGACAATATGATCTTTCATTTGGAAGGCCCTTGGAGATGTATTACCGTCCAAATACTTACAATATTGAAATCTAGAGCAGTTAAAATGGTTCCCCTCACTTAACGCTTGAGGACACCCAGGACCAAACAGTTGGAGCAATTTATACAAAGGTACTTGATCGGGAAGGGAGGAGGGAAGTTTTAGAGGGGACTCTTCTGAATGCAAACTCCAATGTTTGCTCTAATCCCGGAGTTTTTTCCCTGCAGAACGATTCTCAGCACGGGGACGACCACAACCAGTTTGGTTAAAGAAGTATTGAGAAAGTCCCTTGGCTCAGAAATCCAAGTAACAGGGTCCATCCATGGGTCTCTGCCTAAGTGAATAGATCAGCCAGAGTTGAAATAGTCAGAGAATTAACTCGTTTATGTCTAACAGTCACAGTACCTGGCTATGAGAGAGACAAGCTTTCTGAGCAGAGGAAGTTTCAGAGTTACACGCACAAACCATAGGGGAGTCTGACTCTAAATGTGCTCGACACGGACAGTTGGGCAGGCTGCTTCCTGCACTAGTAGTGGTGCTCAATGGGGGAAAAAAAACTGGTTTGAGATCAGATCTATCTTCTAACACGCATGTCAGCAAGAGATACTTAATCTTAGGCCTATCAGTTCACTTCACGTCAAATATGTAAATGTTGACTATACATAAGAGACACTCCTCCATTTTCTTTCAATGTGAGCCATCTCTCATCCCTGTGTTTCCACAAAGACAGCAATAATTCTTATTAGTCTTTCTCACGTGTATAAAAGCCAACTCTTGTGAACTATCCTGAAATTAAAATTAAAACCTTGAGAGAGGGACACCAGGGTGGCTCAGTGGGTTAAGCATCTGACTTGGCTCAAGGCCTTCTGCTGTCAGCGGGGAGCCCACTTTGGATCCTCTGTCGCCCTCTCTGTGCCCCACCCCACTCATGCTCGCTCCTCTCTCTCTCTCTCTCTCTCTCTCTCTCTCTCTCTCCCAACAGTAAAAGTAAACATTAAAAAAACTATTTCACAAAAACATCAATAGAAAAAAAGAATGACAAAGCAAACCCATTTGTCTGGATAACTGAGTATTTCCCAGGCATAACCCTGGAATTTCACATGGGGCAAAACTGTACCCAGTGGGTGAAATTTAGCCAGACTACATCACACATTTTAGCAATGTTTATTTAAAGGAATGGTGCTCATTTTGTTTATTGAAGTGTTTCAGGATCAAAAATTAGGTAGGTCTTTTCCTTCTTTTTTTCATGTAAATGCTCCGATCTTATTGGCCAACAACATGAATTTTAAAGAATAAACTTCTATTCTTCTCAGCTACACACGTAGTTATCTTCAAAACAGAACAAAGTTCTCACAACTGCCTAGATCATTTCATTTCTCCACATTAGCAACTCTCCATTAATAAATTTTAAGAGAAGCTTGTTCTGTTTGGAAACAAGACATTTGCACTTTGATTAACTGAGTACACAAATACTCCATCATTCCCTAGACATGCAAAGTCAGTGGATTCTAAAGACATTCAAGCAATATTTGTTGCATGCAATTAATTCCCATTCTATAAACATCGCCTTTGTAAAACCAGGACAGTTACCACCCTTCATACAGAAACCTAAAGGAGATTTCCTAGAAGAGGTGAAAGTAGGATCCTTATTGGGAAGACAGCTCTACATTGTGAAAGCTGACATTCAAAGGTGATACTACATTTAGTTTGATGAAATAAAATTGAAAACAACAAAAGGGTGAAAATCAAGTGAACTTAGCACAGGGAAGAGACTTATTTTTTTTAAGCATGTTGTTTTGATAATAAGTGCAAACATCCTTAGCACTACCGGTCACAAAATTGTCATTATTCCTTCAAAGAGGATATCACCGGGAATCTATGCAGACTGCAATTTATGTATTTATTCTAAATGTAAGTAAATAGATAAAGCCCTGGATCCATGATGGGGTTAAGCTGTGAAATGATTAGCTATCCACCTAGAAACATGAGACCTAAAAGAAGCATTACCCCCATCACACTCTTAAAGACTACGGACCCCTGGGGCACCTGGGTGGCTCAGTCGGTTAAGCTTCTGACTGTTCAAGTCAAGATCTCGCGGTTCATGGGTTTGAGCCCCACATAGAGCTCTGTGCTGACAGCTCAGAGCCTGGAGCCTGCTTCGGATTCTGTGTCTCCCTCTCTCTCTGCCCCTCCCCGACTGCCACTCTGTCTCTCTGTCTCTCTATTTCTCTCTCTCAAAAATAAATAAACATTAAACAAACAAAAAAAAGACTACGAACTCCTAATGTACTGGTTCCACAGGAACTGATTTCCCTTCAGAGCAGAGACAGACTGGACTTCCGTTGGTTTTTACACATCACGTTAAATTTTGTCATCTCTGACAGTTTACCACAGAAGGTATAAGACATGTGATTCTAGGGGAAAGAGAAAAATTCTTCCACGGTTTATGCCTCATCAAGGGGCCTTAAGTGACTCTTATGCAGGAGACAGGCTTGTTCTGGGCAAGCTACTTGTGATCTTCCTATTCTTATATGCAATTTATTTTAAAAGTTGTGTAAGGATCTCCTTATTAGACAAGTGGTTGTCAACAAGGGTGACTTTGCCCTCTATGGCACACGTGGCAATATTTACAAACATTTTTGACCTTCACAGGTCCCAGAACAAGGAATTATCTTGCTCCAAATGTCGGTGGTGTCACAGATAATAAGCAACTCCACCTTGGGCCATCCCTGCTGCGTCCATCTTGGCTGTCCTTCCATCCCTGAGTTACGAAGGAATTGTTCATTCAGTGATTTTACTTATTTATGTAATCTCTACACTCAACAAAGGGCTCAAACTCAAGACTCAGAGACCATGAGCCATATGCTCCCCCAACTGAGCCAGCCAGGTGCCCCTGATTTAGTCATGTGAAACAAGAGCTTAGCCCAAAGACTTGCACAGATTTAGTCTTTGGCTGCTTTACCAACGTCCCATGCCGCAGGCGACCAGGCGATCTTCTTGGCAATCAAAAACCCATCACATTTCTCCATTGGAGCTAAAGGGGCAAGTTTGGCAGTAAAAACTCTGCAGTGCAACACAGCCCCATTGTCCTCATCAGATCAGTATTCATTTACTCTGATGAGGAAACGCCAGGAGTGTTCACAGACATCATGCCCACGGCTAATTCCAAATGCCCCCAAAAGGAACAGAAACACCCCTGGTGAGAAACCACCCACATCTCCTTACTACCCACGATTGTGAAGTTCAAAAACCCCAACAAAGGGTACAAGGAGCCAGAATCCACTCTTTCTGGTTAGTTTCAGCATTATTAATCCTCTTCTTCCCATTTGAAAAACATTTATTATCTGTTCCAGGCACTCGAAGCATCCTAGAGTACCCCAAAACGCGTGCAGCAGACAACGTTTTCCAACATTACAATATTTTCAACATTGCAAGTTGGTACTGATCAGTGGAATGTTGAATCAGGACAGGGGGTGGTGGCTAACACAAAAGAAATAGAATGGCAAACATCAGGGTCCATGATACCTACTAACCGAAGTATTGTCTCTCTGAAGGTTTGGTGGTTTTACAAACAGATCCATCAAGTAATTTCTGTCCTCAAATGTATCGCAAGATGTGCTTCCAACTATGACTCTTGACCCAGAGAGATGACAGCCACGGGTCTACACAGTCATCTCCGATCTCTGCACTGATCCAGAGACTAACTTTATAATCTCTCTCTCCATAGGACTCATCCCATAGAGAACAAAGACAAAGTCACATCACCAGCAAGAAGCCCACTGCACTGGAGAGCCATCTCTCATTTTCACGTTCCAAACAACACATGCCATCAAATGTAAGAACGCATGAGATCTTGGGGCGCCTGGGTGGCTCAGTTGGTTAAGCGTCCGACTCTTGATTTCAGCTCAGGTCGCGATCTCACAATTTGTGGGTTCGAGCCAAGTGTCTGGTGCTATGCTAACAGCGTGAAGCCTGCTTAGGATTCTCTCTTTCTCCCTCTCTCTGCTCTTCTCCCAATCGCCCTCTTTCGAAATAAACAAACATTAAAAAAAAAAAAAAAAAAAAGAACGTGTGAGATATGTGTAAACTTGCATTCTTTGCTACAGTTGGAAAACCCTTCTGACAAGCTCTACACAGGCACTTGGAAAAGGGCAGGAAATGCTCCGCCATCTATTAAATGCTTTCATAATAGAAACAAATGGTGACAACACTATACCTCTGTAAGCTTACAAAGTGCACAAAAGGCAACTCAACTGCCATTTAAACGCTGCCTCTTATCAGAGGCCATCGCTGGGCGAATTCATGAACCTCTTGGAATACTCCTTTCTTCAGCTATAAAATAGGAATATAATGGGATATATGCCACCAACCTTTCAGATTTCTTAAGACTGGAAAGAATGTCTGTAAACATGGCAGATGAGTGTCTTCCACATCATAGGCATTGAACGAATGATTCCTCAGTGTCAAACCTTGATTAACGTATCTTTTCTCTACTTCTGCTATTGAAACTTTTAAAGCCTGACTTCTCCCATGGTTTCATGGCTATTTATTTTTACAGTCCCTAAAATGGAACAGAAGCTAATATATCCATAGTATCAAATGCTCAACATCAGCATTCTCAAATGTAGGCCTAAGACTACAATCACAGGAAGGGCTGTTTAAAACGCAACTCCTGATGCAACGGATCTGGAAAGGGGTCCTCAAGCTTTCACTTGCACCTAGTGCCAAGGTGATGCCCATGACCTCCAGTGTTGAAGAACCACTATTCTATCTGGACTTCTACAAAAACTAATGCAGCTGTCATTACAAGAACTGCCCAGTCACAGCAAATCCACCAGGAACGGATCAAAAGCAGCTGACCTGAGATATAGGGAAGCTGCTAAAATATATAAAACAATAATGCTGAACAAGATGAAACGCTCTTGTCATTTGCCAGTTTATATTCCACTTCTTCTAGGATTAAGTGTCCTGACCTAAGTTAGACTCAGGCAAGTTAGAAAGTCAACATTATTGTTTTATATATTTTAGCAGCTTTCCAGGAAAAAAGCAAACACTGTGTCTCCATTCCTAGACTAAGGGGCAAAGGTCAGTCTCTGTCATGTTCCTAAGACACTGTCCTAGGCGCTGTGGAGTTTTGCTCCAAGCATCTCTTACAACCCCAACTGTCAACACGAACACAGAATCAAAAACTTAATGCCTGGGAGAACCTGGCAGGCTTAGCTGGGAGAGCATGTGACACTTGATCTCAGGGTTGTGAGTTCAAGACCAATTTTGGGTGAGGAGTTTACTTTAAAAAAAAAAAAAAAAAACTTAGGGGCTCCTGGGTGGCTCAGTCAGTCAGTTGAGTGTCTGACTTTGGCTCAGGTCATGATCTCACAGTGTGTGAGTTCGAGTCCTGCATCAGGCTCTGTGCTGACAGCTCAGAGCCTAGAGCCTGCTTAGGATTCTGTGTCTCCCTCTCTCTCTGCCCCTCCCCAGCTCACACACTCTCTCTCTCTCTTCCTCAAAAATAAATAAACATTAAAAAAATTAATGACAGGCATAATTCTGCTTTATTTTGGGCATGAATTTTCCCTTGAGAACCTTTCTTCCCTATCCTTAGAAAATCTCAATGTCAGGAAACAGACAAGCATATTTCCCGCAGGTTATTTTTTCCCTTTCTCTGCTTCACAAATAGCCCCCAGGTCAACCCACAGGATATTGCAAATCCTGTATCTCTCTCAAATTAGGGGCTAAGCAGGATCATCTACAAGGAGTTAAGATGTATTCTATGCCACGCTGTTGAGATAGGAGGGCATCAAAACCACCAGGTGGACAGAAAATTGGAAATTGAAAAATCAGGTTCTGAGCTGAGTTAGTGCTGACATGAGCATTAGGCCAATTTTGACAGAAGTGAGAATCAATGCCAATGACATGGAAGCTGAAGTTGTTCAAAGGAAGATACTCCCCCCCTATGGCGGGGCCACACTTTTCTGGAAGACCAAACTATAAATGTGAATGGATGCAGTTGCTAGCTGTGGCTCTGCTATTTTGCTCTAAAGCAAAAACATCTGCATCCCATGTTTATTTGAGGCACAACAGATAGTGCGAGAATTACAAACAAGCTGGCCCTAAGAATACACAAAACCCAATGAAATCATGTTTTCCTTTGTTTCCACTTAGGTTGATCTCACACAACAGATTAGGTTATTTCAGCCTCCTGTTGCAACTTTATTATACTGAACACACAAAACCCTGAAGCAAGCAGCTATTAATTAATGAATGTTGGGAAGATGCACAGTCACCACGAAGGCAGCCACGAATCCAAAGAGTCTCTGAAATGTGGCAAGCCTGAAATGAGCGTCCTTCTGCATATAGAATACAAATGGATGGCACTCGTAAGACCATGGTACGAGACCATGAATGGAAAATGTTTTAGTAATTTCAGAAATATTGATAGACCTTAAGATGGCATTTTGGACATATGAAGCTAAATAAACTATATTACTAGAATTATTTTTACCTCTTTCGTTATACCTTTCTTAATGTGTATACGACAAAATTTATACTAATGCGTGTGGCTTACGTCATACACAGAGAGAATATCAACCCATTATTGACATCATTTACATACCATAAAATTCCACCTTTCAACTATACAGGGCAGTGGTTTTTACTATGTTTTTAAAAATTCTTTTTATTTTAGACAGAGAGAGAATGCATGAGCACACAGGGCATAGGCAGAGAGAGAGAAAAAAAGTCTTAAGGAGGTCCAAATACCCTGGGATCATCACCTGAGGCAAATTGAAGAGTCTGACTTAAATTGACTGAGCCGCCCGGGCACCCCTGGTTTTTACTATATTAACAGAAGTTGGGTAATCGTCGCCACATTTTATTATCAGAACATTTTCATCAACCCACAAAATACCCCTATACCCATTAACACTCTCTCCCCATTAACCCTCCCATTGACCCATGGAAACTAATGTACTTTCTGTCTCTAAGGACTTGCCTATCCTAAACATTTCTGATATGTAATATTGTACAATTTGTGACCTTTTGCAATTGGCTTCTTTCACTTAGCATAACATCGCCTAGGTCCATCAATGTGGTAACCTGTACCAGTAATTTGTTATTTTTATGGCCAGAGAATGTTCCCTAATATGGAGAGACCACATTTGCTTTACCCACTCATCATTTAACGGACATCTGTATTGTTGCCACATGCTGGCTTTCATGAACATCGTTGCTGTGAATATTCACGTACAAGTTTGTGAGTGTACATGTGGCGCCGTGTCACATGGGTACACACGTAGGTAGAATTTGCTGCGCCATACCGTAATGCTACAATTAACACTTCGGGGAACTTTCAATCAGTTTGTTAAAAAAGCCGCACCATTCTGTATTTCCACCAGCAGTGTCTAAGGGTTGAAATTTCCCCAGCTAATCATTAAAACCTGTCTTTATCGAACTTGGCATGTTTGGAGTCCTAGGCAAGGGGAAGTGGTATGTCACTGAGGTTTGAATTGCAATATATTTTCATTTCACAGCGCTGGGTTAGATGTTTTATAGAGTTGCCATCAGTGCTTTAATTTGTCAAACCCGCATGGACCGTTTGGTTTTTTTCACATGGATTCTTGATATTAATATTCTGTCTCCTGGCTTCACCTCCAACCTAAAAACCCACTTGTCTCTCCATGGCAGATTTTATAACCATGCTGTGCCCAGCGAGTGGAGGTACCCTGACAAATAGAGCAAATATTAATAATTATGCTAACACTTCAGGCATAAACAAAAAAGGTCCTGGCAAACTGTGACATATGATCGTCCTCCTTATAATCCACTTGTGGCGCACTGGTTGGGAAGCTTGCGCCAGAAAGCTCTACCTCCCCAGAAGGAGCTTTATTACGTTACGTTTAGAAACACCCTAACCGTTGGGAGACCTTTTCCTGTGCTTTATTCCAACAAAATACATTCCCCCCCCCCCACTCAGTTTAAAACAAAAAACAAACAAACAAAAAAAACACCTCTCCTGTGCCTTCCTTCCAAAGGCTCTTTAACTCTTCAATTTGCATCTCCATTTTCTCCTATTCGCCTCTAAATGATGCCCAAGACTGTGGCCAAATGCCCTGCCCCACACTCTATTATTTTGCATCCTGGGAGTCTCACCCTTGAGTGAGTGGGAGCGAATATGACATGAGAGGATGCTTTTGTGGTAGAGTTATTATTTGAAAGAAAGAGAAAGGGCAAAAAGTAATCAAATAAAAGAAATAATGATTTCAATAGAAATTCTCTTTTCCAGTTCTGCAGCAAGCAATTTTTAATTTTAATACTGAGAGTTTTATGGGCCGAGCAAAGCATACAGCATCCTGGGAAGAGTTCCTTAAAATTACAGGGTTTTAATGTGCAATTTGGGCATCAGTTTAAGGCCATTCAACTTCTCTCCATGATTTTTCACACAAAGCCATGTAGCATTTCGTGGCCTTCCAAATTATGCCCTGTAATCCCCCCATGAGAATGCCCTGCAAAGATTGTAGATTGTATGTTTATAGTCAACTCCAACTGGGCTTTCAATACCACAGTAAGTAGGAGGCTGTTCCTCTCTGGATTCAAGGAATGCTCATTTTGTCATAGTTATGTGCAAATAAAATAGAGAAGAGATACTATCCAGAGCGCTAAATGAGCAGTCCAATCTAGAAAAACAAGTGTCCTGAGAATTGTGATACTTATCTTTGGGGAAGTAGGTCCTGTATCTCTTAGGGTTTTGTTGTGGTTGGAACGTTTGCACCCCGCGCTTCTGATTTATATGTTGAAATCCTACCATCCAAAGGGGTAGTACTAGGGGCACCTGGGTGGCTCAGTCGGTTAAGCGCCAACTTTGACTCAGGTCGCGATGTCACAGTTCGTGACTTCAAGCCCCGCGTCGGGCTCTGTGCTGACAGCTCAGAGCCTGGAGCCTGTTTTGGATGCTGTGTCTCCCTCTCTCTGCCCCTCCCCCACTAGTGCTGTCTCTCTCTCTCTCTCTCAAAAATAAACATTAAAAAAATTTAAATATCTCACAGTTTAAAACAACAAAACAAAAAAACACACAGGGGTAGTACTAGATGGCGTGGCCCTTGGAGGTGATTTAAGTCCAAATGCTGGTGACCACTTGATGGGATTAGTGCCCTTGTGGAACAGACCCTGGAGAGCTCTCTTGCCCTTCAACTGGGTGAAGACATGGTGACAAAACAGCTGTCCAAGAACCAGGACTGAGGATCTCACCAGGCATTGAAATCTGTCGCTAAATGTGATTCCGGTATTCTAGTCTTCAGGTCGCTCAGAACTACAAGTTTTATTATTCATAAGTTACCTAGTCTATGAGATTATGTTATCTCAGCATGAACAGAAGAAGACAGTTTCTTAACTGAGTCCTGTCTCCCACGTCCCGTCAATTTGTTGTTATAAACGACTCAGTATTCTGTGGTTTTCTAGAGCAGTGTAGTGGATATGGCTGACACTATTCCCTGGGAGCAGTGCCTTAATAAACCATCCGAACAGACATCAAGTCAAGGTTGATTTAATATACATATTATCTTTCTATAGGGTTGCAAATAAAATCTAGGACACCCAATTAAATTTGAATTCGAGGTACACAACAATTTGTTTAGTGTATGTGACATGCTCACACGAAATTATTCTTTGAAACTGAAATACAAATGGATGGAAAGTATTTTTGTATTCCAAAGCCAGTGTCCTTTTCTATTACACCCTCACAGCAACTCATTAAAATAATTATTTCAAGTTTAGGGAATTCTCCAGAGTTGTCAAAGGTCACAAACGACTTCGCAGTTTTCCGTTTCATATATGGGAATTTTTACTATTGTGTTTTGTCGTCTCATTTTGTTAAAATCCTGTACTTTTCAACTTTCCTGTTGGAAAATAAAACTTGGCAAACTAATTAAAACTAAGGTTCCAGTTGCCAATTACCAGTCGGTGTGTTGAGCCAACTTTAAAAATGGTATTTTAATAAACAATGCCTTAATTGAAAAATGTGAATTATTCACAAGGAAAACATCTCATCCGCTGACAGGTGACAGTGGTCTAATGCTCACACATTGTAAATGACCCATTTCCAAGGCCTTTGCATAAAGTTGGCTAGAATTTAAAGGAAGACAACGAAATGAGGTCTGGCCTTTATCAGTTCAGAATGTACTAATAAACTACTTAGAGTTACATTGTGGGTTCTTGCTGAGATTATTCCTGTTTCCACACAAACCAGTACAAAGTGGAGTTTGGGAGCTTTGGTTCTGGGGTCCTTCAGGCACGGGTTCAAACCCCACTACTTCCTAGCTAAATGGCTTTGAGTCTTCATAAGCCTATGATCTGAGGAAGAGCAGAGATTTAACTCGATTAGCAAGATAACAACACGTTAATCGGATGCAGTGTTGTGTTTCCTTGCACGAGACACTAGACAGTGGATCAAACATAAAAAGAATTTATTACTAATAGCTATAACAATAGCGAGACTGACACCATTTGTGCCACCTGCAGACCCCTAAACCCCAATGGCAGTCACAAAGAAATCCCATGATACCTACATACAATTCATTACAGGGCAGGAACACTGAATGTAGGGAACTTGCATCGTTTCAATGGACACTAAAGCCTGTCTCCTCTTTGCCCGGAAGGAGCTATTATCCTCATTATACTTGACAATACACAAACGTACACTTCCTCTGGATAGAGCCACCACCCTGTCGTCCAAGCTTCTTCTCTACACAATCTTGTAAAGATATTTTAGCAAAAGGATAATCAGTGTCTATGGTCATAAGACCATGTGGGAAGGTGACAGATGCACGGAGAATTGTCTCCCAGCACTACGACTTGGAATCCTTGTTTATATGTGAGAAAAAATAGATTCTAACTCATAGGGTTCTGCTTCACCTTGTGTTTAGAAAATCTCCTCTTATGTGGATGAGTTCTGTTTCTTGCCTCCTTGAAACTGGCTGTATAATGGCATATAACTAAAAGCACCTGAGGAAGGAGAAAGCGCCTTGGGCTTCACAAGTTTAAGGTGACACAATCATTAACTTCATCTAACTTCTCTTATTGGACAAACATCCTGAATCTCTGAGGCTTCCTTCTCTCTCAAAGAAGAAAAGCTTTACTATGTCCACAGCTTTATTAGGAATAATGAGCATATAAGTCTATAAATCTAGTATTGCCCAACATTTATTAAAGGGCTAGCATACTTTAATGACCAAGGACGTAGTCCAATTTCATATCCGATCCCGAACTGCATCAAGGATGATACAGGAAGTGAAGCGACTTCATTGATATTCTGCTCTGAGATTTCTAATTTCACCATATTTGTATGCTGGATCTGATTCAAATGACTTATATAACTTTCCTAAAACAGTGGAGATAATTTTTCTCAAAAGTTCATCTGAAAATCTTTTATACACTGGTTTCCTGATATTCTCACTTGTTAAATAATATAGTTGCCTATAATCCAAAGAGCTTTTAATTCTTTTGAGAGCTGGCAAGTCACAAGATAATAAATCTCCAAAGGCCAGAGGAAGCATTGATGTATCTATTTCTCTTCCTTATTTTCTAGGATTAGGAAAAAGATGGATGGGAGTACTCTCATACCATTTTTCATCAAGAAATTCTGATCCTTGATTTTGAACAGAAATCACAAAGCAAACCATTATTATACTTTGTATTTATACATAACCAATGGCTTGCTTTTCAAAGCATAATATAGGCTAACTTCACATCGAATCCTAGGAAAAGAACAAAGTGTCTAAACTACTAGGAAAATTCACTTGCGTCTCAGAGACTTCATGCAAAAACATCATAAAATCGAGTGTATGAGAGAATCCCCAAAGGAAAAGAGGCAACGGCAGATGGTTAATAACTATGACACTCCGATGGATAAGGACCACTATCAGAATGCTCATCTCGGCACGAAAAGACAGAACATAATGGAGTAACACTTTTAATGGGCTTAGTAAACAGAGAAAGTTCAGGACGGGAAGAAACCTAAAACTCAAAACCATCATTCAAAAGTAAGAATGAAATAAAGACATTCTCAGGCACGGTAAAACTCAAAACGTTTTGAACTGATAAACCCATCTATGAGGGTAGAAAATTAGAACTGATGCCACCGTGTATTTAAAACATAAAATGGGGGCACCTGGGTGGCTCAGTCAATTAAGCATCTGACTCCCGCTCAGGTCATGATTTCATGGTTCGTGAGTTCGAGCCCCGCGTCAGGCTCTGTGTGGCTAGCTCAGAGCCTTGAGCCTGCTCTGGATTCTGTGTCTCCCTCTCTCTCTATCTCTCAAAGATAAATAAATATTAAATTTAAAAATACAATAAAATAAGGCATAAAATGAAGAAAGACATGAGAGAGACCTACAGGAAGAAAAACAAAATAAAATACAATAAATTGCTAAAACTAAATAAATACTGTTTCGAAACTGAGTGTGTAGGTGTGTGTGTGTGCGTGAGTGTGTGTGTAATAATCAGCTGCGATGAAAATTCTAAACTCAAAGTCATAGTATTTATGGAGTTGGTAGTAGGTTCAAGATTGGGAAAATGAACACAAACTAAAGTGTGTTGTTTGAGAGAGCAAACTCTCAACTTTTTGATTTTTAGATTTTGGTAGAAAAATATTATGTTAGCAAGTTATCAAAAAAATAAGCATAGGTAATTAAAATGTAATGTATAGCTTCTAAGGAGCTAAAAAGAAGCAATTCAGAAAAGAAAAAATCAGAAAAGAAAAAAACATAAAAATACAGGGAAACTCAAAGAAGTCCAAGTATCTCACCACCTCTAACAAATCTGGATCAGTTGAGCTTACCTACTAAAAGACAGATAAGCAGCCTGTGAAAAAATCATTTATGTAGTAACACAAAATAATTCCTGCATACTTTCAAAATTGATGTCCTACTGACTATGTATTATCAATTATCACAATGCAACGAATGAAAAAGATTTCAATTCCCAAACATTTTAAACCAAAAATTTATGACTAAATAATTCATAGTTAAAGAAGAATGAAACATATATCATATAATATTTAGTACAGAACTTTATTGAAAACCAGTTATTAGTGAGATGGACTAAAATAGTAAATACATGTTTATTTATTTATCAGACAGAGAGGACACGCAAAGCTAGAGGGAAAGAGAGAGAATCTCAAGCAGATTCCACTCTCAGTGCTAAGCCTGACGTGGGGCTCGACCCTGCAACCCTGAGATCATGACCTGAGATGAAATCAAGAGTTGGACATTCAACTGACCGAGCCATCCAGATGCCCCCAAATGTTTTTCTTTTTTAACAAAGACAAAAGGTAAAAATAAATTAAGTAATCAACTGTTAAAGCTACAAAGTGCCAAATGAAGAAAAAAATAAGTTAAAAAGGATAAAAACAACCGAATTCCCAACCAGATAGTTCGCTGAATCTAATGTTGGTTGTAGGAAATTCTAATGAAACACCTAAAAATCTAGAAAGAGGAAAAAATAAAGCAAAGAGAAAAGGCAAAAATAATAAAGCTTAAAACGAAGGGTGTAAGTATAGATGCTGTAGTCAAAGATGGAAACACTACATACAATCTTGCCCACAACAATGGAAAACCTAGGAAATTAAAGTGATTAAACCAGAAATCCAAGTAACTACAAAAAGTCGCACTAAGGTCAGTGATTTTATTGGATGGAGACTAAACTTCTGCTAAATTGACTTCTGTCTTACAATTCCTGCTTTATATTTGTTAAAAGATGTCAAGCCTATCAACTTGTTTCAAAAGGCTACTGTTAACTATGGCACCTAAACCAAAGAAAAGTAACATTGGAAAAGAACAACAAACTTACATACTAATTCACGTGTCAAAATAATCCCGATTAAAGCAGTAGGAATATATGGTGCAATTTACTACCTATTCATGATAAAGATTTATAATATGAAAGAATGAATACTCCTATGTCAGTAAAAGGGTACATAGTAAAAAGCACAAAAAACAATGTACAGAGTAGTTAAACTGAAGACGTATTCCAGTGAATATCCAGAAATAGCTAAAAACCTGTGCCAACATATATTCAACAAATATGCATCACTGAACTAGACATTCCACCTAAAAAAGTGATTTTTTTACATTAGTAAGAGGTTTAGAATTATGAAAGAAGGGACCATATTTCCAGTAGTTAAGGATAACGTACTTGTCAAGATAATCATGGCATAATTACAATTCGCAAGTGAATTCTGCACAAGAATTAACATACAACAATCAGTGGTGCCCGGGTGGCTTGGCGGGTTAAGTGTTCTACTCTTGATTTCGGCTCAGGTCATGATCTCATGATTTTGTGACATGAGACCCGCGTTGGGCTCTGTGCTGAAAGCATGGAGCCTGCTTGGGATTCTCTCTCTCCTCCTCTCTCTTTGCCCCTGAGCTGCTCCTGGGCGTGCGCTCTCTCTCTCAAATTAAATAAAATCTTACCCAATACAAACAAACAAACAAACAAAAAAAAACCCCACCACAATCAGTAAGATCTGAATGGCCTCAAATATCACATTCTAACTGGTTAGAATATGTAATGGAAAAACAGATCCTGTTTCCAATAGTAAGAAACAATACAAAATATCTTGGTGTGAATGCTATGAAAAACTTATGTTATAAAGAAACCACTCATGGGGAAGCATATATGAAGACAAGTGTAAGGGTTTAACAGAAATAAAAGGAAGAGAGTACCATAATTTGTTCAAGGAGGAGAATGATCAAATCCATTCAGGGGTCAATTCTCTTATTTGAACTAAAATCTCATTCAAAATCTGAAGAAGACTTTTGCTGGCACTTAAGCTAAAAGATCTGAAAATTCACACGGGGGAGTAAATGTGCCAGAAGAGCAAAGACAGGTTTGTTTTTTATTTTTTTTTTTATTTTTTTTCAACGTTTTTATTTATTTTTGGGACAGAGAGAGACAGAGCATGAATGGGGGAGGGGCAGAGAGAGAGAGGGAGGCACAGAATCGGAAACAGGCTCCAGGCTCCGAGCCATCAGCCCAGAGCCTGACGTGGGGGCTCGAACTCACGCGAGATCACGCGAGATCTCGCGAGATCATGACCTGAGCCGAAGTCGGACGGTCAACCGACTGCGCCACCCAGGCGCCCCGCAAAGACAGTTTTTGAAGGCAAAACTTATTATGTGAAATTCTGTATTTGTACCACAGTTAACCCATGAATACTTGGGCCTCTTGATTTTCTCCAACATTCATTCTGCCCCTCCACCTTACAGCTGCCACATCAAAGCCCAACACCTCGAGTGGCCACGAGTAACCAAGATCAATTAGGTCCATTTCATGACTCCGGCAGGAATGTGGTTTCAAAAGCCAGACCTCAGCCAGTCAGGGTATGGCATTCCCAATCTGGTAGAGGCTGGTTCAGGAAAGGGTATATGACACAACTCAGACCAATGAGGCTGCAGGGAAACATTCTTGGGTGCTTCTAGAAAGAAGACAGTGCCT
This sequence comes from Herpailurus yagouaroundi, assembly GCF_014898765.1. Taxonomy (NCBI): domain Eukaryota; kingdom Metazoa; phylum Chordata; class Mammalia; order Carnivora; family Felidae; genus Herpailurus; species Herpailurus yagouaroundi. The sequence goes on from NW_024420331.1 coordinate 1,112,745, forward strand.
GAAGAGTTATAGTCAACAGAGTGTTCCCTCATTTTGATATTTTGTGGCATGGCCATGGGAACAGATTGCCCTCCGTGAGCATCTTGAAATGAGTGTGAGAATGACGCCATCAGCAAGGAGGCAGGAGTAAAGACCATTACGGGGAAACACAGTCACCAGCACCCGGTCAAGCCAACTCAAACACCCCTTATAACAAGTTGTGAAATTTTACGTTTACAAAATTACCCTCCTGAATACAATGAGACGTAACTATTCATCACAGGGTCTCCCTACACAGCAATTCTCAAGGGGTCTTGAAAACAAGATTCGGTGTATGTAAATTAAAGCACAGGCACGCAAATAAGAGAAATAAAAAAGGAAGAGACAGGGGTGGAAGAGAAGCTGGTATAGACCAGGGCCTGGGGAGCACAGATCAACCAAGATCTTCAGAGATTCTCGGCAAGTCAGGCCCATTAAGCACTCTCCTACATGCATTCTCTCCGGAAACCCGAGGTCTCTCTCTGCTCTTGAACACACTTTGTATTTCCAAATAAACAAGCTTCTAAATAAATTTCTACTATTCTACTGACTGGGAAGGCCCCCAGCCTCTCCCCTACCACGCTGTCATCTTGAAAACACAGCCGAGGTTTTTACTTCTTCGCCAGCACCTCGCTGTGATCCCCTAGACGACTCATCTCTTTCCCTTCTCTAGAGCCCTCCCTTCAGTCTGACATCAATTGCAGATGTATTTCCATGTGGTCTCTTCTGCTGCTGTTGAGATCTGTTTCTGCTTAACATTTCAAATACACGTCCTCTTTCCAAATAAATTGTAACCCATCTGGAAACAAGAAGTAAGGCATCATACCTTTCTGTTCCCGTATACATTCAACAGAGGAAGCTCTCAGAAAATATGATTAAAAGAATTGGATTTCTGGGATCGTGCTTTTTGGACCGTCTTCCTTCTAACTAGATTTTCCTCGTATCTCAATATCTTCAGGCCTGATTCCATTCCTGGTTACCTTTAACTTGCCCCCATATTGTACAACCTGCTCATTCCCCTTTGATCAGCTGACTCAGGAGATGTAGCGATGAATTTTGGCTAACCTCTGCAGACTAATATCTCCCCAGCAGCAAGATGGCAATTCAATCTCCACATTTTTAGACCCAGGGAAATCATTTGTACCCTGGGGCGCTGTTGTGTCCCAGGAGTACAGGAGATGACAATCCCCAGGCTTAATCCTATTTATTGCCTTTCCAAGGCAGCAGAAACAGATTGTTTTTTGCTCTCTACTGTTCGATACTGCCCATGACTTCATTTACAAAAACAAACTACAAGATAATAAACTCCTTCCCTCTTCCTGAAAGCTTACCTAGGTGCCTTTTTTTAAAATAACAATGATTACCATAACTCAGATGTTAACCAATAAAACTTGAAAAGAGGTAGGATACCTAATTATATTAATGCTGCACATACTTACCTTGACATCTCCCTTTTTGAAATATTGTTTTCACAACTCTCTGTGGCTAATTCTCACATCACATACCAGAAAAATGCAATTAACTTTCCATATATAAAACTATAATTACCATTAGTTATTAGTGAACTTAAACCAGAGCTTAAACGGGCTGATTTTAAAAACCCTACTTAATCATAACATGTTCATCAACCGCCAGGAAATTGAGAATGTGATTAAATGAATTAAAAGACTATTTTAAAGCTTCATTCACAAAGTCTGTGACAAGTTAAAATGTGCTTTATTGAATGAGCAGGCATTTGGCTATATTTTCATCAAAGATTCACGAACTTGCTATTATGGGATCCAAAAAGAATGAGCATGACGCCTCATATTTCAAAGAGAAAAAAATCTGTTTACAAAAGAAATATTCTTTAGAAGCTAACTAAAAATAACTGTGTCTCCGTTTATAGTACATAAAATTCCTTTCTACATGCACTTCACTCCATACGTTCCCCCTCTGTCCCCAGTTTACATGACGTATTGTTCAGGCACAGTGGTTCTGAGCTGTGGACTATTTTGCACACTTAATCCCGCCCACGGACATTGGTCAATAACTGGAAGCAAGTTTGATTGTTGGGAGAAGAAGAGACAGCTGCTGACAGCTGTTCAGTAGAGGCTGGGAATGTTGCTGAACATTCTACAAGTCACAGGAGAGCCTGCTTCCTCCAAATAAAATGCTATCCACTCCTGGGGTGCCTGGGTGGCTCAGTCAGGTGGGCATCCGACTCTTGGTTTTGGCTCGGGTCATAAATTCATGATTCATGGGTTCGAGCCCTGCATCGGGCTCTGTGCTGACAGTGCGGAGCCTGCTTGGGATTTTCTCTCTCCCTCTCTCTCTCTCTCTGCCCCTCCCCTCCTTGCTCTCTATCTCTCTCTCAAAAAAAGAAAAATGGTATTCACATCCAGTGTCAACAGTGTCAAGGTTCAGAAATCCTAAGTGGCCCCTAAAAATAAAGAAAATCATTCCAAATGTAAAAGACTTCAATTTAAATATGTATTCGAGGCTAAGGTCTAAGTATATACACTGGAGAATGTATTAAAGGAAAAAAAAAAAAAAAAGACTTGGGGAGCCTGAGTGGTGGCTCAGTTGGTAAGTGTCTGACTTAGGTTTAGGTCATAATCTCGCGGTTGGTGAGTTCTAGCCCAGTGTCTGGTTCCACGCTGTCTGTGAAGAGCCTGCTTCAGATGCTTGCTCTCTCCTCTATCTCAGCCCCTACCCCACTCACGCTTTCTCTCTCTCTCAAAATCAATAAACAAAAAACAAAACAAAAGACTGCTACATTAAACTGTATGAAAACTGAACATCGATTTTTATATCAACACATCACAACATACAAAAAATACGTGACAAACTGGATAACCTAATGGTAACAAATGTTGACAAGAGAAAATGGATTCCATAATATACAAACAGTGCTTACAAATCAATATGAAAAAGACTCTCTCTCTTGCTCTTTTTCTGCCCCTCCCCTTGCTTATGCGCTCTCTCTCTTCTTCTCTAAATAAGCAAACATTAAAACCAAGCAGAAGAAGAAAAAGACTAATACCCCAAGTAAAGAGAATAATCACTGAATGAACACTTAATTCACAAGACAAAGAAATGTGAATATCGATATTAAAACCAGTCAATTGCACTGGGAGTTGAATAGCTTTAAGTGTGAAATTGTTTTCAATTTATCAGTCTGGAAAACACCATAAAGATGATATTACAAAATGCAGGCTATGGAATCATAAAGGAGATAGATACTAGGAGATCAAGTAGATATAATTTTGGTAAAGCAGTTTCCTAATAGGCCTCAAGAATTTTAAATGCGTACAAACATTAAACCCTGAAGGATCATTTCAAAGAACCAATTATGAGAGGATAAGCAAAGACATGCAAATGATTTCTAATCATTGATATTTACAACTGACAACAGAAAACAAAAAATCTCAAACATTCAGCTAAAGAAGTGATGCTACACCTTATCATAAGGGAACAAGAGATGTTAGATGGGAGGGGGAAAAATCCATTGAGATATTATCCAGGAAATGCTAGTTGAAATAGTATCCTTATATTATCAAGTTGAGTCTCAGTGAATACTCAAGTGTGTGAGACAAGAACCAAAGGATTAAGCATATCATCTGAAGTTTCACAGAGGATAGATGGAGGAATGAAAAATGTACCTCTAACTACTTTGGGAGGAGGAGAAGTTTGGATGAGGAATCTATGTGTGAGATTTTGTTACAATGTCCATAACACTTTGTTACCATGTGGGAACTGAAAGAAGTCCCGCATAGAAAGCTTGGAATGCAAAAGTGGGTATTATGAGGAGGGGGGAAGAAATTCAAGAAGTTATTCATGAGTCTCCACTTGTTAAAGAAGAGGGATACAATGCTATAGTGTAAACATCTAGAAAAATTATACTAACATTCATTCCAAAAGCTCCTTTATTGTATGAAACGCAACATTCAACAAATATCCATGGGATTTCCCTACACTTTGAGTAACATAGAGAATAAGCAATGAACATAACAGGCAAAATCCCAGCTCTCCTTGAGTTTATATTTTGGTTTCTGGAGGACAAGATGGAAAATAATTAATAATATAAGGAATTTAGTAGCCAGCCTTCTAAGATGGCTCCCCACAATCTTTACCTCCAACATGATTACAATGCATGTCCTTGTATAATCCACAATCCCTGTGTGTGGACAGGAGTCGGTAACTTATGGTGAAAGAATTCATCAAAAGCATTGGGAATTCACTTTTGAGGTTAAGTTTTAGAAGACCATGGACTTCATCACACGGGCACTCGCTCACTGCAGCTTGCTCACTCACATTGATGACATCAGCTGCAATGTTTTGGGCTGCTCCAGAGGGAGTCTAATGGAACAGCTTAGGTAGCCTCTGAACCATAGCCAGTGAAATCGTAAGGACACCAGTCAAATAACCTGGAGGAACTGAATCCCATGAGAGTTGAGTAGATGATCATGGAAGCACATTGTAAAGTTGAGATGACTGTGGTCATGGTGGAAACCTTGATTGCAGCCTTGTGACAGACACTTAGCCAGAGATCTAAGTCAAGCAGTGCCCAGATCCCCAACCAACCGAAACTGTGTTAACCCTAAACGTTAGTTGTTTTCAGTCACTAAATTTTAGAATAATTTGTTACATAACAATGGGTAACTAAGACATGATATTTTGGATGTTCAGTACTATGGATAAAGATAAAGAGTGTAACAGGTGCCAGAGTGGAAGTAGGGCTCCTGTTTCTTCCGGAACGATCAGTGAGGAACTCTGTGAAGAAACATGTTAGTGTAGAACTGAAGACAGTGCTCATATATGGAGGAAGTGCTTTCTACAAAGTGCGAAGAAATTCACAGGCCTAAGTTAGAGGTGGGCTTGAAATGTCCAACTCTGGCAAAGATCAACCTAAAACAAATTTAGAACCCCAAGTTAACGGAATGCAGGGATGGGACTTCCAGCTCTGGCCAGCCTGACTCTCCCTATAAGCGGACCTTGTGCTTATTTCTTCCTGTTCGCCTTGACGTAACCTGAAGTTCCTTGGCAAAATTTGTATCCTCAAGAAAAAGCAAATGTCACACCAGATGAAGGACAAATGACACCTTCTTAAACGTTATCGATTTTTTGTGTTTCCAATGATGTGACATGAACCAGAGTAAATAAAATGATCAACCAAGCAGTTTATCACAGATGATCTTGGGCACAACAATCATGTATTGTAATTCATGAATACACAAACACTTAATCACCACTACAAAAAGAGGAATGGACCTCTATTAGAACTCCACACTCTAGTCTGCACAGACTTTTGAAACAACCACAAAATCCCAATGGGAATGGAAGTGCATGGAAAATTCCAATTCTTCCTATTTACCTACTTAGTTCACTCCATTCTGTTATAAATATCAAACGTACCTTAACTCATGCTACTAGTTTTATTAGATGTGTGTAAACAATGGGACCCTCACCTAACATATAGTGAGTAGTCGATACATGGTTGATGGATTATAACCTAAATTTTGCTTGAACAGGTTGACATTCGGGCTATTCAAAAAGTTGTTGAGAATAGCAAGATTACAGATTTCCTCTTTAATGAAGCTCAGTCATCAGATAGCACATTCATGTCCTTTTACACTGGTTCCATGAACCATTATATAGTCACATGGAATGGCTTGTATTTTGCTTGTAAATTATGGGCTTTTTCGCTCCAAGACTCCTTTGGAGTAGAGACCATATCTTATTTACATATGCATACCTAAATCCCCCAAATTGCTTGACTCATAATAGTTTGCAATAAATGTTTGCATAAATGAATGAATAAATGGATTGAAGATATGTTCCTAAAAGCCAAAATGGAAAGCTATGTCTCTCTTAAATATAATATTTAAGATGCAATTTGATTTGTTACTCAAGGAAAAGACTGAATTGCTCTATGCAATTTGAATATAAATACTCTTCTAAACCCTAAATGTAATGGAAATATTTTTCTGGAAAACTAACAGCAGCAGTTAAATGCTTCAGAGAATGTTTTTCATCTACAGAAGACTTCAATAATGTCATTTTTTCCCCCTAAAGACAGAGCTACATCTATCTGAGAGATGTAAGAAAATGTTTAAAAATTTGAAGATCGAGAAAACAAAGGGTGTGGATAAACCGATTCGTGATACAATAAAACTGTGGAAAAAAGGGTGCAAAACTCAAGAAGGTAGTTCACTAATCAGAAGTGGGTTTCAGCAACAACTTTTCCCTCTTGTCATTGAGATTATCAATCCACAGCTACTGCTGAAGCTGACATCAGCACCAGAACAGGCCAAACAAGGCAATAAGATAGAGACGGTCTTTGTCTTTTAGAGGGCTATCATCCGAAAAAAGTATGCTTCATCCATTCATTGAACATATGATTGAGCACCTGCTCTAAGGAAGGAACTCTGCAGTCATGGAAGACACAGAGGTAAACAAATGAGATGATGTCTTTCCCTGAAGCAGTTCTGGGCACTGATGTGCAAACAATGGGATTAAAGAGAAGGCAGGACTAGTTGCCAAGAGTTAACACCATTCAAGACAAAAAACAAGGAAGACATAGCTTTTTTCCTGAAAGTCACATTGAGAACGGGTTTTCCTTGAACTAGGAAAGGTACACAGCAGCTCTGGGAAAGGGTCAATGGGTTGATATGGAAAGACAAGAGAATTTGTTATAACAGGATTAAGGGAAATGAGATCATAACAACCCTTAGTTTTGTTGCAAATCATTGGAGTCCATTAATTGACCCTTTGAGGAAGGGGCAAGACGACGCTTACCACCTGAAATTCAAAGCACACAAAAGGGCATCAGAGTCATACTTTAAAGAAGAAAGACATTAAAGCCAGAACGGTTGAAGAAACCGGACAAATCTCCAACAATTTAGGAGCACCTAAATTCTAAATTACAGCAATCAACTGGAGGAAAGCTAAAGGAACTTAGCAGAGAGAGAAAAATCCAGATGCTTTGGTTTGAGGAGTTAGGGTGAAAATGGCAGAAGCAAGCACTTTACTTCCTCATCACTCCCAAGAATGTAAAGAATCAGAGGCACAGGTTACAAGGGAAAGAAGGGTGAGGCAACTCTCCAGGAAGAGGCCTTTGACTGATGATCCCTAGAAAGAGCTTTATTCACCTGGGTCTGCATCCCCATTGACTAAGTCAATACACCAGCTACCTATAGAATGACTTAATGGAAATGTGAGAACCCAGTCAAAATGAGAGCTTCAGAGTAGCCCAAGATTGATGGAAGGTACAGTAATTCAGGAAAAAAAAAAAATAGAAACTGATCAATTATCTGACCTACTGGACCCTAGGGAAAACTGTGGTGAGAGGTAGTTTCAAGAATTCTTAGGGGTGTATGAAGACTTTTCCAGATGATTAAGAAACAAACAAACCAACAAACCATGGCAATTGTAAGATCGAAACAATTCTTCACGGAAAGAAAGGTAATCCCAATAAGACACCGAGATTAGGGCAGAATAATCTTTAAATCAACACCATAATAAAACACTCTATGCTGACGTAACAAAAATAAAGATGTGGTTAAAATCTGTCATAATAAAAGGTCACAAGACAATGGCTAAACCTGGATGAATAAGCCGTTTAGGACGATCATATGTTAAAAATGATTGGTAATTAAAATCTTGGATAAAAATAGAAACAATAGCATCTTTTACCAGATGGACTCGCAGAAATCACCCTTTGTGGCATTGGTCACGTTCACTGTTGACTGGAGACGGCACCTGGGTATAGGGTAGCTTTACCCGGTGGTGAGGGCAAGAACTTGGCCTTGTGTCAGCACATGAGCGCCATCTTCCTGTGTTCTCCCTTTTATCTCCCAAGCCCACACCCCAAAAAGACTGACCCAAGTCTTGCTTCCTTTCACTTTTGCGCTGAGGCGTTATTCTCCTAGGTTTTCTATACCTTGTAATTTCATTGTCGCTCAGTTGCTCATCTGGGACCTTTAGCTTGAGGTGACTGTACAGAACTGGCCTACCCCTGAGAATTAGGTGTGCACTGGCCGGCATCTTGAATTGAGCCACCAAATTCTGATTGCTTGATTGTTTGCTTTTTTCTACTAGAGACACGGAAAGACAAAAATACAACTGGTAGAGAAACCGGGCTCGTGACAAACATGAGGTTTTGTATGAGGGACATCGAACGTTCTCACATATGTGGTGATAAAGTACTGGAAAAGGCATTTCAAGACCGATTAATTATCATTACATCAAAACAAAATTAATGACTAAGGTGTTCAAACAGAAGTTAGCTTTTAAATCTACAAATCATGACAGGTAATGTTTACATTGTCCTTATAATGTGTCAGACATCATCTTAAAAGGTTTAGCAGCATTAATTTAGCTGATTAATACCAATGTGTTGACTATTATTGGATTCATTTTCAACGAGAAGAGGCACAGAGAGATTATGTACCTTATCTGAGGTCACACAGTGGGTGACAGCAAGGATGTGAACCCACTCGACAAACACTAAATTCTATAGCCGAAAACCCCAAGGAATGGAGACGAGATTGCGTACGTTTTTTTTCCAAGGAAAGATTGAAAGGTATAGCTAGAAGAGCAGAATTGACAGAGGTTTCCCAGAGGGCATGACATGAACAGAATGACACAGTGTTCTTCATGAACCAGCATAAAAGCAGAAGTCTGTGCTTCTGGAAGGACCAACAGAGCTACTTAATCACTCCGTCTAATTGCCCTCTGCTCTGGCATTTTTGTCTCGTGGCTTTGTTTCTCAGTTTGGGGTGAGGTGGACTCCGTTTCTTGTTCCCTGGTGCTTTTTCTAAGGCCTACTGAAGGTGGAGGCAGGAGAGTGGCCTACAGAGGGTCCTTCTAAAAGTCAGCAGCTCAGATGAAAAAGGATAAAAAGGCCTTATGCAAACCGAGCCTGTGCATATTGGCTTAAATTAGGTCATTGATTTCAGGGCTCAGCCTTTGCTTTATATAATCTCATTACCGTTGCCATGGTTAATAGTGGCCAACTGCCAATACGGAGCTCTACGGTGAGGGGGCTGGTCCCAAATATCCCTCAAGCTGGCTCACCCTGGGACTCTGGGAACACTGGCAGAATGGTCGGCCATCTTGTCCACAGAGACTCAGGATCAACGTGATTCAATAAGAGTGATCTTCTTTCTATAAAGTATACCTTGCAACGTCACGTCACAATACTTTGACAGAAAACGTAACTCCATATTCCGCCCAGAAATAGGGACCATTCGCTGTAGTCTGAGGGACCCTAGTCTTTCTCAAGGGATAGTTGTTACCAAACTGTATTTTTAAATAAATAGGACGAAATGACAGAGTTGTACGGTATTTATGAGTTGAAAAAGAAATTAGAGAAATGTTTAATGGTTTAGTATATACAGATATATCCTGTCATTAAGAACATAAAAAATTACCTATGCAAAGTATATCAAAATATCACAAAGAATCCAATTTTGTTGCCAAAGAATATACGATTCTTCTTTATCTAATGTGAATCACATGGCTAATTCCCTCACACACTAAAACAGTAAGCGGGCAACAATATATGAAGTAATAGTAAAGCAGGAATTCTTTGTTTTTTAAATCTTTTCTTTATTTCTGAGAGAGAGACAGAGCACAAGCAGGGGAGGGGCAGAGAGAGAGGGAGACACAGAATCCAAAGCAGGCTCCAGGCTCCGAGCTGTCAGCAGAGAGCCCAACGCGGGGCTCGAACCCATGACTCGTGAGATCATGACCTGAGCTGAAGTCAAACGCTTAACGGCCTGAGCCACCCAGGTGCCCCAGTAAACCAGGATTTCTTACCCTTGGCACTCTTGAGATTCGGGTTCACATAATTCTTTGTTGTGTAGAAATGTGCCACAACAAATGTGGAAGGCTTAACAACATGCCTGACCTTGACCCACAAGAAGTCAGCATCCCCCATCCACCCTCAGTCCTGCCCACCCAAATGTCAGACATTGCCCATGTCCCTGTAAGAGCCAAACTGTCCTTGTCCTGACCACGGCCTCCAATTGAGAACCACTGAAGGAAACGTAAAAAATGTAAAACCTATTATCAGGAAACTATTCAATTTTGATTTCAATTTTTAGTACTTTTTATACAACAAATTGTTTGCTATCTATAATATGATGATCACAGATTCATTCAGCAATGAACAAGCACAGGATTTAGCCAACCCAGAGTTCTAAGAAAACTTAAGAGAGTGCCTTTTTACATGTAATCTTTATTTATGTTTTCCTGAACACAGAAGAGAAGGAAGAGAAATCCAACTTTGGTTTACTGGCAATTTCTAATAACTTTGAGAACTGCCTTGCCAAGGACACAGAAGAACATTGCAAAACACAAAGCTAAAACAGTAAACAGAAGGGAGGTGGCATTTCTTTGAAGAATGTGGTCTAACCAAATAGAAGAATAGAGTTTTAAAAGACAGCTAAGCATTAACACAAGTTCAGTAGATAAGCCTGTTTAGCAAAGAACACCAAGGGTCTAGTTCATTTTTATTTTGTCTTCGAGAATGACAGCAGAACAGGGGACTAATTAGCAACAATGGGAAAACTTGTTTAAAGTGGTTTAGGAATTTTTGTAAGGGGGACTTCACATATTCAACACCTAAAAACATCCTGTGCCATATTAGTCAGCTTGCACTGACTTAGAAGATACCCTAGACTGTCAGGCTTAAACAACAGACGTGGATTTCTCACAGTTCTGGAGCCTGGGAAGTGCACGATCAAGGTGGGAGCAGATTCTATACCTGGACAGAACACTTTTTGAGGCTTCCAGAAAGCCGAGAAGGCTGGAAGAGAGAGCATTCTGGTTTCTCTCGCTCCTCTTATAAAGACACTAATCCCATTATGAGGACTACATTCACAACCTCATCTAAACCTTCTCACCGCCAAAAGGTTTCACACCAAGCACCATCACCTTGGGCGTTAGGGCTTCAACCTAGGAATTTCGAAGGGACACCAACATTCAGTCCAAAACACTTGGGAAAAATTAGAAATGAGTTATGGCGGGATTTGTTTTTACACCACGGCCTGTTTTTGAGAACACCAAAGCATTATATGAACAACACTACCTTTACCCCAGATCGAGGACATATGAAATGATAATCTTTACTTAGAACTCAGGTAGAACTTGCAATCATATAACCAGAGAATGCTTGAGTAACTCAAAAACCGTTAGAGTAATTTTCCTAGTTTCATGATGTGACAATGTAACTTTTCCCACATGGACAGACTGAGGCAGTAGGGGGATACACACTCACTTCTTGTGTATGCAGTGAGGGTGAAATGGAACATGACCTTCAGACTTGGACTTCAACCTTTCTTCTCACAGTGTGGTCTATGGACTGGCATCTTCAGCATCACCTGGGAGCTCAGAGAAAACTCAGAAGCTCATGACCTGACCCAGATACATTTAATCAGAATCTACATTTTACCAACATACCAAGGTAATGATCATACTCATTAAACTTTGAGAAGCACTGCTTTGGACACTTCAATTTTATCACTTAAGACAATTGTATAGGGGCACCAGGGTGGCTCCATCGGTTAAGCGTCCGACTCTTGGCTTCGGATCAGGTCATGATCTCTCAGTTCGTGAGTTCGATCGACCACACGTCGAGCTCTGCGCTGGCGGTGTGGAGCCTGCTTGGGATTCTCTCTCTCTCTCTCTCTCTCTCTCTCTCTCTCTCTCTCTCTCTCTCAAAATAAATAAACTTAAAAAAAAAGACAATTGTGTAAAACTTTTTGTGATAACCAAGACAAAATTTTTTCATAATATTCTTTTAAAAACTTCTTGGAAAATAGGAAAAAAAAAATTCTTGAAAGAACTTTTGATATTCCAGGAATACTATATTATATACAAAATGTAACAAGAGAAAACAAAACCAATATAATTAGTAAAACGAGGACTAAGTTACGCATTGTTTGTAGACGGTTTTCAATGGCAAGCATTACTGGCTGATTAGACATAGGAGAAGAAATCCACTGGAAAAGAATTGACAAGGGCCATACTGCAAGTTCTAAAAATCTGCTCTCTGATCAGTTACTGTATCCACATGGGACACTCTCCATCATCTCTCACTGGTGACATGTTTCAGTTCTTCCACACAAACATACACAATGCTCTGTCATCATTAACAAGTAAATAAAAAGTCATTAAAAACTCAACATGGCCCCTTCAACCAAAAAGAGCATTGGTTTTCAAAGCTTCTCTTCCTTCCTTGGTTCCTTCCGTCTTTACCACTTAATTTGTTTTTTAAGAGCTTAAGACAATAGGTGATACTTGTTAGCATCTGCTGACAAGCTTAGGTGATCCAGACGTTGAATGCTTTCTTTTATTTAAACTTTTGAAACCAGGAGACTGGGGGGCCTTGGCAGTAGTCAACCCACAGTAACACCACTAAAAGAAGACTGCTCTTATTTTAAAATGATGAGTCAAGGTTTCATGCAGGAAATTAAAGAACATCACTACATAGCAGGAAATTAGTTCACTACATGAAAAACAATCTCATGAGGGGTGCCTGGCTGGCTCAGTGGGTTGAGTGCCCGACTTCGGCTCAGGTCATGATCTCGCAGTCTGTGAGTTCGAACCCCGCGTCAGGCTCCATGCTGACAGCTGGGAGCCTGGAGCCTGCTTCCGAATTCTGGGTCTCCCTGTCTCTCTGCCCCTCCCCCACTCATGCTGTCTCTCATTTTCTCTCTCATTTTCTCTCTGTCAAAAATAAACATTAGGGGCGCCTGGGTGGCGCAGTCGATTAAGCGTCCGACTTCAGCCAGGTCACGATCTCGCGGTCCGTGAGTTCGAGCCCCGCGTCGGGCTCTGGGCTGATGGCTCAGAACCTGGAGCCTGTTTCTGATTCTGTGTCTCCCTCTCTCTCTGCCCCTCCCCCGTTCATGCTCTGTCTCTCTCTGTCCCAAAAAAATAAATAAACGTTGAAAAAAATAATAATAAAAAAAATAAATAAACAAAAAAAATTGTTTTAAAGAAAAACAATCTCATGTAATTAAAAGGCAATTATAAAAATCTCTTAAAATAAAATAAAGACAACGATTGAACCAGAGACAAAACACCTCAGTTACATCGAACGGGTTCATTTTCCTCTCCAGCCGTTTTTTCCCCCTACTAAGGCAGCAATAATATTATAACAGGAAACATATCAAAAAGGTGGAAGATTAGAAGCTTAAAAGTCCATAATCCTTGCAGTGGGAGCAGAAAACATAATTAAGGAGGAACACTCATTTAAGGTTCCATTCTTTTCAAACCCTAATCTTGATATTTTTTTCAAGACCTCCGAAAGGAACAATTTGGGGTGTGCGCTTGAACAGTGTTAAGAGTATGGCTTACGAGACCAAATGACCCGGCTCAGGATGAGCTCCCGCACAGATGTAGTTCAGGAGCAGGACTTTTTCAAAAGGTGTTTTTCTCTCCCAAACCCAGAAAATAATCCTTTTACATGAGAATGCCAGGAACACAAGGTTATTGCCTCTAGATGTTGCTTCTGGAACCCTACTGGGTTTCCACAGGCAGGTTATGAAACACTCAGCTGCTGGTGAAAGCTTTCTTCTCAACAGCTGAGCTCACTTTGCACAAACACCATCTACATAGGTGGACCGCCCTTCCCTCCCTCCAGTAAACATGGGCACTAAGGATAAAGTCACATCGTTCGCATTTCTGGCCCTATTCTGCCTTTAAAAAGGGACAAGCGTGAACAATAAAGCAACTAAAACCAACATGCCAGAGAGCGTCACTCAAGTCTGGCAGCGGATCACCTTCATGAATATTAGAAGACACCACAAGAGTCAAAATGCTAATTTCAGAGAGACACTGGCCTAACTCTTTCCCAATCCAACGGAAGCATCCTCATTTGCTTCGCAAACGTCTACGTAATCGCACTGCGGATGAAAACAAAATACCTGTCTGTAGCTTACTGTGGAATCCTGTGGAATCTGTCCTAATCTTTTGTAATCTTGCTCATAAGGCTATTATTGATTGAGTTCTGACTGTGCCCCAAGCACTGAGCTAGGCACTTTATGGGCGTTCTATAATTTAATTCCTCATATGCTTCTGAAAAATAGGTATCATTTTTCCCATTATTCAGATGAAGAAAGTGGGGCGGAAGGAAGAGAAAGTAATTAGACAAAAACCCTCCTCTAATCAGGTTTTATACACTGAATGTGATGGCCTGTCATCTGCCCCTAACATCCTATGCAATGTCTTTCTAGAAGATGCCCATTACATATTTGTTCAACTGAATGGATCTGTAGACCAGGGTCTTCATTAGCTGGATAACGAGGTGTGTCCTTTGAGGAAAACGCAGCACACAAGAGACAAAGGAGCTAAGCCGAAAGCCATAATCATTTATAAATTCCAGGATTAATGACTAAAAATTTAATACCAGAAGGAAATGCTTTATAAACAAACCCTGATTTCAAAGAATCGAAAACATTGCACATTGACGTCATAAGGGTTTATGACTGGAAGGAAATGAAGGTCTCTCGACCCGTCCACACTAGTGGGAATAGAATACAATTATCGACAATAATGGAAATACAATGGAAAGGGCATATGAATGGAATGCAGGAAGACGACAAAGCAGAAACTCAAATACCCTTGTTACATGATCTATCTTTAAATCGCATTAGCGTTTTCTGCAATGGACTAGAAATGATACAGATCTATGAAAAAGAAACAAGTGAGAAAAACCCTTTTACTTCTATTGGAAATATTTTACTTTTTCAGAAATGCAAAGTTAGCATGAAACCCTGTTTCCCTCGGGCTTCCTGACCTACCAGATAACATTAATAGAGAATTTATGTGCTATGATAAATTCTATAGTTTCATTTGTTCACAGGCAGGATAAAACAGTTAAATAGAAGCACCATATTTATAGTTAGGGGTTTTCGAATTTAAAACCATTTCTGGAAAGAAAAAAAAAACAATGGAATTATTTTTGTGACATAGTCATCTCAAAAAATGTTCTTATCACATCCTCATTCATTACAACCACCCTCCTTCTGTTCAGACAGAAGTTTTGAACCCGGTCAACATGTTGCCCACCTCCAACTACCACCCCAGCGCATCGGTGTTCTTTCTTAGGTCTTTCTGGTGGGCGGTAGATGAAATTATACCCGGGGCTTAGGGAAACGATGAATGTTGTATTTGGTAAATTCTGAAATCACTGCTTTTCTCTGTTCAAGGCACTCTATGATTACTTGACAATGGAAAAATCAGGGTAATAGCTGTACCTTACAACAAAAAAGTACATATAAAAATATGGACTTCCTCTTTCCATGAATAGGTACTGAGGGATTCTGGTGAGCAGCCGAGGTTGCTAATGCTGCAAGGATTCCAAGACAAATAAGAAAGGTAAGACGGCTACCCTCATGAAGGTCACATCAAACAAGTAATTCCACAGGTGGACTGACAAATGCCATCACAGAGCACGTGTGGGCATTACACGAGCTAGGATAAGGGGGAGGATGTGGGCAAAGAAAGGTTTCCTTTGAGAAGAAAGTCTAATCTAGATTGGGCAACTAGATGAAAGATGGGCCAAGGGAATACTGATGAAGGAGCAGGTCGTGACGAATTACGATGTAAGTGCTGATGGAATATCCAAGTAGAGGTATCCAAGCAAGCTGTTCAATATTCAGGTCCAAAGAGCGGGGGGGGGGGGGGGAATCAAGGATAAAGACACAGCTTTCATCAATCCAGAAATGGTCACTGCAAACAACAAAGCAATGGGATTGTCCAGGGAGCATGGGAGGAGGCCAGACCCCCAAGGGTTACTTACCTTCAAGAGTGGTCACAGAAAGTGAAGCACAAGAAGGAGACAGAGGAGGACTGGTGGTGAGAGAAGGAACACCAGGAGATGAGCTGGACATTCCTCTCTTGACTTCCCTGAATCCATATAAAAGCATGTCCAGAAAATGGTCAAGAACAGTGTGGAATGATTTGCCAGGTCTACTAAGAACTCGCCCACTGAATTCAGTGACTTTGGAGCCAACAGGTTCAGTGTACTGATGAGGGTAGAAGCCACATCACGTAGGATCACGGCAAGGATTGGAGGTGAAGAAGTATGGTCAGTAAGAGTAGACCAAGACCATCGTTCTGGCCTCTTGACTCCTTTCTGCTTCCGAACATTACTGATGGCCTAGTCAAAGCTCTTTGCCTCATGTTGTTCATATCTATTGATAAAAGTGCACTGGAAATTAGTGGGTGCCTAGGTGACTCAGTCGGTTGAGCACTGGACTTTGGCTCGGGTCACGATCCCTGGGCTCATGGGTTCGAGCCCCACATCGGGCTCTGTGCCGACAGCTCAGAGCCTGGAGACTGGAGCCTGCTTCGGATTCTGTCATCCTCTCTCCCGACCTCTCCCCCCCGCCCTTTCTCTCTCTCTCTCTCCAATGTAAATAAACATTAAAAAAAAATTTTTTAGGGGTGCCTCGGTGGCTCATTCAGTTAAGCATCCGACTTGAGCTCAGGTCATGATCTCACGATGCGTGAGTACAAGCCCCACATCAGGCTCTGTGCTGACGGCTCGTAGCCTGGAGCCTGCTTCGGATTCTGTGTCTCCCTCTCTCTCTGCCCCTCCCCCGCTCGCTCGCGTGCTCTCTCTCCCCCCCCCCCGAAAAAGAAATAAATGTAAAAAAAATTAAAAAAAAATTTTTTTAAACCGCACTAGAAGTTAAAATGGGAAAATGATCCAAATGTTTATTAATTCATTTAAATATAACAACACCTCCATGAATAAGTAATCTCTTCTTATACAACACAACAATATTTTCCCCAACAAAAGCATGTGGGGAGAAGAAGAGCATGTTTCCAGATACAACTGTGTTATGTACAGCTTGATGGATGAAAATGGGTCTCCCCTATCTACTCTAGTATGCCAAGTGTGGCCGTATGACAAGAAGCAGGATGCAATACAGAAAGTCTGCCTCACCCAGAAACCTGAAAATACAACAAGCTTCCCTTGCATTGTAATGAGAGCAGGCCGGTGACCCTGGGTGTGGCTGTAAATAAATGAGTACCTTTGAAGGCAAAAGGATGAGGGACTTTTCAACCAGTAGGGTCTACATTCCCTGAAAAGTAGGATCACGAGGGAGAGGTCAAAAATGTCAAACGCCTAGAGAATGTCTGAGCAAAACTAATCAACCGACCCTTTCCTCCGACACACAAGATGTCGCAAAAGGCACTTGTGTTCGGAGAGACATTGTGAGGCCACCTGGAAGAGGAAAATTCATGCCAAAGGTTTTAAAAGAAACAGCAAAAGAAAAGCAACATCTTTGGCCTTTCGGGAGAAAAGTCAAAAAAGCGGTGGCTATTTTCAGCTTCTTGCAAACTACCAATAATGGTATTATCATCGGATGCAGCCAGAGAGTAACATGATTATGTCTGGTTCCCCAGCACTTTTCTTCTGCGCATATACCAACCATGTCACATAGAAACAAATACTGTTTACAAACAGAAACACCGATGGAAGCTCAAATCCACCAAGTATCAGCCTGACCTGAAAGGGCAGGCGGTCTCACCCAATCCCTGCTCTTCTTTGCACCAGCCACAGGTCCAAAAGCCTTCTTCAGAGTGACGGTAAGTGGGGATGCCATGACAAGGGCATGTAAAACCGTCCACTCAGATTGTGTGGAGAGGTCTCTTAATTGTGGAACACACTGTTCCAGCAGATACTCCCGGCCTCCTGCGTGCCACGAGAGCCTGTTTTATTTGATTTTCTTCAATTTTTAACATGGGTTTATTGTTGAGATAGATAAATGGGGGAGGCAGGAAGAGAGAGAGATATAGCACAAGCAGGGGAGGGGCAGAGAGAGAGGGAGACACAGAATCGGAAGTAGGCTCCAGGCTCTGAGCTGTCGGCACAGAGCCCGACGCGGGGCTCGAACCCACGAACCGTGAGATCATGACCTGAGCCGAAGTCGGACGCTCGACTGGCTGAGCCACCCAGGTGCCCCACCCGAACAATGATTTAAATGCAAAAAATAAAACAGAGAATTGCAGAGGCCATCAATTACATTAAAATATAGTTACTACCCCTTAAAAACTAAATTTATAATACAGAAAAAGCATGCATTATAGGTATCACTTTCCAAAGAAAGATCTAGCACTATTTCTAAGTACTAGTAGTGGGATACACGTGTCCAGTGTGGGGGTGATATAGACACACTGCTGGCAATATAGACAGAAGTGTACAGTTTAATGGGGAAGGAGAACCTATTAACAGAGAAATCGAATAGACTGAAGAAATATCGAAATAGAGAACGCACTCAAGCTACTGGATACAGAGGAGGGTCTCTTAGCCTAGAAACAGCTTCTAGGAGAAGATGGTATCTGAGCTGAGCCCTCAGGTCATGGAGAGGTCATCCTTATCTATAAATTAAGCAAAAAAAAATTTTCAATTAAGTACGGATAGTCTCAGGATGACTACAGAAAGAGATTACGCGAGGCTCAGACAAAATCTTGTGAAAAACCTTTTCCTGGTGTTTCAAAAGCAAAGGATTTTAAAGAAACAGGGACAAAATACACGGTATTAGTAACCTCTTTTCTAAGAGGCTGAAGGAAAAAATGAGCATACAATGCACATACAGCAAATATCCCTCGTCTCGAACAAGCCAGATCCCTTCTTATTTTTTTCCTTACCCAAAAAGGAAGCAAACGAACTATAATCAAATCTCCAAAGAGGTAAAAAGTATAAACTAAGGAGTCATAAGACACCAATTAAAATGCCCCTGAAACACATATTTTTTATTTGAACATCAGAACCTAGAATTCAGTCTCGTGAAAATTTACCTTGCAAGAATGTCAAGGTCATTATAGATGTAAGAACTGATGTAAATCTAAAAGGTATTGATTATCAAAACTTTCATTTGAGAAGCATAAATTCGAATTTAAGAAGTCGCTCCCCGCCTTCAAAGACAACATCAAACAAATTGTTAACGGACCAGGAAGAGATGGCCTCCAACAACTAGAACAGAAGTAGAAAGCGCTGGCCATCAAGGAGACCAGGTGACAGGGTGCACAGGGAGAAACAGACCATCAAGCCGCCAAGAACCACTCACTCACCTCAGGAGGCAGAGTGTTGTTTTGGAACTCTAACTCGGTACCATTTATATCCAGCAAAGAACAAAAGGAGGGAGTGGGGAAGGGGAGAAAGGAAGAAGGGAGAAGGAGACAGGGAAAAAGAAAGGCCAACAGAAAAGATGGAGAGAGAGAGGGAGGGATATGGAGAGAGAGGAGGGAAGGAGGGAGCAAGAGAATAGGGACAAGACTTGGAACAAAATAGATGCTCAATTAATGTTAGCGTTTTCCTAATAGCTTGCTGTTTAGCACTTTGGCATTTACCACAAGATGGACGAGTTCACTCCCTTGAACGTTATATATGGTAGCCAAAAGACTCGAAGTTTCTTCACATGTTCACGAAGAATTCTAAAAAACCAGCAACTTGCCTGAAGCCTCAGCTTCTGTGGACTCTCGTAAGGAATGATAAGGGACCATGACATGAAATGATCACAGTCACAGGTAAACGACACTATTACAAAACATACTTCAAAGTGAATGGCCAGTGTATTTTTGGGTACTAATGATCAGCCTTCCCCTAAACCCCAACCATTTGTAAACAGCAGGTTTTGCTACATGATCCATAAACTACAAAGCCGTGAAATACATCCGCATACAAAACGAGGTGTTATAATCAAACACAACGCGGGAAAGAGTTCCTTACAAATATTTTATAATCTTTATATTCATAATATGTAAATGGCAACTGGGTGCTGGTCCTCTTAATTTAGGAATGGGCGGAGCCTTAGGAATCAACCTTATCCCCTTTGCGATTGTAGTAAAAAACAAAGAACAGGAAAGGAAACAGAAAAACCTGAAGTCACATTTCACTGGCTTGCAAATTCTGCTCTGGAAGACCCCAGCTACTTTCGATTTAATCAATACCTAAGGGGAGACTCTTGGGTTATTGTTTTCTTACAGCCAATTACTCCCTAAGAGGAAACCATACATAACCCTCCTTGGAACTTCCACCATTGATAGTGCGGGCTGAGTGGGGAAGATTAAGAACAAAATCCTCTTGCTAAAATATAGCGCGAAAATATCATTCAGGTTGAATAGAAAATTGAGCTGGGAGGGGCCGAAGGGGTGTTGGTGGAGGATTTGTGACACAAAGTCCTTTCATCATTTTATCTCCAAATACATTACACTAAGATGTATTTCCAAATACATTACACTAAGAACTAAAGAACTGAGAACGTTCTATTGAGAAAAAAAGAATGGATTAAGATGGTGAGGGTTGCAAGGCTCAGGAATCTCTCTACGAAAGCCACACATACTGTCCAACAATATTGTTTCTCCAGGGCAACGTCACCCATCCTTAGATATTCAGTACAGCTGAACCTGTAATTCAGACACCCTTCTTCTCGAGTTTCAGGTGTGTTCAGTAATTCCAGTGGGAGACAAACCACCACCCAAGCAGGATTCTACTGTCCAAATAGAACATGGGTACACCAAGAGTCAAATGTGTCATTTAGAATGACTTCCACGGAACAACGGGGACCACCAAGGCATTGAGAATGCTTTCCCAGGCCGTCAACGTGCTCCCAACCTTTACAATGCTGGCCACCTAAATGAAGCATCTGGAGTACCCTGAAATTCACACAATTTGCTTCATGATGTCATCTAAGGACTACCAAAAAGGAATATACATTCCCATTCATCTAACAAACAAAAACTCTACCACTTACCATGGAGGCTTTCAAGACAATCTGGGACTCATGTGTGGAAACAGAACTGCGGAGTCAGACAGACCTGTATTTGAATAACTCAAAAATTTCTCTAGTATTATCACCAACATGGGAAAGTAACTTAATCTCCTTGTAGTTTGAGATGAAATGAAGTGATATGTAAAGCAGCAGGGTAAGGCTCAGAACTGATGGCTTTCTTAATAAACATGAGGTCCTCCCAGGATTGGACTTTCTCCTTCATTTCTTTTGGGCTCCCTCTTCTGTAACATTCCATACCCTCTATGTACAAGAGAATGGTGCCTCAACGCCCGAGAGAAGCAGAATCTTGGGTTCGAGAATTCCCCAGGAATTTAGGAATGGAAAATATAAATATCCCATTGCTCTCTACACTGACACAAAGTATTTTCAGGATGACATAATTATTAAATTGAGAGGGATCAAATAGTAAAATAAAATAAAAAATTTAGGCTAAGAAACAACTTCTTCAATACATACAAAGCTTTTCAAGCAACTTAAATAAATCTTTGCCTCAAAATCGAAAGTCGTGCAGGATCAATGGTAGGCCTTTTGAATCATAATCTGAAAGGAAATGGACAATCCAAAAATTGAAAACAGGCAGATAAAAGTTACATTGATAGGGACCTGTTAATGGCTTGTATCTTAAGGGGGTAGGATTAGGAGAGCCCTATTGGAATCATGACATGGGGATATTAAGACTGAAAAGCAGAAGTAACCGTTATTGAAGGAAGTTTTCCGGCGGTAACTTTTTAATTCCCTTTCACTTAGCCAAGATACACTCATATGAAACTACTGAAACTCGTATTTATAGACATACTGACAAAGGTCGGTTTACCAGTGAAGACCAGTAAATCCATAGCCCTATAGGCTTTCATTAAAAGACATTTATCATCCAGGCACTAACAGAGTTGGAAGGAAATAAAAGACAAAAATATCACCTTCTAGATTGCCGACGATTATGAAGGGTTTTTGGCTGGGAGAGCTGAGCAACCCCGAAATAGGACCTGATTTAAAAATCAACCCTCCAAGCGGTTGGATTGGTGGAAACACCAGGTCCTCAAAAAGGAAAGGTTGCACATTTAAAGACTGGCATTTCTCAAATGTTCCAGGGACCAAGTCATAAACACAATAGCGCATTACCCACCGTCCACATCGGACAACACGATTCTCCTTCGGAAATGTAACTAAATCATTGCAGAGCTGATGTAGCACGCATGTGGTGTGACTAGAGGGCAGGCTCATTGGGAGTATTAGATTTCCACCTCTGCCACTTTCTTTACCTCTTTCTGTTTCAATTTCCTGGTCTCTACCACCGCGAAACTCCGGGAATGGTTCGAAACTCACATCTCTAAAATACTTTTTGGGAGCAAGGGAATTGGAGTATTTATACACCAAGCCCTTATCCATCGTTTCCGAGATACTCCTGGACAAAAGGACAGCAACAACAACACTTCAGGAAAATGCCAACGTCACATGGATTCAGATACAGGCTGCTGGAAGTCTTTTAGGACACGGTGACATGGTATGATGCAAGGGGTATGAGTGCACTGGATGAATTCGTGTATATAAAGCGCACAGAACAGTGTATGGCAAATGGAAGGAGTTCTTGCTACCCAAGTAGGCATTGGACAACGCTACCAGGTCTCTTTGTCTATGTCCCGCGACCAGGACCAAGTCGGTTCTCCCAGCAGAGAAGCTATTCCATAACATTTAATGATCATCACTAGGATCAATCATATTCAGAGAGTTTCACACTGAGCAATTGGGTGTTAGGTGCTTCTGTGCACTAAGAGATCTGTGAGAAGAAGCGCAAACTACCACCAGCCCAAAACACAAATTCCAGGAACCAGAGTCTTTATTCAGAAAATCCACTGCCTCTCCCTTGGCTGTCATTTTGGGCATGACCCTAAAAATCCCACAATAGGTTGTCGCTGATTTTCTGTATTATCAAGGCTATGGAAATGCCTGACCCAAAAGCGAGGCCGGCCACAACGTGGATTAAATGTTTGCCCAAGGAGATAAGCAAACCCTAGATATTTCCTCTCCTCAAGCTGCTGCATTTACTAAATTCCTTGTGGACTCAAAGAGGGAACCTCTAACACCAAATCGGCTAGAGGTAGCAAACACGTATCCAGGCCACCAAAACCAGATGACCTCAAATCCAAGTACGGAGGATTTGTTGTGTGAAAGCTAATTTGGACAGTGGGCAACCAGGTGGGAGGTGGGTTGAACAGGTGACTGAGATGGAGAAGACTCATCAGGCAAGAGTGGTTATGCCACACGAAGTGCCAATTAGTACAGATGTGCTTAATTTTAAATTGAATATTATGGTGAGAACAAAATGTTAAGATTTTTCCTTAAGCATTACGCATTGATTGTCCTGTCATTTAAAGTAGGCTGAAGCGGGCTGTCCATCAGGTTCCATGGGGATTGCACCTTTCAAAATGCTGTGGTGACGACATCCCTAGTTGATGAGTCACCATCCGTCCTCTCTACTAATAACAACACCCCACTGGTTCCCACGGCACACACTTGCCCAGATAAAAGGCTGCATTTCCTAGACAACCTCCTTTCAAATGAGAGGTACCCCATGAGTTGTAGCTCCTTTTTGACTTTTCTTTCTGACTGGACGTAATGTCTGGAGATTAGTAAGTCAATACGGATCCTACAGTCACCTTGACACTAGATACCATGTGGTAAAGAAGAACCTCAGTTCTATGACGGACAATGGAGCTACCATATTGAATTTTTAGAACATACCTCTGGATGTATCCTATAAAAGTTGCATGATTTCCACACTTGAACATTTTTGAAATTGGGAAGAAAAGTACAATTGCTGGGGATTTTAAATTGCTGACCATCGAACACTAGTGGTTTGCCCTGCATATGTGTGAACGATGTACTCATATTTGTATTGAATTAGGTCTAGTGTTGACACCACTCCAGTTAAGTTTATTTTTTATAAACTTTGCTTTAATGTTTATTCATTTTTGAGAGACAGAGACAGAGCGTGAGTGGGGAGGGGTAGAGAAAGAAGGAGACACACAATCTGAAGCTGGTTCCAAGCTCTGAGCTGTCAGCACAGAGCCTGTCGTGGGGCTCAAAGTCACGAAGCGTGAGATCATGAGCTGAGCCGAAGTGGGACGATTAACTGATGGAGCCTTCCAGGCGCCCCTCCGGTTAAGTTTAAATCCCATTTAAAATGTCTTTCAAGGGGCGCCTGGGTGGCTCAGTCGGTTAAGCGTCTGACTTCAGCTCAGGTCATGATCTCACAGTTCATGAGTTTGAGCCCCACATCGGGCTCTGTGCTGACATCTCAGAGCCTGGACGCTGCTTCAGATTCTGTGTCTCTCCCTCTCTCTCTCTCTCTCTCTCTCTCTCTCTCTCTGCCCCTTCCCTGTTCATACTCTGTCTCTCTCTGTCTCTCAACAACAAATAAATGTTAAAAAAAATTCTTTTTAAAATAAATAAAAATAAAAGGTCTCTCCAAAGACTACGCTATGATTCAATATTGAAATTGAAATGAACTAAAAATAAGAAGGCATGGAAACAGCACCATAGGCCATGAATTTGATACTAGAAAAGCAAATATTCATTATTGAAGAAGTGAACCTGTTTACAAAACACCGGACGAAACAAGAAAGGCATTCGGGACCTAAGACAGAAAAATAGCCACACGAGTAGATGAAGCTACTGAGACACTTAAAAAAGTATTCCCTATTCCTTCCAAATAAGAACAAGCCAGTGTTAACATTTTTCATATTTATTTTTTTATTTTTTGAGAGAGAGAGAGTGTGCACAAATAGGGGAGGGGCAGAGAGACAGGGAGACTCAGAATCCGAAGCAGGCGCCAGGCTCCGAGCTGGAAGCACAGAGCCCGACACGGGGCTCGAACTCATGAACCGCGAGATCGTGACCCGAGCCGGAGTCAGACGCTTAACCGACCGAGCCATCCGGGGTGCCCCTAGATGTTCTTTTCCACATATGTTCCAGAGTAATACAAGATAAAAACTCTGCAACTAAAAGATCTGTAAAGCTGAAAGGGACAAGTTGACAGGACAATTCAGACACCAATTCCCTATGTCAGTAATACCAAGAAAAGAGCACAATAAAAGTCATCAGGAAGGAAAGGCAACTACCTAAACCTTTATTTTTAAGTGGCATTTTGAACAGTTACCTGCCTTAGCAAAATTATCTCTAAAGAATTTAGTAACGCTTGGGCATTCAGAGATTTTTCTTCTACAGGTTTAAAAGCAAGAACATTTTTTCTTCAACGTTTTTATTTATTTTTGGGACAGAGAGAGACAGAGCATGAACGGGGGAGGGGCAGAGAGAGAGAGGGGGACACAGAATCGGAAACAGGCTCCAGGCTCCGAGCCATCGGCCCAGAGCCCGACGCGGGGCTCGAACTCCCGGACCGCGAGATCGTGACCTGGCTGAAGCCGGACGCTTAACCGACTGCGCCACCCAGGCGCCCCAAAAGCAAGAACATTTTAAGGGGCTATGGGCCGAACCGGTTTTGAGGAACCTGCAATTGACATTTTAAGTGCTATTCACAAGTAGTACTTTTTCTTTGATTACCCATTTGTGACTATCACGAAAGGGGCAAAGATAGAACTGTAAGTTACTAGTGCAAAGCGACTGTATCTCAAAAACCAAGTATTCTGAACACCAAGAAGCATTCTGCCACAGTTAGAAAAAGTAACAGATTAGAAGTAGAGCAGGGGAACATGGGCAACTCAGTTGGTGGAGCATCGGACTCTGGATTTCAGCTCAGGTCAGGATCCCAGGGTCGAGGGATTGAGCCTTGCATCCAGGCTCTGCAATGAGGGACGAGGGCGCTTAAGATCCCCTTTCTCTCCCTCTCTCCCTCCCGCTCAAAAACTAACAGACAATAAAACCAAAGAAGTACATAGAGCAGAAGTACACAGAAGCATAAATATCTTAAAATCCCAGGGCTCAGAAAATACACACAACGATACTTATCACCCATTAAAGAACGTATGTACAACAATAACACTCATTTGCAAAAACAAATGCATACAAAAGGATCTACATTAAAAAGAGTAGAAAAATTACCTGGTTATGTAAATGGTGGTGGCATAGGGAGAAAGGGAAATAAATGATTTCTTCTACGAACCACATGAGGAAGTCTAATAATCAGTGATGATAATGTGTCAGAAACTGATAAAAGAAGTAACTTAATCTGATGCGCCCTCGTGAGAAAAGTTTCAGCTTAAATTAAAAGTTCGAATGGCGACTAACATAAAGCTTCTGTGAGATATTTTAAAGCCCTATGTACCTAACGTCTAAAAGAGAAAAGAAGGCTCAAAAATAAATAAAACATTAAAGAAAAATTTTTTTGAAAAAGGGGCGCCTGGGTGCTTCAGTGGGTTAAGCGTCCGACTTCCGCTCAGGTCATGATCTCCCAGTTCTTGAGTTTGAGCCCCGTGTCAGGCTTGTGCTGACAGCTCAGAGCCTGGAGCCTGCTTCGGATTCTGTGTTTCCCTCTCTCTCTGCTTCTTCCACACTCGTGTTCTCTCTCTCTCTCTCTCTCTCTCTCTCTCTCTCTCTCAAAAATAAAACATTAAAAAAACTTTGTAAATAAAATCGAAAAAAAGGGGTGCCAGTACCATATTGTAAAACTATTTTATACATAAGAAGGAGTTAAAATATTTACTGAACACCAATGAACTTAATATGTACCTTTTGTTCCCGCCAAAAATAGTAACTGAGATCTCATTACATTCCGGGATTTTTGCATGTAATAATTCCTGTAGTAATGCTGAAGAACGTAAGACTGAATCTTTTGAAATGACTTTATTTTAAAATCATTTCTATTTGACCATGAAAATATTCTTCTGCATTCCATTAACATGTGTTTCCTCATTTCACTGCAAATGTCACTGCAAATGTCTTTGCTAACTTACAGTTAGCACAATCCTTGGTTCACGTCATAGAGGGAAATTTTGGAAATGTGTCCCATCCTTTCTATTTCCCTGCATCACTCTGCTCTACTTTCAACTTAATAACCTCCTCAGAGTCGGTTGTCTTCAATAAACCCACAGATTCCAGTACCCCTCTTTTCAATCCAACTTGACCGCTAAAGTAAGGGTGTGGGACATACACAGGAAGAGTTTAAGGACTAGGAGAACCACATTTCGCCGAAACTAGGAAAACCGCATCAACACAACAGATAACCCGTACTTTACCATGCACCAGGCTTTCTCAACCTCAGCCCGACTGACACTGGGGGCTACATGATACTTTGGTGTGGAAACCTTGTTGGATCTTTTGCGGCTTCCCTGACCTCGACCCACAAGCAGTCAGTAACAACCTGCTGTTCACAATGTCTTCAGGAGACGGCAAAACAACCAGGTTTAGAACCACGGCTAGAGAGGAATAACAGGGATGTATTCACCTCCACTGTAGGGCAAGAAGTGTGACTTACCAACTTGATCACTGTTCAACGAAGGCTCAAGGACGATAAATGCCTTCTGCATCCGCTGTGGCGCCGAACCATAGGGAGAACTTTTTTATGCTACTTCATTACAAAGGTGTTCAAGGACAGACACAGCACCCATCAGAATTTTCAGCCACCAGCTCCTGCATGGCCTCCTACCCCGTTCTTGGAAAACGAGACTCCTCATCGTTTGCTTTGGTGAAAAAAATTCCCCATTGGCCTCACTGAGGGCTAGGGTTGCCGGTCAAAGGGACCCACTCTCAACTAGCCTCAGAATGGATCATCTGACTCGGAGCAGAACAAAAACAAAAGGAAAGAAGAGACAAATAGCAGAGGACCTGCATCCACCAGAAGAATCCTTGAAAACCATCCTGATTCTCGCTGGTTCTCAGACCTTGCAAGCTGCCCTCATTTTTATCCTTTCTGATAATCTTCTTTGGGTGCCTTCTATATCTTGCTAATAATTTCCTATATTGACTAAATTAGCCAGCTTGGGATATTATTGTTGCCTGTCAAAGGGCCCAAAATGATGAACTACAATTTACTGGGATTAATTATGGTCTGGGCATTGTGTGAATGGCGTGTAATACCCACCCATACTCAGTAAATACTAATCCAGAGCCCAGGATATGACAGGCCCTCTTCTTGGTATGGAAAACAGAAGCAAGGACATGGAGCTTTCTCATTCAGGCCGGTGGGAGCGCCATGCGAAGCGCATTTTCAAGATTCCCATGCCTAGACCTTGCCCTGAGATTATGTTTCAATATGGCTGAGGTCGGGCCTCGGAACTATCAGTGTTTTCAACAAAGTAGTGTTAAAGCCCTACTATTTGCAAAGCAGTCTCCGAGGACTCTTAATCAGGAGCGAAAAACTAAGAGAAATTGTATTTTGTAATTAGAAGAAAGCTGAAAATTACACGTGGTACAATTCTCTGTCTTTCAAAGCTCTTCAGGGGATACCAATATGTAGCTAGGGTTTAGTCTATTTACACTATTCTAGAGTAGGGATTAGCCAACTATGACCTCCGCATGCCATATCCACTTTGCTGACTGCATTTAAAAACAAAGTTTTATTGGAAGGCAGCCACATCAATTCATTGACACATTGTCTGTACCCACTTTTACCTTATTTTAAACGTTCAAAAGTTGTGACAGAAACTGCCTGCTCTGCAAACCCAAAAGTATTTACTGCGTGGCCCTTTACAAAAAGTTCTGCTGACCCGTCAATTATCTTGTTTAATCCTCATAACAGCTAAGGTATATTGAACAATTATTACGTGGCAGGTGTTATACTTCCTAGTATGAGTACATTATTTCATTATAGCCTGCAACAATAACCCTTGCAAGTAATTTTTGGAAAGCCCATTTTAGGGATCGGGAAACTGAGGCAAGTTGAAGTAATTTTCTTTTATCCACATAGCTCAAAGACTGAAGAGCCAGTATGGGAATTCACCTCCTTTCTCTGAGTAGTAAAATTAAAATATCTGACCAACTGACACCATATTTGGTAACATTAAAGCTAAGGTAGACAGAAAAAGGACCCCAAGGATACCCATGTCCTAATCTCCATGGTTACAAATGTGGTACATGCCATGGCAACAAGGAGGTTGTTAGAGTAATTAAGTGTAGTGTTTTGATATAAAGAACACTAGATAATCAAGGTGGGTCCAATGTAATCACAAGATCCTGATTAGTGAAAGAGGAAGACATGAGAGGCATGGAGAACAGATGTGATGATGAAGTCAGAAATTAGGGGTGCCTGAGTGGCGCAGTTGATTAAGCGTCTCTTAATCTCAGCTCAGGTCATGATCTCAAGGTTCATAAGTTCGAGTC
This sequence comes from Herpailurus yagouaroundi, assembly GCF_014898765.1. Lineage (NCBI taxonomy): Eukaryota > Metazoa > Chordata > Mammalia > Carnivora > Felidae > Herpailurus > Herpailurus yagouaroundi. The sequence goes on from NW_024420331.1 coordinate 1,141,838, forward strand.
CCACATCGGGCTCTGTGCTGATGGTGTGGAACCTGCCTGGGATTCTCTCTCTCCTTCTCTCTGCCCCTCCCTTGCTTGTGCTCTCTCAAAAATAAACTTAAAAAGGAAAGAAAAAAAGAAATCAGAGTGATGAGGGATACAGAGCAAGGAATGTGGGCAGTCCCTAGGATCTGGAAAAGGAAAGAAAATGGATTCTCTACTAGAGCCTGGAGAAGGAACCAGCCCTGTGCGAACCTCCATCTTCACTCAGGGAAGGCCACTTTGGACTTCTGACCTTCAAGACTTTAAGATAATAAATTGGTGTTTGTGATAATAAGTTTGTGGTGTTTTGTTACAGCACCCATAGGAAATGAAAACACAAGTCCTATTTTACTCACTTCAGCCACACTTGATACAAAATAGAAGCAACAGAAATACTCTAAATCAAGCTAAAGACTAAAGATTCACAGAGCACTGTGATGCTCAGTTAGATGGGATTCCAGCTGATAAATAACCATGGGGCTAAGGAACTACCTAGAAACCGAAAAAGAGGAATAGAGAGAATGACTCTGTATTGAATTGAGGGGCACCTGGGTGGCTCAGTCTTAAGCGACCAACTCCTGATTTCTGCTCAGGTCATGATCTCACGCTTAGTGAGATCGAACCCTGTGTTGGGCTCAACACTGATAGCGCGGAGCCTGCTTGGGATTCTCCCTCTCTCTCTCAATATCTCTCTCTCTCTCTCTCTCTCTCTCTCTCCAAAAATAAACTTAACCCCCACTAAATGAAATACCATTGAATTCTGCATATCTTCCTTGAAGACTAACACACCTTGCTGGGTGGTGCTGGGAGTGGAACTGATAGATAGTTAGAGCCGCACAGATATGGAAAGAGAAAAGAAAAACATAAGCAAGCTAGCTTGCCCAAGAGCTGTATTGGCCCAAGGTCAAAACAAGTAATGAGGCAGTTTTTCTTTTTTTATAGGACTGGGACTTACTCTAATCTGATTTTTTCCTTCTAGCAACCAAAAGCAAATTTTTTGATTTCCAGATATATTAGTGCCACCGCCCGCTACCTTGTTAAAAGATATCATTGTGATGTCAGAGATGATTACAAACCCGAGCTATGGGGATAATAAATACTCTGGAAAATATTACACAAAAATTTTCCTGAAAAGCTGTGTGTCTAAATAAATTAGCATATGCCAGTGTTTCGCAGGAATGTTTCTACTGACTTTTAGGACCAAATAGTTCTTCGTTGTGGGGCTGGCCTATGTAGTGATGGTCGCTTAGGAGTATCCCCGGCCCATACCCACCAGATGCCATTAACACCACCAGTTCCCACTCACAACAAACAACGATGTCTACACACATTGCCAAATGTCCCTCGAAGGGCCAAATCTGCCCTAGTTGAAGACGACTACCAGGATCCCAGACAACCTTATTTCCATCTTGTTGTTATGTATGTCTATGACCCTCAACACTGCCAAGAATCCCCGCCAATCAAATGTGAATAAATATAAGAACCATTGGCATTGGGGAAATAAAACTGGGAAAATGAATTCCGTGCTAGCCCATAGAACCCATACCATTGTCTCCAGGTGGTTTTGCAGATACTAGGGTTTTATTTTCTATTCCTTAAAAACCCCTGATATTGGATTAAATATGATTTAAATAGTCATTTGCTATTAGTCATTGATGTATTAATTCCAGAAGAGTAACATAATGATGAGATGCAAATAAACAAAGGTTCCAGGAAATGGGACTTAATTCTTTATTCTAGTCCTGATTTCACATTAACAAAGGACTTTTCAGAAAGTTGACAAGAGATGGCTAGTGTGTCTGCACAGACATAAACCTATTCGGAATTCAAGGATGGCTACAGGGACAGTCTCTAGAGAAACATTTCTGATGCTCCCTTCCTTCTTTCTATGGGCAACCTCTTTTTTTTTACTTTTTTAAAATTTTTATTTATTTGTTTGTTTTTTGTTTATTTATTTTGAGGGAGAAAGAGGCAACACACAAAGCGGTAGAGGGGCAGAGAGACAGTGAGAGAGAAATCCCCAAGCAGGCTCCATGCTTAGCAAGATCTCAAGACCCGGGGGTCATGACCTGAGCCAAAACCAAGGGATGGACGCTTAACAGACTGAGCCCCTGAGGTGTCCCCGCCCCTTGTTCTTAACAATTATTTTACTAGGTCTTTTATCAGATTTAGTTGTTCACATGCCCAACTATTTCACCGTGGGTCCTCAATGTCTCCAGTGGAGATAATTCCTTTTAAACCAGGCATTTTCAACAATATCTATGCACTAAAATTACGTGGAGAGCTTTTGAAAATAACCATGAAGCAACAGTAACTCCCATTCACTGCTGGTACAAATACAAAATAATACGGACACTTTGGAATAGTTTGGCAATTCCTTAAAAAGTTAATCATACTCTTACCATATGATCCCATAAACTTGATATTTAGTAAAAGCAGTTGAAAACTTATATTCAGGAAAAACCTTGTACACGGATGTCCATAGAAGTTTTGTTCCTAACTGCCTGAACTTAACAACCAAGATGTGCTTCAGTAGGGGAAGGGATAAATAAAGTGTGTTACATGCAAACAGTAGAACAGTATTTGGTGCTAAAAAGAAGTGAGCTATTGGGGCGCCTGGGTGGCTCAGTGGGTTGAGCGTCCGACTTTGGCTCAGGTCATGATCTCACGGTCTGTGAGTTTGAGCCCCGCATCCGGCTCTGTGCTGACAGCTCAGAGCCTGGAGCCCACTTTGGATTCTGTGTCTCCCTCTCTCTCTGACCCTCCACTGTTCATGCTCTGTCTCTCTCTGTCTCAAAATAAATAAACATCAAAAAAAACTTAAAAGGAAATGAGCTATAAAGACATGAAAGAAAGACATGAAAGACATAGAGGAAACATAAAAGTTCATTAGTAGGCGAAAGAAGCCAGGACGTGAAAAGGGCATACTGTAGGCCATTCTGGAAAAAGCAAAATGATGGAGACAGTAAAATGATTAGTGGTTGCCATGGGTTGCAGGGAGAGAGGGATGAGAGGGTGGACCACAGAGGATTTGGGGGGATGCGACACTGTTCTGTGGAATACTATAATGGCGCATACATGTCATCATAAATTTGACCAAACCCACAGAATGTACGACGCTGATGGTGAACTACCATGCCATCTAAAGTATTGACATTGAACGATTATGATGGATCAATGTAGGTTCACCAATTATAACAACTCCACTACCCTGATAGGGGCTACGATAATAAGAGAGGCTACGGGTGCGTGGGGACAGGGGAAATATGGACCATCTCTGTATAATACCCTTAAGTTTGCTGTGAACCTTATGTGGCTCTAAGAAATAAAGTCTTAAAACACAAACACTAAAACTAATGCCAAGGCCCTACCCCCAGAGACAACAGATGAACGGACTGGGGAGGTGGGGATGGTGGGCAGTACGATGAGCATCATTATTTTTTAGAATTCTTCAAGGGTTATTGATCTCCTGGGCTGAGCGCCTATATTTGAATGAGGGGTCAGCATACTAGAACATGCAGGCCAAATCCACCAGCCACCTATCTTTGTAAATAAAGTTTTATTGGAATATAGCCACATTCATTTGTTTCCATATTATCTATAGCTCTTTTCGTGGCTTATCAGCATAGTTGAACAGATACTTTCTGGCTGGCAAAGTCAGAATTATTTTCTCTCTGATCCTTTCCCGAAACAGCTTCTGAACCCTGATGTAAATCACTGAAGCTAGCAGAGGAATTGCTTAAGAAAAAAAGTTTATTTAACCCACAGATTATTGGCTGGATTGTAAGAAGAAACAGCGTACAGGAGAAAGACCGAGCTTTCATCACCTGCATCAAATGGTGGAACAAAGAGAAACTGTGCTCACCCAGATGTAATTTGAGATGTAAGACCAACAACGTGCTTTATGGCAACTTTCCCAACAGGGTTGTTTGCACTTCACTCACGCCTTTCATTGTACTTTCCCCATAACAGAAATTATAGATGATAAAAAAGAAAATGTTAAACAAAACCACAACAATGCAATTATACAAATCCAGAAGTTGAGATACTCCACAGGACCTAACTTCTTCAAACACTGCCATTAAATAAAGGACAGGCAGTTAGTCTATATGAAGGGGAACCTAGAATTATGGGCCATTTTGGGATTCTAATTTAGACAGGTGTTTGGGGAACAACTGGGAACGTTTGAACACAAACTGGGTATTACGTGATTTGAAGGCATTGTTTATCTAGGTGTGAAAAACCTATTGTGTAGATGTAAGCGAATACATTATACAGTATGTAATCAAGACTTCTGTAATTTGTTTTAAAATATTTCCTCCACATACAATGCAAATATCGCAAAACCTGAATAATGCTTAAACCTAAGTGATACCAAGATAAGACAGGCATTTAGGTGTCGTTATACCACTCTCTCTGTACTTTTTTAAAAATGTGTGTGTGTGTGTGTGTGTGTGTGTGTGTGTGTGTGTGTGTGTGTGT